>NC_073395.1:36971702-37288141 GCF_028641065.1 Leucoraja erinaceus
CTTATCCAGGGCTGCACAGTGCATCTCCTTCGACAGAGGGGAGTACTGGGAGCCAATTCTGGGCTGGATCTGAAGAGGGGTTTGCTGAAGAGACAACCAGTGTGCACGGGCTGCAAGAACAAGAAAACCTGCTGGAAATGGTGTCCAAATTTGTACAACCAGAACAGACTGGACACCAATTAGAACTAAAATTAGCATCCAGTATTGACTATCTCTCATTTAAACAATTACAGGAACAGGCTGTAATGGACACTACTGCCAAATATTTGGCACCGGTAAATTGTGTATCTCTCAACGTTCCCGTGGTGAACAGTTGCATCTGGAAACACATTGGAGCGGGAGTCAGAAGCCAGGATGTTAAGTTTCAAAAAATCCTAAAACTATTGACTGCAGGGATCACAGCATTTGCCCGGACAGTGGATGGAAAAGAGATGTCAGAACAACAGCAAGACGCTCTGGCATTACTCTGCAATACGCAGTACGAGATTAATAGTTTCAGGAAGAACGCCATCCGCCCAGCCTTAAACCCTAAGTTTGCAGAGCTGTGCAGACCTGGAGGTACTAAACCACCAATATTGCTATTTGGGGGCAACCTGTCAAAACAGGTAAAGGAACTCGATGAGGAGGCTAAAACCTTGGGGCTCGTAAAGGCGGCAACGGGTAGGACCTCCTACACACGACGACTGCACTCCTACACACCCACCAGCAGAGCAAGACACAAGGAAGCTGGTGAAAGCTGGCAAACAGGACAGAGGTCTTTTTTAGGCCATGGCCCAGACTGGCCTTCGTGGAAGATACGCAAACCCCACACTCCGGCGCCTCAACCTCTACGGCGACAGAACAGGAAGAAATAAACTTTCCACTGGTAACCCTGGAGGTAGGTGGGTCTGGTCCCTTCCAAAAAACAGGAAGTGTAAATAATACACAAATTGTTGGTAGATTACACTTTTTTTGGGAGGCATGGAGTGCAATAACTACTGACACTTATATCCTACATAGTATTCAGGGATATACAATTGAATTTGTGCACAAAAACTATCCTCCGGTTCAGCATGTACCGAACCGAACGTTCCTGCTTTCACGACAAGAAAAACTGGAAGCGCATGCTGAACTGGAGAGGCTATATGCTAAGGGGGTCATTGAAAAAACCCAACACGACTCTCTGGAATTCGTGTCAAATATCTTTACAAAAAACAAAAAAGATGGTGGTTACCGCATCATTATAGATTTGACCAAACTGAATACATTTGTGCAGTATATTCATTTCAAAATGGAAACTTTTGTTACTGCCAAACAATTGATTTCCAAAGGCTACTTCATGGCTTGCATCGATTTAAAAGATGCTTACTATTCGGTGCCTATACGGAAGGATCACAGACGTTATTTAAAATTTAACTGGATGGGGCAGCCCTGACAGTATAGAGCACTACCTAATGCCCCCAGACTATTTACCAAAATTTTGAAACCAGCCCTAGCGTTTCTTCGAAAACAAAAACATATGGTCATGGCTTATCTGGATGACATATTAATTGTGGGGAAAACTTTGGATTAGCCAAAATAGCTGTATCAGCCACCAAACAATTGTTTGAGAAACTGGGGTTTATCATCCATCCAGTTAAATCTTAGCTAACGCCTTCCACCACTATGGATTACTTTTTTACCATTGACTCAGTTCACATGTCAGTGACTTTACCTAAGGACAGGGCAACAGACTTAACTGAGGCCTGCAACAACCTCATTGACATCAGTGAACCATCTATTCGATTGGTAGCAAGGGTAATTGGCAAAATTGTGGCCGCTTTTCCAGTCACACAGTTTGGACCTTTGCATTACCAAAATTTACAAAGGGCAAAGGTACAAGCACTAAAAATCAATACTGGTCATTTCGATGCCAATGAAGCTACCAATCAAAGAAATTACGGAATTACAATGGTGGAGGGATAGGGCATTGTTCCAGCCCTATCATTGTCAGCAACCCTTCAGTGGTGCTACAAACTGATGCCAGTGCTCATGGTTGGGGTGCTACTAATTCCATCTCTAGTTGTGGTGGTAGATGGGATGCACAAGAGGCATCATTACTTCAGACACATGGCATAAACTACTTGGAAATGTTAGGTGCGTTCTATGGTCTAAAATAATACTGTTCAGAAATGCATCACCTGCATGTTAGACTACAGATTGATAACACCACCGTGGTGGCATATATTAACTATATGGGTGGAATCAAATCAGTATCATGTGATAATCTGGCTAACACAATTTGGCAATGGTGTATTCAGAAAAATATTTGGATATCAGCTAGTTTCCTACCAGGTAACCTCAAATCAGTGGCAGACACCAGGTCATGAAAATTCATAGACAACATCGAATGGATGTTGGACCGCAAAGTGTTTGCTGATATTGTAACACGATATGGAACACTAGATATCGATCTATTTGCATCTCGCCTTAATCACCAGTTGCCAAACTATGTTTCTTGGGAACCAGACCCTGGGGCATCAGCGATGTATGCCTTCTCGCTGCATTGGGGGAAATAGTTTTTCTATGCATTCCCCCCTTTCTGCCTCATCAGTCGGATATTACGCAAAATACAACAAGATTCGGCATCTGGTATTTTGGTACTGCCCGATTGGCCTACTCAACCATGGTTCCCCGTGATTCTCGATATAGTTTTAGAACCATGCATCTCCGTTCCGAAACAACCAGATTTGTTGGTTCATTCCATAACGGGCGAAAGCCATCCATGCCATAGGACAAATTTGGTGATTTGTAGAATATAAAGATACCACTTCTGGACCTGGGGCTGACGGACCGAACAATGAACATAATCACAGCGGCTCACAGGCAGTCCACCAAGAAACAATATCTGGTCTACATCAGGAAGTGGGAGATATATTGTTCTAGGAACAACATCACTTACTGTACGACGAACATTACTTCTGTTCTGGAATTCCTGGCTAGCCTCCACTATGATGAGGGGCTCAGTTATAGTGCCATAAACTGCGGCAGAAGTGCCCTTTCAGCGTATGTGTGGCAAGGATCAGAGCATCATTCTGTCGGGACTCACCCCCTGGTAACTAAACTTATGAGGGGAATTTTTAATATTAATCCCCCAAGGACAAGGTATTCCCAAATATGGGATGTGAGTGTAGTCCTCACGCTACTGAGGAATTGGTCACCAGCTACAGCTCTGTCCCTGCAAAGACTAACACATAAAATAGTCATGCTGATGGCATTGGTCTCAGCACAAAGAATTCAGTCATTACATAAATTAAGGCTGGATAGTATGACCACTTCAACGAGTAAAATGACCTTTTACATCCATGAATTAGTTAAACAGAACAGACCGGGATCGTCAGGCCTCAAAATAGAATTCAGAGCATATCCAATAGATGATCGTCTATGCATTATGAGGCATTTATTATTATACATAGAGAACACTAAACAGCTCAGAGGCAATGAGATGGCATTACTGATCAGCCACAAACAGCCCCATAATAGGGTATCTGTACAAACAATTTCCAGATGGCTGAAACAGGTTTTAACGGCTGCTGGGGTGGATACTAACATATTCAAATCTCATTCCACCAGGGCTGCAGCTACATCGGCAGCAATGGAATTGGACGTACCTATGGACCAAATCCTGGGAACAGCAGGATGGTCAAAAGAGAAAACTTTTCAACTATATTACAATAAACCAGTGGTTAAACCTGTGACATTTGCAGAATCAATTTTAAGTTCTGTATCATGATTTACCCCATAAGATAGGGGCTATAATTTTGTTTGTTAATAAATTCATTATTGGTTTTTCAATGTCTGATTCATGTTTGAATACGTTAACACAATTCCTCCCTTAGTCAATTAAGGCAGACGTGAGGCATGGACTCGTTTCCACGGCATGAAATCACAGAGCTTTAAAATCTTCACGTAGTCACTCACGTGACTCCGAAGTAAAATAGTAAGATTAAACGAGAACTTACCAGTTTGAAGTTTGATCTTTATTTTATGAGGAGTAATGTTGAGGGGTTATGTGCCCTCCGCTCCCACCCTCGATCATAAAGTTCAACTGGTATCCTATTTCTCTAATCTTACTATGTTCAGTTCATTACTGTTATCTGTGATTTCACACCGCTGCTTTGAAGATTGACACGCATGCGTCCTGGCGGGTTCTTCATGTAATCCCTCAACGTTACTCCTCATAAAATAAAGATCAAACTTCAAACTGGTAAATTCTCGTTTAATCTTACTATTCTGGTTAAAATCGAAGGTAGACACAAAATGCTGGAGTAACTCAGCAGGTGAGGAAGCATCTCTGGAGGCAAGGAATGGGTGACGTTTCGGGTCGAGGCCCTTCTTCGGTCGAAACAGCGCCCATTCTTTTTCTCCAGAGATGCTGCCTCACCGGCTGAGTTACTGCAGCAATTTGTGTATACCTTCAAACAGTACATTGTTCAGTTTAGTTTATTGTCATGTGTACAGTAGTACAGTGAAAAGTTTTTGTTGCGTGCGTGCTTTTGTTGCCTGCTAACCAGTCAGCGGAAAGACAATGCGTTGTCTTTCCGCTGGCTGGTTAGCACGCGATAAAAGTTTTTCACAGTACCTCTGTACACGTGACAATAAACTAAACTGAACAATATACTGTTTGATATAGGGCTGAAATTTTGTATCCAATGTATTAGCAGATTAATTCAAACTTTAAAGCTGGTCAGATGCAGCTGAAACTATTAAGCCTGTCCGACTTAGATGACTTCTTAGGCGACTGCAGGAGACTATGCAGTGGCCACAAGGTCGCCACATGTTCGCGGGTGGTTGCGAGGATTCGCCTTCATGGTCGTGGGGAGTTCCCGCATTCTGGGAACTAGTGGCGGCCTCATTATGAATGAAGCCGCCATGGAGAGTAGCGAGTATTCTCGTGCCGAAGGTGGGTCGCCAGGAGGTCCTAGTGCGTCACCAGGAGATCGAAGGTTCTTGTAGGTTGTAGCCGGTGCTGATCGGTGAATTTTGTTGGCTCATTAGGAAAAAAAAACCTCTCCCCCCCCGCCCCCTTCGCCTCCCTCTCCCCTCCTCTTTTAAAGGACTTACGTGACCCTTCCCATACACCATGCTTTCACCATCTTAATTACAGCACCAACCTTCCTGTTCATCGCGGTGTGTGTCTGTATCACCTTGGCTTTGCACCATGTGAATTTCACTCGGACAGCTTGCCTGCATAACGGGCTGGTGAAGGAAGCGATGTGTGTGTGTGTGTGCGTTCTACTCTGACAGTCGCCGTTCCAGTCGCCTGAAAAATCGCCTGTGGGACAGGCCCATAAGGGTCTTTTTTAGCAATAGAGAATATCCACTCTTGCTGTCTGTCACTGTCAGGTGCCAGGCTATAAATATTAGCCATAGGAAGATGCGCTTTCATGCAAGGGTCAGTAACAGACTGTAGAACAGCTTGCTGACTATATTTTCTTCTCTGCATCTCTTGCCCAGAGTAGGGGAATCGAGGACCAGAGGACATAGGTTCAAGGTGAAAGGGAAAAAAATTAATAGGAATCTGAGGGGTAACCTTTTCACGCAAAGGCTGGTGGGTGTATGGAACAAGCTGCTAGAGGAGGTAGTTGAGACTGGGACTATCCCAACATTTAAGAAACAGCTAGACAGGTACATGGATGGGACAGGTTTGGAGGGATATGGATCAATGCAGGCAGGTGGGACTAGTGGGACCTGCCAAACGCAGGCAGGTGGGCAACAAGCCCTATGGCCCAATTTGTCCCAGTGTATCACATTGGCTTTGTTGGCCGGTGTGGGCAAGTTGGGCCAAAGGGCCTGTTTCCACACTGTATCACTCTATGATTCTAGCACTCTTGCAACCCGTTCCAGCTGTTCTCTGGATAGATTTGGCTCACTAGGTTCTGTTCAAACTACCAGGAGAAGCTGAAGTTGCGATTGGTCCTCATGTAACTTTTCCATGAACGAGCGGTCATGATATTCGCATAAACGGGGGCCTGGAATATATTTTGTTTGTGGTTAAATGTTGGCTGACAACCTTCGAAACATTGTCAATTATGCATCAATCCACCTCCTTGGCATTAGCATTCCAAGGGGCCTCGGTACCATAATGAGCCGTGGTGGAAGTCATGCTGCAGCATCTTCTTGACTCTCTGAAGCTGATACCTTTTGTAGCCATGCTTTTTCCCGAAGGACAAATTGGATCTGGCTGGTCTGGTAGAATGGATAAAACTACATTGCCAATCATGAGGTGGTGCACTGAGGAAACTGAGAAAGACAAGCTGGCTTTAATTACACTTTTCAAAGCAGTGAAAGGCAGCAGAGGGGCAGGCATCATGTCTGTGCATTTTGGCATTGATTTGCGATTTCTTATTAACTATTCAGCAAGCTGAACCATTGCCATGGGCAAAGAAATATCAGTTAAGAAAGGCTGGTGTTTAATTTATGGCGACTCTGCTATAAATGTAGTTTCGACCAAAATATTCTAACAATAACATTATTCCAAATCCTGTTTAATGTTCCCCTTTCTATTATTCCGTCACTTTTCCCTCCTTGCTCACTTAAAGTTGTTAACTTTAGCTGAGGGTCTTTAGCTTTAGCTCAGGGTGAGCAGCCAGAAGTCATTGTGCACATTGGCACGAATGACATAAGTAGGAAAAAGGATGAGGTCCGACAGAGTGAAATCAGAATTAAGCAAAAGATTAAAAGCAGGACCATGAGGTTAACAATTTCTGGGTTATTTCCAGTGCTACATGCTGGTGAGGGTAAGAATAGAAGGATAGGATGGATAAAAACATGCCTGAGCAGTTGACGTAAGGAGCAGGAATTCATATTTTCACACCATTGCGGTCTCTTCTGCTGCAGATGTGACCTGTACAAGAGGGTTGCATTGGGCCCTAACTAGAGGGGAGGATCTTTAATGCTACTTGGGAAGGTTTAAACTGGAATGGCGGGAGGTGGGAGAGCAGAAAGTCAGCGCTTGGAAGGACTGACTGGTAGGTGGAGGTAATGTCCTGTAAGTCTCAAGGGAAGGATCGGCAGCAAGGGATTGGGGAATATGGTGAATCTAATGGGCTGAGGTGTGTTTATTTCAACACCAGCTGTAATTGCCAGGACTCGAGGGTCTTAGCTATAGGGAGAGGTTGAGCAGGCTGGAACTCGATTCCTTGCAGTGCAGGAGGATGAGAGGTGATCTTATAGAGGTGTAAAAATCATGCAAGGAATAGATTGGATAGATGCACAGAGTCTCTTGCCCAGAATAGGGGAATCGAGGACCAGACGACATAGATTTAAGGTGAAGGGGAAAAGATTCAATAGGAATCTGAGAGGTAACTTTTACACATAAAAGATGGTGGGTGTATGGAACAACTTGCCAGAGGAGGTAGTTGAGGCTGGGACAATTGCAACATTTTAGAAATAGTTGGACAGGTACATGGATAGGACAGGTTTGGAGGGCCAAATGCAGGCAGGTAGGACTAGTGTAGATGGGAGATGTTGGCCAGTGTGGGAAAGTTGGGCCTAAGACCCCGTTTCCCCACTGTATCACTCCATAATTCTATGACCAGCTGTATTGTAGATAAAGCGGATGAATTTAGAGCTTGAATCCGTTCTGGGAACTATGATTGTCTTTTGGTTGCAAGAGGGACAGGGTTGGCAGCTCAATGCTCCAGGGTTTCGATGTTTCTAATATGATAGGGAGGGAGTGAAAGAGGTGGAGGTGTTTTTACTGATCAGAGAGAGTAGCAGGATGGCATTCAGTAGGACATACTGAAGAGTTTATGGCAAGGATTGGGTGACATTTCGGGTCGAGACTTTGGAGTCTCAACCCGAAACGTCACCCATTCCTTCTCTCTATAGATGCTGCCTCACCCTTCGAGTTACTCCAGCATTTTGAGTCTACCTTCGATTTTATCCAGCATCTGCAGTTCTTTCTTACACATACTGAAGGGTTTGTTCACTGAGGCAAAGAAAGATCAAAAATAAGGAATGTGCAGTCATTCTCCTGGGATTATACTACAGGCCTCCCATTAGCCCAAGGGAGATAGATGGAAAGATATGTGGTCAGATTACAGAGAGGTGCAAAAGCAACAGGGATGTCACGGTGGGTGACTTTACCTTCCCCAATATTTACTGGGACTTGCTCAGTGCAAACAGTTTAAATGAGGCAGAATGTGTTTTGTCTGGTCTCCCCTGAACAGGGAGCACATGGTTGCAAAGGTTGCAAAGAGGTTTACCAGAATGCTGACTGGATTTGAGGACATTAGCTATGAAGTAAAGTTGGAGGAACTTGCACTGTTTTCTCGGGAGCATCAGAGGTTGAGGTCAGACCTAATAGAAGTACATAAAGATATAAGAGGTAGAGATGAGGTTGGGTAGACAATCAAACCTTTTTTTCCCAGAAAATGTTGAATAATAATAATACACTTATTGTCATTGTAAAGACATACAACAAAATTTAAGGCGCACTGCCCGAATGGAGCTCCGACATATCAAATAAATAATAACGACAATGGAAACAGCATAAACGGCAAGAAAAACGTCGTCAGAATGTGCAATATTTCACAGTATTGTGTTATAGCAGTGCAAAATATTGGCAAGAACATTGCTTAAATGCGAAAACAGTAAAGTTCATAGCCTTAAGGAGAAAGGAGTAAAGTTTAAAGGTGATGTGCGGGGCAAGTTTTTTGCAGAGAGGGTGGTGGAACGCACTACCAGTGATGGAGGTAGAGGCAGATAAGATAGTTTTGTTTAAGAGGTTTTTATATAGGCACCTTGATATGCAGGGGATTGAGGTTTATGGATCATGTGCAGGCAGATTAGATTAATTTAATTTAATTGGCATCATGTTCGGCACATATTGTAAGATGAACATTGTTCCCGTGCTGTACTGTTTTATGTTCTATGAGATTGCAGAGGCCTTGACAAAGATCTGTGTATCCTCTCTGGCCACAGAAGAGGTGCCGAAAGACTGGAGACTAGCCAGTGTTGTTCCCGTGTTTAAAAAGGCAAGTAGAGATAATTGAGAAAATCATAGGCTGGTGAGCCTAGTGTCGGTTTTTAATTTTATTTAGTGATACAGTGCAGAAAAAGGCCCTTCGGCCCACCAAGTTCGTACTGACCAGCGATCCCCACACAATAACATTATCCTACACACATTAGGGACAATTTATAATTTTATCAAGCCAATTAACCTACAAATCTGTACATTTTTCTAGTGTGGGAGGAAACTGGATATCCCGGGGAGAACCCAGGCATGTTACAGGGAGAATAGTAAGATTAAACGAGAACTTACCAGTTTGAAGTTTGATCTTTATTTTATGAGGAGGAACGTTGAGGGAATACGTGAAGAACCCCGCTAGGACTCATGCGTGTCATTCTTCAAAGCAGCGCTGTGGAATCACAGATAACTATAATGACTAAACATAGTAAGATTAGAGAAGAGATACCAGTTCAGGATATAATCAAGGGTGGGAGCGGAGGGCACGTATTCCCTCAACGTTCCTCCTCATAAAATAATGATCAAACTTCAAACTGGTAAGTTCTCGTTTAATCTTACTATTTTACTTCAGAGTTACGTGAGTGACTACGTGAAGATTTTAAAGCTCTGTGATTTTATGCCGTGGAACGAGTCCATGCTTCACTACTGCCTTGATTGTGGGAAGAATAGTGTTAACATCATTAGATATCAATACGATCTTGAAACAACGAAAAATTTTTATTTAAATCCAAATCATAGCCCCTATTTGTGGGTAAATCATAGTACAGAACTTAAAAGTGTTTCTGCAAATGTTCCAGGTTCTATGACCGGTTTATGATAAAATCTTTGGAACGTTCGTTCCGTTGACCATCCTGCAGTCTTGAGGATTTGGTCCATAGGAACATCCAAGTGATTTGCTGCTGATGTAACTGCAGCCCTGGTGGAGTGAGATTTAAAAATGTTAGTATCTACTCCTGCCTTCATTAAGACCTGTTTTAGCCATCGTGAGATGGTCTGGGCTGTTACTTTTTTACGTGGCTGTTTGTGGCTAATTAACAGTGCCAGTTCTTTCCTTCTGATGACTCTAGTCTGTTCAATGTATAGTAGTAAATGAGTTACTACACAGAGGCGTTCATCTGTCGGGTAGGCCCTGAATTCTATTTTTTGCCCTGCTGTTCCTGGTCTGTTCTGTTTTATTAAGTCATGGATAAGAAAAATCAAATTCCCAGCTGAAATGGTCAAGTTGTCCAGCCTTAGTTTTTGTAGCGACTGGACCCTTTGTGCCGTGACCAAAGCCATCAGCATGACCACTTTCATAGTAAGTTTCTGTAGGGACAGAGCTGTTGGTGGAGACCAGTTTCTCAACATGGTCAAAACAATACTCACGTCCCAAATTTGGGTGTACCTGGTTCTTGGGGGATTCGTGTTGAAAATGCCCCTCATTAGTTTGGTTATCAGGGGGTGAGTCCCTACAGAATGCCACTCTGTTCCTTGCCACAGGTAGTTAGACAGAGGCTTCTGGCACAGTTGATAGCACTGTAGCTGAGCCCCTCATCGTAGTGTAGAGTGGCCAGAAATTCCAGAACAGACGGAATATTATTGAATCTGTGGTTGAGGTTATTGTCGTGACAGTACTTTCCCCATTTCTTGATGTGCACCAAGTACTGTTTTTTGGTGGACTGTCTGTGGGCCGATGCAATCACGTCCATTGTTCTCCGTCAGTCCCATGTGCTATAGAGGCGCTTTCAGACTCTACAAATTAATAAGTTGGTATGTTTATGACAGGTGTGACTTTCCTGTGTTACTGGATGGACCAGCAAATTCGGTCTATGTTGAATTGTGATACACGGTTCTAGTGCCATGTCTAGTATCACTGGGAACCATGGTTGAGTAGGCCAATCGGGTACTATAAGAATTCCAGATGCAGAATCCTATTGTATTTTCCTTAGTACCCGACTGATGAGGCAGAAAGGAGGGAATGCATAAACAAACAATTTCCCCCAATGCAGTGAAAAAGCACCTGTAGCTGCTGCCCCAGGGTCTGGTTCCCATGAAACATAACTTGGTAACTGGTGATTTAGCCTTGAAGTGAAAAGATCGATATCTGGTGTTCCATATCATGCTGTAATTTCAGCAAATACATTTTTATCTAACATCCATTCAGTGCTTTAATTGAATTTGCGTGACCTGGTGTCTGCCGCTAAATTTAGTTTACCTGGTAAATAGGTAGCTGATATCCAAATATTCCTCTGGATGCACCATTGCCAAATTGTGTTGGCCAGATTGTCACATGATGTCGATTTATTTCCACCCATATGGTTGATATATGCCACCACGGTGGTATTGTCAATTTGTAGTCTAACATGCTGGTGATTTAATCCCGAACAATATGACTTAAGGCCATGGTACGCCTCCTGTGCATTCCATCTCCCACCCACAGCTCGAAATGGAATTGGTGGCTCCCCAACCAAGTGCACTGGCATCAGTTTGGAGTACCATACACGGGTTTCTGGTAATTAGTGGGTTGGAACAATACTTGATGTGTTCCCACCATTTTAGTTCTATAATGGCTTCTGTAGGTAGCTCCATTGGCCTGTCAAAATGGCCACCATTAATTTTGAGTGCTCTAATTTTTGCTCTCTGTAAATTTTGATAATGTAAAGGTCCAAATTGTGTGGCTGGAAATGCGGCCACTATTTTCCCAATTATCCTGGCTACCAGTCTAATGGAGGGTTTGGTGATGTCAATGATTTCGCTGCAAGCCTCTTGTAAAGCTGTAACCTTTTCTATCGGCAAAGTCACTGACATGTGAACTGAGTTAATGGTGAACCCCAGGTAATCCATTTTGGTTGAAGGTGTTAATTTAGACTTAACTGCATGGATGATGAACCCCAGTTCTTCGAACAGTTGTTTTGTGGCTGTTACTGCTTGTTTAGCCAATTCCAAAGTTTTGCCAACAATAAATATGTCATCCAGATATGCCATTATCATATGTTTCTGTTTTCGCAGTAACGCCAAGGCTGGTTTCAAAATTTTTGTGAATAACCTGGGGGCTGAAGTTAGTCCATTTGGTAGTGCTCTGTATTGCTAGCGCAGTCCCATCCAGTTGAATTTTAAATAACATCTGTGGTCACCTCTGATGGGTACTGTATAGTAAGCATCTTTTAAATCGATGCTTGCCATATAGTAGCCTGCAGAAACTAATTGCTTAGCAGTAACAAACGTTTCCATTTTGAAATGAATATATTGTACAAATGTATTTAGTGTTGTCAAATCGATGATGATGCGGCAACCACCATCTTTCTTGTTTTTTATAAAGATATTGGACACGAATTCCTGTGATTCGTGTTGGGTGTGTTCAATTACTTCTTTTTTTATGTAGTCGTTGTAGTTCTGCATGTGCTTTAGATTTTTCTATGCCTATGAGCACGAACGTTCGGTTTGGTGCATACTGTACTGGTGGGTTATGTTTTAGTATAAATTTGATGGTATAACCCTGGATACTGCTTAGAATGTAAGTGTCTAGAGTTATCTTATTCCATGCATCCAAATAATATCGTAACCTCCCACCAACTTTGATACTCCCTTTCATTTTTAAGGAACCAGACCCACCTACCTCCATGGTTACCAGTAGTGGTTCTGTTATTTCCTCGTCATCTTCTGTGGATGTTGAGGCGCCGTTGTTTGGGTCTGTTGTTGGGTTGGAGGCTGGCGCATTTTGCAGGGCAGTCGTCCTGGGCCATGCCCTAAAAAAGAATGCTGTTGGGTGCCCCTGGTTTTTGCACTCCCTGCGCTGTGTGTTGCCCGTCTGGGAGGTCCATAGGGCTGATATTTTTTGCCCAAGTATGTTTTGGTGGCTGCCTTTATTAGCCCTCTTTATCCCGTTCCTTAACTTGTTTGGGGAAAAAGCTGTTATTCCTGCCGTCAATGCTTTGAGGACCGTTCGAATTTTTAAATCACTGGTTCGAATTCCTGTCCCCACATGCTTCCAGATGCACTGGTTTACACTTGGCACATGTAATGATTTGCAGTTACCGGGAGGTAAATGCCGTGCCATTGTGTCTGAAAGAGCCTGTGTCTGTAATTGATTATAGGACATGTAATCAAAACTAGCCACTATCTTAGGCTTCAGGTCTTCCCCAGTTTGGTCAGGCTGGAAGAACTGGGTTACCAAGTCCAGCATATTTTCTTTCACCCCAGGCTTACTGGGGGTATGTAGTTCCCTGCCCTGTTCAGGGTCAGCCCAGAACTGATCCTCCGTGTTCTCCTCTGATGAGGAAGAGACACTATGCAGCCCCACAATGGGTACCGCTGTGGGGCTTATTGATTGTCCACTGTGGCTAGCCTCCATCTCCCGGAGTCTGCCACTTTGGAGGGTGTCCTCCAGCAACCGCTCTAACCGGCCCCGGTGCTCACGGGCACTGGTCGCTCGCGGTTGTTCCTCGTCCTGCAGCCAGTCCAACCGGCTCCAATGCATTCGGGCACTGGCCGCTCCCGGCTGCTCGTCATCCTGCAGCTCATCATCCTGCAGCCACTCCAACCCACCCCAGTGCTCACGGGCACTGGTCGCTCGCGGCTGCTCAGTCAGACTCGTCTGAGTCTGGCTTTCGATTTGTCTTTTGCTTCGCTTTCCCGCCCGGCCCAGGAGTGTATTTCGCCAGTGCGTGAGTGAAGTCGGGCACAGCTGATTCCACTTCGGGAGATTCCCATGCCGTCGGCTGCTGCTGTTGCTGCTGGCTGCACGCAACTCCGCGGTTCTCCCCCTCCAGCTTTTTTGCAGCCTTCCTTCTCGTCGCTCTGTCCATTTTCCCACCTGCAAAGTAAGTTGGAAAAAAACGCAGGGTCCCTTACCTGCTGTTGTCGGCTTTTGGATTCTGCCGCTAAAGGGGACGTCCTCCCCCTGCTGTGACTCGTTGCAATGCGTGTAGCGATCTGACATGCATGCGTCCTAACGGGGTTCTTCACGTAGTCACTCACGTGACTCCGAAGTAAAATGTACAAACTCCATTCAAACAGGATCAACCACGGGTCTCTGGCATTGTAAGGCAGCAACTCTACCACTGCGCCACCGTGCTGCACAGTGCCACATACTGTAGTTTTAGGGAAACTATTGGAGAGGGCTCTTCAGGATTTGATTTACACTCGTTTGGAAGAGAATTGGCCAATTCGAGCCATAGAAGCCACACAGCCTGGAAACAGGCTTGTTGGCCCAACATATCCATACCAGCCCAGATGTCCCATCTAAGGTATTCCCATTTGCCCAGGATAGAGTAAGCATGGGTTTGTCCTTGGCAACTTGATTAATTTTTTTTGAGGAGTTGATGAAGGTGATTGATGAGGATAGGCTAGTGAATGTCTACTACATTATTTCCGTAAGGCAACTGATAGATTCCTTCATGGTTGGCTGATCCAGAAGATTAAGATGCACGGGATCCACGGGAGCATGGCCATTTGGATTCAGAACTGGCTTACTCACAGAGCACAGATGGTTGTGATGGAATGGTTTTATTCTGGCTGGAGACCGGTGACCAGCAGGGTTCCACAGGGATCTGTGCTGTTTGTGATATGTATCAGTTACTTGGATTCAGAAAGTTGTGGACAATGCCAAATTGGTGGAGTTGAGGCCAGTCAGAAGGGCTGTCAAAGTATACAATAGATCTATTACAGAAATGTCGGTGAAATGGTAGATGCAGTTTACCGGTTGGCATGGTGATGCAGCACTAGAGCTGCTGCCTTACAGCGCCAGATTCCCGGGTTCAATCTTGGCCTCAGGTGCTGTTTGTACACAGTTTGTACGTTCCCACTGTGACCTGCTTGGGTTTTTTCCAACATCTTTGGTTTCCTCCTACACTCAAAGACGATACAGGTTTGTAGGTTAATTGGCTTGGTATAACTGTAAATTGTCCCTAGTGTTAGTGTTATTGTGTGGGGATCACTGGTCAGCGCGGACTCGGTGGGCTGAAGGGCCTGTTTCCACGCTAGGTCTCTAAACTAGGCTAAACTAAGTGTGAGGAATTGATTGCTCTTTGGGAGCTAGAACACAAGTAAAGAAGTAATGGACAGACCCTTAACAGTATCGATGTACAGAGGGTTCTTGGGGCCAAAATCCATAGCTCCCTGAAAGTGGCAACATGAGTAGATCATGTGGTAAAGAAGGCATACGGGTGAGAGGGGCTACGTTTAAGGGAGATATGTGAGGCATTTTTTTTACACAGTGATTGGTGAGTGTCAGAGCTAGTGGTGGAAGCAGATATAATAGTGGCTTTTAAGAGGCTTTTGGATAGGCACATGGATATCGAGCGATATGTATCATGTGCAGGTGGAGGACGTTATTTTAACTTGACATCAAGTTAGCATGGGCATTTTGGACTGAAGAGCCTGTTTCTGTGGTATGTCTGAAGAAGGGTTTTGGCTTGAAGCGTTGCCTATTTCCTTCGCTCCTTAGATGCTGCCGCACCCGCTGAGTTTCTCCAGCACTTTTGTCTACCTTCGATTTTCCAGCATCTGCAGTTCCTTCTTTAAAACTCTGTGGTATGTCTGTTCTACATTCACTTCTATGCTCTACATTCTCTGCACCTGATAATTATCCCTGGAACATCTGCTCTTCTAATTCCCACTGACTATTGAGGGGCCCATTATACTGTCCCCTTCTCATTTCTAATTTCTGCCCATACAGCCACATTCGGCAATTCCTCTCCCAGAATATTGTCTCTAGGCAATGGTGTCATGCCCTCCCTCATCCAAAATGTAACCAATCCCCCTCCCACCTCCTCCTCTAACCTGGACCACTATCACACCTGCAACATCTGCACCCTGGAACATTGAGAGGGAAAAAGCACAACAATCAGATACAAGTAGCAGCGGACTGTACCTTTACCCTCCTGTCCTCCTCCGCTCAGCCTCACGAGCTAAATCCCCTTGAGCCAAAGCCTCACACTTCCCCTAACCACAGCACTTCCCCTGCCAATAAGTCGCTCCACTACACCTTGCCTTCTTTGTATTAGCTGCTCAATTTTGAGAAACTTTTGATCACGCAAACAGTCCAACTTTCGACATGTCACGAGGTGACACCTGTTTGGTGGTGAGTAGTCGCCCAAAGAGTCGTACCTTTTTCTGGTTGCCCCTGGATTGAACATTTTCGGCAACCAGCTGCGACTATGACGGGTGCCGGCAAGTTGCCGAAAAAGTCACGTAAGTGGGACAGGCCCTTGACTGAACCAATCCAACTGCCACCTTCCAGCACTCCTTTCCCACTGGCAATTATTTCCTTCTACTCCACGTGGGATTTCAACTCTGTGGGCAGAACCAGCATTTATTACTAGTCCATAATTATCCATGAGAAGATGGAGCTGAGCAGCCATCCTTGCTATAAAGGTACTTCAAAATGCCATTAAATCCGGAGTCCCAGAATTATGATCTGCAAACACTAAAGAAATGGCAATATATTTCCAAGACAGGATTGCCTGTGACTTGGAAGTAAATATGCAGATGGTGCTGCCTTGTACTTTAAGCAGTGGAGCTTGTATTGGAGATGTGTTGTCAAAGACGTTTTGATGAGTAATTACAGTGTATCTTCAGTCAGCAGGGAGCACGGAACTGAATTTCTCAAAGTAGAGAATACGGCACGGTGGCAGTGATAGAGTTGCTGCCTTTCATCACGAGACCCGGGTTCGATCCTGACTACGGGTGCTGTCTGTACAGACTTTTACGTTCTCCCCGTCACCTGCGTGGGTTTTCTCCACGATCTGTTTTCTCCCGCACTCCAAAGACATACAGGTTTGTAGGTTAATTGGCTTGGTATAAATGTGAAGTAAATGTGTGTAGGATAGTGTTCATGTGCGGGGATTGCTGGTCGGTGTGGACTCGGTGAGCTGAACAATCTGTTTCCACGCTGTATCTCTAAACTAAACCAAACTAGAGAATAGAACTGTCTTGTTGACTTCCATGAGTGTGGAGGCTACTTTCAGCTAGTCAGGCGGAAAGCATTCCTCGGTTATTTCTTGCGAAGTTAGAATCAAAATATCAAAACGACAACTGTTTCTTTACAAACAATTAATGTCAAAACCATACAATTAGTAATCCGCCTTGTGCATCACCTCAGCCTTTGTTTCATCCACCACGGCCAGGCAGTGCTCCCTCAGCGGTTGCGACCAAACTAGTGAACGGCGGCTCCTTGTGAACTTGGCCGTGTCAGTTTACTTTAGTTTTGTTTAGAGATACAGTGCAGAAACAGGCCCTTCGGTCCACCGAGTCCGCACCAACCAGCAATCCCCACACATTAACACTACCCTACACTAGGGACAATTTTTACATTTATACCAAGCCAATTAACCTACAAACCTGTGCATCTTTGGAGTGTGGGAGGAAACCAAAGTTCGCGGAGAAAACCCAAGCTGTCATGGTGAGAACGTACAGACAGCACCCATAGTCGGGTTTGAACCCGGGTCTCTGCGGCTGTAAGTGCTGTAAGGCAGCAACTCTACCTCTGCGCCACCAAGCCACTCCAATTGATTGATTAATCAATTACAATGTTTGTGATTACCATGATACAATGATACAATTGTCAATGTGCTTACGCCATAAGATGTTTGGATGAAATTTGGGTGAGTGGTGTGTATGATACCCAGCAGTAGGCAGATTTAGCTTTCATCTCCACTTGAAAATGAGGGGCTTAACAACATTTAACGGTGACCCAATTGTTGTGTGGGACTACGGAACTAGCCCAGATCTGAATTAATGGGTAAAGCATTGCAATTAGCACTTCCTATGAATGAATGATACTGTGATATCTAGTTATGGTGAAATTCTTTGCTCTTGCACACAATCCAGTAAAATCATACAGCAGATGTAATCTAGGAAGTACACAAGGAGTTGCCACATTTTTGGCGCCAAAACGTTTCAGAGGTTCTTGGTACAATCTTATCCTCTCAAAGCGGCAAACCAGGCCTGCTGACACACCTGGCTGCAGGGGGCCCATTTGGTCCCTCTTAGTCCTTGGCGGGGGTCAAGGAAAGAGTGTTCACGTTGCGGCCAGGATTCCACCAATCTTTCCACCACCACGCACAAGAAGCACAAGAAGCGCAAGACGCCATTGTATGCAGATGCCGAGAATTGTGTTCAGCTCTGGATGAACAATTTCTAATCTTGTGATATGGACTCGATAAGAAGTTCTTGGCGGTCCCCCGCCAGGTTGCTCTCAACAGCCCACTGGTCGTTCAGCTTCACGGCACATCCCAGGAGTCTTCTGCTGCCGCACGGTGCCTGATGATGGGTTCAACCACCTGTATGCTCTGGGATAGACTCCCGCAGCCGATCTCAACAGCTCAGTTGGCCAAAAAGATGTACTGGTGTCTTTATTTCATAGAGTTTATAGAGATCCGGTATGCCGTCAAATACTCTACCAACCACTACAGATACTCTAATAAGCAGCAAGTATCTATCTTGCATCATAGCCCCATATGGCAAATTCAACACACGAGGCTATAGAGAGGAATTAACTCACCCGGTCCATGATGGACACAGCCCTTCACACTATTGAAAGCATCCACATTAGGTGTCAAGTAGGTGGCATCTATCATTAACGATCCCTACCACCTACATAAGACCCACTTCTCATTACTACCGCTGGGCAGGAGGTACAGCAGATCCCCACCTCCAGTTTCATAACAACTACATTCCTGCACAACTTTAATCCTACCTTGGCAGAAGAATTCTGCTGACCATCGCTTGCACTACCATGGACTTGCCTTTTTGTTCTAATTATATTTAGCACTAATATCATGTATTTTGTGCATTTTCTTTTTTCCTTTTGCTATCTTGCAGCATTTGAGTAATTTATATACAAATATAATTGGTGTATTGTCTGAGTCTGTGCCTGTGATCCAGCTGCGAGCAAGATTTCCATTGTACCTGTATCTCATTGTACTTGTGCATATGACAGTTGACTCAACCTGACTTGACCAGACTATCCTCACCATGCAAACCTACATTGATTTCCTGTGCTGTGCCATTGTCTTACCTTTTCTTGGGTGTTTGAACAGTTAGGTAATGGAATCTTGTTTGTATGCAAGGGATGAAGTTCACTTTAATTGTTGAATACTGATCAAGCACTATTTAATGGCCAGAATCTGTTGAAGCAGTGTAGTCACAGTCCATTTGTCAGAGTTTTTCCCTTTCTTTGTCGACTCAAATGTTCTACATTTAAGTTGCTGGAAGTTTAATCTGATAGCAAGTGAAAAACGGCATCTAGAATACTGCGAAATGAAGTCTGCCAATTAATTTATTCGACCAACAAGATTTATAGTCAAGAAAACAGCAGAAAGGGATGCAGTTGAATTTGTGCCAATTTAGTTACAGAAAAGGAAATAAAAGAACTAAAGGATGAAAGAGAAATGTAGAAAGAAAAAATAATTATGTTTGTAAGTTCATAAGACAGAGGAGCAGAATTAGGCCATTGCACCGTCTAGTCTGCTCCGCCATTCTATCATGGCTGATCTAGTTTCCCTTCTCAACCCCATTCTTCTGCCTTCCTCCTGTATCAATTGACTTCCTTCCTAATCAAGACCATATCAATCTATGTGTAAGAAAGAACTGCAGATGCTGGTTTAAATCGAAGGTAGACACAAAATGCTGGAGTAACTCAGCGGGACAGGCAGCATCTCTGGAGGAAAGGAATGGAAGACGTTGCAGGTCGAGACCCTTCTACAGACTATAATTAGTTTATGTTTATCTTCAATCTTAGTTTAGTTTAGTTTAATTTAGTTAAGAGATACAGTGCGGAAACAGGCCCTTTCAGCCAATGGGCCCGCGCCGACCAGCGATCCCCGCACATTAACACTATCCTATAGCCATTAGGGACAATTTTTACATTTACCAAGTCAATTAACCTACATACCTGCACGTTTTTGGAGTGTGGGAGGAAACCAAAGATCTCAGAGAAAATCCACGCAGGTCACGGGAGAACGTACAGACTCCATACGGGCATCACCTGTAGTCAGGATCGAACCCGGGTCTCTGGCGCTGCATTCACTGTAAGGCAGCAACCCTACCGGAAGAGCACCGTGCCGCCCAAAAAATACTTTAAAAATACCCAACGTCTTGGCCTCCACCATAGTCGGTGGCAATGAGTTCCAGTTTCACCACCCTCTGGCTGAAGAAACTGCTACTCCTCTTTATTCCAAAGGTATGTCCTTTTATTCTGAGGCTGTGCCCTCTGGTCCTGGACACTCCCACTTCCTGAAATATCCTGTGTTCATCCACTTCATCTAGCACTTTCAGTATTCAGTAGCTTTCAATATCGTCGTCCCTCATCTTTCTAAACTCCTGCGAGGACGGGCCCAAACCAATCAAACCCTCCTAATACATCAAACCCATCATCTCCAGGATCATCCTCCTAACCTCCTCTGGACCCTCTCCAACATCAAACGACATTTATTATCACATACACCAAGTGGGGTAGTGAAATTTGACTTGCCAATGCAGCACACGAATAAAGATAAGACACAACATTAGAGAATTTAACAACATAAAAACATCCCCCCACTGTGGTTCCCACTGTGGGGGAAAGCAGCAAAGACCAGTCCCATCCCCTGTTCACCCATAGTTAGGCCTATTGTGGCCTCCGCAGCCAGTCCGATGTTTTCAGGCCCTCTTGCCGGAAAGCTGGAACTCCGGCGTCTGGTCAACACTCCTCAGCGGCTTGGAAATGCCTGGAGCGGCCGTTTCCTCCCCGGAGACCGCAGCACCCGAAGTCGTCAGGCCGCACCGGCTGGAGCTCCGACTCTGGCGATCCCAGATCCCAGGCCCCGTGGAGTTTTAAATCCAGCGCCGCCCACGTCCGGACGCCAGCTGCCACTGCTCCTCGGATGTTGAAGTCGGCGGCCACAGCGCATGGCGACCCGGTAAGGCATTGCCTGCTCCGTGATGGTGTAACTGCGCTGTGCCGCCGCCGAAGCTGCAGTCCCGGCCGGTCCCGACAGGAAAGGTCACTCCAGTCTGATGGTAGGCCGCGAGGAGGGGGGCGAAGAAGCAGCTCGGAGGGAAGCTGCCTCTCCGACCAGGTAGGGACTTGGAAATAAAGTTTCCCTCTTCCCCTCCCCCCACCCACCAGATAAAAGACTAGAAGACATCCAAAACAAACACTTTAACTCACAATTTTTTTTTAAAAGGGTGAAAAGACTAACAGCTGCTGGCAGGGCAGCCATACTCGACGACGCCTCCTACGATCAGCACGTCCTTATTTGACAAGTTTGTGTTCACAAAATGAATTTTGGTTGTCAGGTGGCTGCAGCCCAATTGTTTGCCTTGGCTTGGCTTTTAAAATTGTTGCAACAGTTGGATGCCTGCCCAAGCATCCATACGGCCCACAATGTCTATACTAGCCCTCTGGAAACCAGTACCTTCTGCCCGCAACACCCATACTAGCGCAACAGACAGCCCCCCCCCCCCCCCCCCCCCCTGGCGAGCAGTATTGAAATTGGTGGAGAGGTGGAATATTGCGTTGGTGACCAGTCCTCCCATGTGATGCTGGGACCCAACGGGTCCCACTTAGCCTAGTGCCTTGTAAAGCCTTGGCTTTACATCCTTGCTTTTATATTCTAATCCTCACAAAATAAATGCTAACATTGCTTTTGCCTTCCTTACTACAGACTCAACTGGCAAATTAACCTTTAATCCTGCATGAGCACACCCAAGTCACTTTGTACCTCTGATTTCTGAATCTTCTCCCCATTTGGAAAATAGTCTACTCCTTTTTTCCTTCTACCAAACTGCAAGACCATACACTCTACTATTCTGTATTCCATTTGCCACTTCTTTGTCAACTCTCCCAACCTGACAAGTCCTTCTGCAGACTCCCTGCTTCTTCACACCACCTGCCTCTCCATCTATCTTTGTTTTATTCACAAACCACAAAGCCATCAATTCCATCATCCGGATCATTAACATACTGTACATTGTGAAAAGTAGCTGAACCAAGACCGACCCCTGCAAAACACTACTAGTAACTGGCCACTAACTAGAAAAGGCTCTCTTTATTCCACTCTTTGCATTCTGCCAGTCAGCCAATCTTCTATCGATGCCAGTACCTTGCCTCCAATACCATAGCTTCCAATCTTGTTTAGCAGCCACATGGATGACACCTTATCAAAGGCCTTCTGAAAATCCAAATAAACAACATCCACTGACTCTCCTTGGTCTGTCCTTCTTGGCACTTCCTCAATGGATTCCAACTGATTTGTCTCCCCTTAAAAAAGCCATGCTGAATTCAACCTATTTTATCATGCGCTTTCAAGTGCTCCAAAAACGTATCCTTAATAATGGACTCTAAAATCTTACCATCCACTGAGATCAGGATAAACAGCCCATCGTTTCCTCTCTTTTGCCTTCTGTGATAGTGGTTACATTTGCGATTTTCCAGTCTTCTGGAATCGCTCCTGACTCTACTGATTTAGTTTAGTTTAGTTTAGTTTAGTTTAGAGATACAGGGCGTAAACAGGCCCTTTGGCCCACCGGGTCCAGGCCAACCAGCGATCCCCACACATTAACACTACCCTACACAAGGGACATTTTTTACATTTACCAAACCAATTAACCTACAAACCTGTACGTCTTTGGAGTGTGGGAGGAAACCGAAGATCGCACAGAAAACCCAAGCGGTCACGGGGTGAACGTACAAACTCCGTACAGATCAAACCAGGGTCTCCGGCGCAACATTCGCAGTGAGGCAGCAACTCTACTGCTGTGCCACCGTGATCTTGAAAGATCACAACTAATGCCTCCACAATCTCCACAGCTCTCTGTTTTATGGCTAGTTTACACGGGGCGACTTGACGCAAGATGTAGCCAGAGTGGAGTGGTCGTGGTCTAGCACGATATCACACGATATAACGGGGGTAGAGTAAAGAGTTCCCACGGTACTCGGCAATTCTGTCATTTGTGCGAGTGACTTGTCCGTCTCCCGATCTTTCCCGAATGAACATCGTGGACTGTAGTGTAGTTAATCACGTGGCACAAATGATGTTACTTTGTTGTCACACACTCTATTCGTTTTTTTCACCCGAGCTCTTTAATGAGCTGAAGAATAATCTGTTTTTTTAGACAAATGTTGTTTGGTGTGATGCACCTTCTCTCAATATGTGCAAGAAGTCGTCTTTTTATTTTGTCAAATATGAATAAAGACTGTATCTCACATTGACCGTGATTATTGTGTTATTTTATGATCTACTGAGAGGTGAAACTTTCAGTCTGAAGAAACTTTCAGCCCGAAACGCCACCCGTTCCTTCTCTCCAGATATGCTGCCTGTCCCGCTGAGTTGCTCCAAGCAACTGGTGTCTATCTTCAAAGGACTGACCAGGACTGCCTCTCTCTCTCTCTCTCTCTCTCTCCCCCTCCCTCTCTCTCACACAGGCATGAATGGAGGAACTCCGCGGGCCAGGCAGCATTTACGTTCCTTCTCTCCAGAGATGCTGCCTGTCCCGCTGAGTTGCTCCAAGCAACTGGTGTCTATCTTCAAAGGACTGACCAGGACTGCCTCTCTCTCTCTCTCTCTCTCTCTCTCCCCCTCTCTCTCTCTCTCACACAGGCATGAATGGATGAACTCCGCGGGACAGGCAGCATCTACGGAGAGAAATGAACAGCGACCCATTCTTCAGGCTGCCTTATGTCTCCCCCCCCCCCCCCCCCCCCCCACCCCAACTCCCACCCACACACGCGAATGCTGGAGAAACTCAGCGGAACGTTGTCTATTTCCTTCGTTCCATAGATGCTGCTGCACCCGCTGAGTTTCTGCAGCATTCGCGTGTGTGGGTGGGAGTTGGGGGGGGGGGGGGGGGGGGGGGGGAGAGACATAAGGCAGCCTGAAGAATGGGTCGCTGTCCATTTCTCTCTGTAGATGCTGTCTGGCCCGCGGAGTTCCTCCAGTCATGCCTGTGTGAGAGGGAGGGAGGGAGAGAGAGAGAGAGAGAGAGACAGTCCTGGTCAGTCCTTTGAAGATAGACACCAGTTGCTTGGAGCAACTCAGCGGGACAGCCAGCATCTCTGTAGAGACGGAACGGGTGTCGTGTCGTGTCTACAGCCGTCGTCCAACCCTCCCTCCCCCACTCTCACACAGGCATGAATGGAGGAACTCCGCGGGCCAGGCAGCATTTACGTTCCTTCTCTCCAGAGATGCTGCCTGTCCCGCTGAGTTGCTCCAAGCAACTGGTGTCTATCTTCAAACGCCTGACCAGGACTGCCTCGCTCTCTCTCTCTCTCTCCCTCCCTCTCTCTCCGTAAATGCTGTCTGGCCCGCGGAGTTCATCCATTCACGCCTGTGTGAGAGGGAGGGAGAGAGAGAGAGAGACGCACACTGCGAAATCTTACCTGCCTGTTTCAGTGACAGACACCCACCGCCAGTAAATGAAGACACCCCCATCTTTCAGACAAAAAGAGACACACTGACATTAATGAAATGCTTAGCTAGTTTTATTAGATTTGTATGTAAATAGCAAACTGGCTGGATTCACTCTATCCAACTTCCGGGTTCACCGTTGGCAGGAGTTCCCACGGTGACCGCAAGAGTTACTACCGATATCGCACGGGACACTTCGTTCATAAAATGTTGCAATGCTTAACCACAAGTGCACAAGACACTCTTGGACAAATTCAAACATGTTTGAATTTTCTCCCGAGTACCCAAGGTACACGATTACATGCCGTTAGCGCCACGGTGGTCCACGAATGCCGTATTGTTACCGCACGAGGTTCCCACGATGTCAAACTCTGGTTACCTCTTGCGTCAAGTCGCACCGTGAAAAGGGGGTTTTAGAATCCTGGGGTGTAGTGCATTTGGTCCAGGTGACTTATCCACCTTGAGACCTTTCAGCTTCCCAGCACCTCCGCCTCATTGATAACGACTGCACTCACTGCTGTCCAAGATTCTCTTGAATTTCTGGCTTGTTGCTGCTGTCCTCCATTGTGAAGATTGACGCAAAAACGTTTTCAATTTGTCTGCCATTTCTTTGTTCTCTATTACTGCTTCTCCAATGTCATTTTCTTGCTGCCCAAAGTCCACTCCTCTTTTACTTTTGTGCAGGAAGGAACTGCAGATGCAGGTTTAAACCAAAGATAGACACAAAATGCTGGAACATCTCTGGAGAGAAGGAATGGGTGACGTTTTGGGTCTAGGCTGAAGGGTCTCGATCCAAAAGTCAAACATTCCTTCTCTCCCGAGATGCTGCCTGTTCCACGGAGTTACTCCAGCATTTTGTGTCTATCTTCTCTTTTACTCTTTATACACCTGAAAAATGTTTGGTCTCCTCTTTCATATTATTGGTTTGCTTACCTTCGTATTTCAACTTTTCTACCCCTTATTGCTTTATTAGTTGTTTTCTTTCAGTTTTTAAAGGCTTCCCAACCATCTAGCTTCCCACTTTTCCATGGCTCAGGTAGTAATCTAGAAATTATTACCTTTATGGTAGGAAGTGAGTCTTGACCCGAAATATCACCCATTCCTTCTCTCCAGAGATGCTGCCTGTCCTGCTGAGTCACTCCAGCTTTTTGTTATTACCATTTTAGTTCTGCTTTTTAATTTAGTCCCTAGCTGCTCAAATTCCCTCTTTCCTTGGTCTTATACTAAGTCGTTAGAACCCATATGAACCATGGCACTTGATCTTTCCCCTCCTACTATAAATCCTCTGCAGGTCAACTGAGATGAAAATCATATATACACCTAAAATTTAAAATATCTCAGAGTAATTTTGTAGGTGCAGTATTGCATCTGTTCACTAAATTATTCCATTGCTAGGTGGGGAAATATTTCTCATCATTAATAAGCAACTTGTTAATGTGCAAAATGTGTAACCTCATTAAATTATTGGGAAAATTCACAGCAAGCTGTGGTATTAGCGTTAACAAAACAAGAGTTGTGGTGATTGCATTAATTGAGAAGCAATTCCTGCATAAAATTGGGCCCTATATTCTACTGCCTTTGAATAAGATCATACGTCAACCAGGAAAGGAGACGGGATAAAATTTTGATTAAAATGGCCATAGATATGTCAGGCAAACGGGTGTTTTTTTTAATATTCTCTGTCATGATGTCCCTCTTTGAACAACTTTGCAGACAGGCCTCCGTTCAGAGACTCGTTTCAGATTCTGAATCGCAAGGTTCTAATAAAACGGAAAAGAAAATCTTCTAAACATCTCCACCAGCCAGCACGGTGGCACAGCGGTAGAGTTGCTGCCTTACAATGCTTGCAGCACCGGAGACCCAGGGTCGATCCCGGCTATGGGTGCTGTCTATACGGAGTTTGTACGTTCTCCCCATGACCTGCGTGGGTTTTCTCTGAAATCCTTGGTTTCCTCCAACACTCCAAAGTTGTACAGGTGTGTAGGTTAATTAGCTTGTTGCATGTGTAAATTGGCCCTAAGTGTGCGTGGGATAGTGTTGGTGTGCGGGGATCGCTGGTCGGCGCGGACTCTGTGGACCGTAGGGCCTGCTCCTGCGTTGGTGAGAAACGGTGAATGCCAGTTACCATTGTGATTCTTGGCTCTGATCTTGCCATAGAAAAAGGATTGAATGATGGATTTCAATGTGATTCTTCTACCAATGCACCTTTTTGGCCTGTGGAGACTAATCTAAAAGCAACATGAATCTTGAATCTGTTATACCGGTGAAAAGAGAGCATCCAGAGATTTATTAATGTAATACTGATCTCCCTCAAAGATATTTTATTGCACATTACCTCGTGTCATTGGCACCTTAATGTATAGTGTGGCTTGATAAGTATTAGAAGAACATCAGCCATTTACCTGAAATAATTCAATTCTGCTGAAAATCAGTGTTCTGTTTGAACTTTGCATCAATTCAATATTAATTGCTATGAAGTGCATTTTTTAAAAAAAAGCGATGTTGAGAATTGTAATGCTCGCTGGTGGGATCAAACGTATGTCAAGAGCAAATTAGCTCGGATCAGGCAACAGGGAATTAAGAACTGGATACAAATCAAGAAGTGTAAACTTACAGGGCAGGCAGCATCTCTGGAGCGAAGGAAGGGGTTACGTTTCGGGTCAAAACCCTTCTCCAGTTTGAACAAGGATCTTGACCTGAAACATCACCCATTCCTTCTCTCCATTGAGGCTGCCGGTCCTGCTGAGTTACTCCAGCATTTTGTGTCAATTTTCGGATTAAACCAGCATCTGCAGTTCCTTCCTACACAAGATTTAACT
This sequence comes from Leucoraja erinaceus, assembly GCF_028641065.1. Lineage (NCBI taxonomy): Eukaryota > Metazoa > Chordata > Chondrichthyes > Rajiformes > Rajidae > Leucoraja > Leucoraja erinaceus. The sequence continues at coordinate 36,998,882 of NC_073395.1, forward strand.
GTGTTAATCTTGCATCAAGTTAATACCAGGTACAATGGTAATATTTACTACCATGGCACCAGAAACTCACGTAATAAACGGAAGCTGTGTTGATATGCATCTGTGTTTTTCAGCAATTTCCCCAGAATTAGGACAATTTCCAAATAAATTTCAGAGAAATAACTGGAATGTGTTAATTTATAAATGATCTTCAGTTGTTTTCAGGCATTATTCCAAAATGCATGGTTCAGATGCTTATTAAATGCTGCGCAGACTAGGGTGATTTGATATATTTCCACTTTGAACAAGGATGCTGTTGCCAAAGCTGTATTTATTGCCTTTCCCCTTGCTTTGAAAAGGTAATGATGTACTCTCTCCTTGTATGCCTTTGTTCCTTGTTCTGACAATAACCCTGACCCAGTGATACCGGGGAAATGGTGACAAATGTTCAAGTCAGGATATGTGAAGCTTGAACTGGAAGCTAAATATAATGTTGTACACTCATATCTGTCATATTTCTTACAACGAAACAGGACTTTCAGCCCAACTGGTTTATGCGAGCTCTCAAAGCATTCCCATCAGTCACAGTTCCCCACTTATTTGCCGTAACCTTTTCTCTTTCACTTCGCCTTGATGTACAGAGCTCCAGGTCCATAACTCCATGAAAGTAACAACCCAAGTAGAGTGGTAAAGAAGGCATATGGTATGCTTGCTGACATTGGATACAAGAGTCAGGAAGACATGATGCAGCTTTATAGGACTTTGTTTGGACCGCATTTGGAGTACAGTGTGCGGTTCTGGTCAACCCATACCAAGAAGAATGTGGACGGAGGCTTTGGCAAAGGTACAAATGGAAGTTTATAGAAAAACGCCTGGATTAGCAAGAGATTGAATTGTTTTCTATGGAACGGTGGAGGTTATGGGGAGACCTGATAGTGGTATGTAAAATTATGAGGGGCATAGATAGGATAGATAGTCAGAACCTTTTTCCCTGGATTGGAAAATCAAATACTAGAGAGCATGGCTTTAAGATGAGGGGGGCAAAGTTTAAAAGAGATGCGCATGGCAAGCTTTTTTACGCAGAGGGCGGTGAGTCCCTGGAACGTTGGGGGTGATGGTTGAGACAGATACAATAGCGGGATTTCAGAGACTTTCAGATAGACATATGGATATTCATGGAATGGAGGGATATGGAGTATGTGCAAGCAAACAAGAGTTGGCATCATGATCTACACAGATATTTTGGTCTGAAGAACCTGTTCTTAAGATTCAAGATCAAGATTCAATTTAATTGTCATTTGGACCCCTTGAGGTCCAAACGAAATGCCGTTTCTGCAGCCATACATTACAAACAAATAGACCCAAGACACAACATAATTTACATAAACATCCATCAAAATCACTGCTGTGATGGAAGGCCAAAAAAACTTATGCCACTGCACTCTCCCCCCCCCCCCCCCCCCGATGTCAGAGTCAAAGTCAAAGCCCCCGGCTGGCGATGGCGATTGTCCCGCGGCCATTAAAGCCACGCCGGGTGATGCAAGGTCGCACACCGGGTCTTGGTCTTAGAGCCCCCGGCGTGCGCTCGAAGAGTCCCGCGGCCATTCCAAGCCGCGCAGGGCGGTGATGTCAGGCCCCGCTCCAGGAGCTCTTCGACCCCGCAACTCGGGCGGGAGAAGTCGCCGTTGCGAGAGCCCTGAAATGCGGTCTCCCTCCAGGGACCCGCGGGCTCCCGGTGCCGCCGTCCGCCAGACCCTAGTTGCAGCCCCCCCTAATCTCCGGAGGTTTTATCCGCAGCAGCGCTCCACCACCCCTCCACCCGCTCCGGACTCGGCCAGCTCCGCGACGGTGAGGTGAGTCATCGGCACCAGAGCCCCCAGTCTTCTCCTGTTGGAGGCCGCTCCTCGTTGCAGCCCCAACGATAACGGAGACCCGACAAGAAAAGGTCGGGTCTCCCGTGCAGGGAGAGATTTAAAAGTTACCCCCTCCCTCCCACCCCACCCCCCCCCCCCCGCCCCCCCACACACACCCCAACAAAAAATAACAAAAATTACACAGAAACATAGACAAAAAATAATAAAAACGCGGACGGGCTGCAGAGGCCGCTGCTGACAAGAGTCGCGCCGCCTACCGGAGATAGGTTATATTGTAATCTTATATTGTATTGTTCTATGTTATATGCACCCATCAACTCCCCATTAATTCTCCTGCCACCCACATACACCAGGGGTGATTTACAGTTGCCAAACAATCTATCAAACATATTGTTTTGTTATTTGGGAAGAAACCTGAGTGTTCAGGATAATCCACATGCTGACAGAAAAAATGTGCAAACTCCACACAGACAGCAGCCAAGATTAGGATCAAACTTAGATTCTTGGACCTGTTCAGCAGTAGTATGAACCATTGTTTCAGCCTTTGTTATTCTGAGTGTTGGAGGCGGCAAGAGAATGTGTTATGACCGTGCAATGCAAGTTTTAGATCCTACTTATTGCAGCCTTAATGAATCAGTGATTGGGAAGATAAATATTGAGTCCTTTGGAAAGCAGTGATGAAGCAAATTGTCTCCGCTCTCACTATCAACAATGCCCTCTAGTTTTAGACTTCCCTACTCTGGGGAAATATTTTATCTATACATATGCCTCTCATGAGTTCATACACCTCTATGTCACCCTTCAGTCTGCTACGGTAAGCCCTAGAGAAGAACAAATAAGTCAGCCTACACAGCTTCTCTTCATTACTCAATCCTTGGTAACTCAAGATAGACACAATAAGCTGGAGTAACTCAGCAGGTCAGGCAACATCTCTGGAGAAAAGGAACAGGTGACATTTCGGGTCGACAGTTGAGACCCTTCTTCAGACTGGAAAAGGGTCGCGACCCAAAACGTCACCTATTCCTTTTCACCAGAGTTGCTGCCTGTCCCGCTGAGTTACTACAGCTTTTTATGTTTATCTTCGGTATAAACAGCATCTGCAGTTCCTTCCCACACACCATGTAAACTGAAGACGTGGTAACCTTTTTTTTGCACCTAAGCCAATGTACAGCATTTCATCAGATCCCTGTCTAAGAACTTGGAATACGGTGGTAGGGTTTAAGAGATGAGCTTCTTGTTATCGAACGCTCAGCTTCTATGTTGCTCCTGCAGCATCGATATTGACTCCTTCGAAATTAATGCCAGGAACACCCATGCATTAAAAGTCAAATCAATCCAAACAAGGATTTTGTTCAGATGAAATATGCAGCACAGGTGCATAGATGCTCTCTGGCATTTATCATCCCAAGCTTGTATAGTATTCAGGCTGATTAGCTGCCTCATCATCATTGAGAATGAAACTGAATGCTATGGATCCACCAGTAAACAAATCAACTCTTGCCTAAGTGTAACCATGGTCATTGCTATAAGAGTTGAAAATACTTGGGCCAAAGTTGCTTTTGTGAGAAACTCATTTCAGTGTGCCCCAGGATTATAACATTTGTTTCTAACAATTAATGTTATCTTCCTTTGAATGTTGGAGTAGATTTGATGGGCCGAATGGTCTATTTCTGCTCCTATCACTTATGACCTTATGACCTTAAATACAAGAAATGGGTGCAGGAGTGGGCCATTTGGCCCATTGACTGCTCTATAATGTATCAAAATCATGTTTGAACTTCTAACTGAAACCATTTTCAGCACTATATCCATGTATCTTAAAATATAGAAATCTATGAGTCTCTATTTGGAATAAACTCAATGGATAGAGAATTAAAAAGATCCCTCTGACCGCTATCTCCAAACTCTTTCATTAGGATCTTGTTGAGCCCTATAAGTAATTGATGCGTTTCATATAGGTTGTCGCCAGGATGACGTAGGTTGTCGCCGGTGCTGACTTTGTTGTTAAAGTAATGATTCTATTTCAAATTTTATGGCGAATGAGGGTCCAGCCGCCAGTTTTTTGGCGACCTGCTAGGACTATGACAGTCGCCTAAAAATAGCTTAAGTGGGACAGGCCCATTTGGAGTACACGTGGATCAGGTTTTCTAACGGGTTACGAGGTACTTACCACCTTTTAATTACCATTCACAAGCAAGACTCTTCATTGAGTTGCTAGCGGAGACTACTTCACAGCAACAGGCTCAAGGGCAGATCCATTTTACAAGATCACAAGGCAATACAAAGTGCTGGAGTACTCAGCAGGACAGGCAGCATCTCTGGAGAACATGGATAGGTGACCTTTCAAGCTGATACCCTTTTTCAGATTGATTGTGGAGAGGAGGGGCGGGAGGTGGAAAGGAAAGCTGGAAAGGAAAGAGGTAGGACAAAGTGTGGCAGGTTGACATAGATGGGGGGGGGGGGGGGGGGGGGGGGGGGGGGGGGGGGGTGGTTGGAACAAAGGCCAGTGATAAGAAAGGAAGGTGTGAAATAGGTTTGAAGAGTTGCAGAGTGCTGAAGCCAGAAGGAAGAATGTAGCAGTAGAGGGGGGTTAGGGGTACGGGTGGGTGGAGGGAAGAAATAGGTGGGTGCCTAGTTGGGACACTTGGGAGGAAAGTGGATTGGTTTACAAGATCACAAAACTTATTTAAAAACATTAGTAGTGCCTTTGAATATACATGTTGGATCTCAATAACAGTTGTTACATTTCTGGCATAGATAGCATACGGAGCTGGTTGACTGCAGGATACTAAAATATTCCCTTTGATACTTTAAAATAATTAACTTGTTCTATATAAATCCTGCAAATCTGTGCATGCTCACACACTGAGTAAATTTAAGGCTGAACAATAGATCCCACGGCATTAAGGGAATCAATAGTTTTGATAATGGGATAGGAAAATAGTTGATTTGCTTACCATCTATGGTCTTATTTTTGAACCAAGTCGAGTATATTGGGTCAATATCTATTTCTTATGTTCTCAGTTCATAATTCTGTAATACTCAGTACATAGAGAAAATCTTCCACCATGATGAGGTAACATTTCATTGTAATCCTCCAAAGAGAAATATCAATAAATAGCTTGTAAAGTTTTGGAAATTTCCATCTAAATTATTTGGTTTTTTTTTTAAGAACAGACCTTATAAATAAAAAAGCTTGAATATAAATGGTTACCTTGATAGCACGTCCTCTCATGGGTCATTTTAACAAAGGTATGTATTATATAAAAGAGAAATTCACGTTTTTATCTCTCCCACAGTCAATACTAAATCTATAACTTTTCAAACCATTATGGAGTTGCAATCATACTTGTCATCCATAACATTTGATAGCCAAGAAAATATAAACTGTACAAATCCATTCAAGACACTGTCATGTTCGTCTTGTGCTCAGACCAGCCGCACATCATTTATCGTCGCGCTTGTTCCATGATGAGTATTGATTTAGAACTCCAAATCCTTAAGTGGTATAGCTACGGAAAGATCAATCAAGCAGTAATTTCATATTTTTGCCCTTTTTCATAAAATAAAGTTTTTGTTTCAAAGAGTTTTCTTTTCAACTTTGGCCTCTTAAATGTACTTCTCATTCTCCATTCATCATCAATAACGGGTCCAAATTTGCATGCACTTGAAATTTTGAATTCTACTGCATCATGGCAAATGCAGTAATATTTATGAAACATTTTTGATTGTGTTCAAATAGTCTATTTTCTGTAGGCTGCACTTTTAGCTGCCATTAAATTGCCTTTCCTACTTACTTTGAAATGGATGCTTCAGCATTCCACCCAAACAAGTTAAAATATTCCTCCCAAATTGAAATTTTACAATAAAACCATTAGAGCTGGGTTTCATACTCCTCCACTCAATCCCAAAAGCAATCGTGGTAATTAGAGGAAGAAGTATAATATAGAGGAGGACAGTGAAGGAGCAGGACATCTCTTACTTCAGCTGATCTCTGCCAGGACAGCATTGTGGATGTTATATTAATCCCAGCGCTTTAGGTTAGGCGAGGCAAAATAATCACTCTTTATTAACTTAATACTGGAATTAACTTAACTTAATACTTTCCCTTGGTTTCCCTCTCTCCATCCCTCCCCCATCCAGTCTGACTGTGCTCCTGATTACAACTTATCTTTGTATGCTTCGTTGTCAACTTCCCTTAGCTAACAATCATCTATTCTATATTTTCCTTGAACTTCGTCCCCTGTGATGTCTCGTTTTCACACCTTACCCTTCCATATTTATGTATCTGCCTCTCCCCTGACTCTTAGTCTGAAAAAGGGTCTCGACCCAAATGTCACCAGTTCCTACGATCCAGGGATGTTGCCTGGCCCGCTGAGTTATTCCAGCATTCTGTGTCTATTTTTGGTGTAAACCAGCATCTGCAGTTCCTTCCTACACACTGGAAAAGATACCTTGGTTTGGTTGACTCTACTCTCCAGAGTACCCTTCCAGCAGTAACTATAGAAAGAATAGCCCAACAATAAACAAAAAGCAAAATATTATTTCTAAAAAAATGAATTTAATTTTTGGAGAGGCTGCGATGTCGATGTTTGATCGTCAGTTGCCATAACTGAGAAAAGTTAAAGGTGTAACAGGTGTTAAACAAATATACAGGTGGAGAAAGTAAATTATTATTAATATAATTAAAATGGTATCATGTAATACATTACAAAACACATAGTTCAAGTTCAAGTGAGTTTATTGTCATATGTCCCTGATAGGACAATGAAATTCTTGCTTTGCTTCAGCACAACAGAACATAGTAAGCATTGACTACAAAACACACAAATAAATAAACTGATAAAGTGCAAATAACAGATAATGGGTTATTTATGTTCAGAGTTTTGTCCAAGCCGGTCGTTGCAGTCTTCAGGCTGCATTTTGTGTCAGTAATAATTCGATTAGAAATAGCAATTTAATGTGTAGATTGAGCAAAGGAAACAGATACAAAGATGTTCGAAATGAGATAATGCAGTTAGTAAGAGGAAATCCCCTTGCTTTAGCGACTATGGTTTTTAAATGAAAAAGGGCAGAATGTTGTAGATTATTTCTACTCGACATCTTATCCCAGATAACACATAGTATTAGGAGAAAATTATCTTGTACAACTAATGAGAGTTAATTTCAGTGTATTTAATCAATTATGCTGCATAATAGAAAAATGCCGAGGTACCATGTAATCTGGCAACAGGCAGCTATTAAAGAGCAGTCATATCCCAGAGTGGATTAAAAGAAAATGCGCTCTCTGGGTGGCACAGTGGTGCATCTGGCAGAGCTGCCGCCTCCTAGCACCAGAGACCCAGGTTCGATCTCAGGTGATGTCTGTGTGGAATTTGCATATTCTCCCTGTGAGCGCATTGGGTTTTCTTCAGGTGCTCCAGTTTTCTCCCACATCCCAAAGACTCATGGATTTGTTGGCCTATGTAAATTGCCCCTGGAGTGGATGCGAAATAACATAGAATTAGTGTGAACGGGTGATCGATGGTCTGTGTGCATCTGGTGAGCCAAAGGGCCCATTTCAATGCAGTATCTTTCAATCAATCAAAAATCTATTCTACTATCTTACAATTTTCATCCAATTTTTATCCAATCAATGCCTTTAATTTAAAAACAGCCAGAGTAAAATTGTGCTGCAGAATATAAGCACAGATAAGCTTCATAGTTCAATAACAGTATTTAGTTTACTTTATTTTAGTTTAGAGATACAGCGCGGAAACAGGCCCTTCACTCACTGAGTCCGCACCGGCCAACGACCTTCGCACGTTACAACTATCCTACACACAGGACAATTTATATTCATACCAAAGCCAATTAACCAAAAACCTGTACGTCTTTGGAGTGTGGGAGAATACCGAAGATCTTGGAGAAAACCCATGCAGGTCACGGGGAAAAGGTACAAACTCCATACAGACAGCATCCGTAGTCAGGATCGAACCCAGATCTCTGGCACTGTAAGCGCTGTAAGGCAGCAACTCTACCTCTGCACCACCGTGCCACCCCAGTATTAATATTTTTTTTAATTGGATAATTGTCAAGAAAATAATAACAAAGTGAATTTCATATGAATGAATTAAGCATGTTCGCACGTGAACCATCCAATATTTCTAATTTAAAACCCAAGACAAACGTTAAAGTCTGTCTGGAGTTGGCTGTGTAATAGTTGAGGCACTTTGCATCATTGGTAATTTGCATGCAAGGTGAGTTAGTCGTAATAACCTCTATTCCAGTACGCATTTTTCTTGATCTAGTTATAAGCAGACCTAAACCTGCGTCACATGTGTTGTCAGACAGCACCAGGCAATTCCAGACTAGTACCACTGGACAAAGCTTTAAACAGACCGACTTGAAGGGAAGTTTCAAAATCCTCAGTGCTTTCCAATTGAAATAAAAATAGAAGTCTATTCTCAGCTGGCCCTCAGGCTGTTAGGCATGAGCTGCCTGCCTTTATAAGCAGATCATTCAAATCGCTCATCACCAACACAGATTTTAATGACAATTGTAATTGAACATGACTCAGATAAGCTTTGCTTGCACTCTTCCAATGGTGTTGACTTTGGACAATATATTGACTTTGGACAATGCAAAAATCCCAAAGGAATGCAGGTTTGCAGGTTAATTGGCCTCTAAAATTGCCACTAATGAATGTGTGAAAACAACCATAGGTGATTAATGCTCACCATGGATTCAGTGGCTGAAGGGCCTTTTGCAATGTTACATCTGAACTAAACTCTAAATTAAATTAAACCAAATATTAATTGCAAAGAAGTCAGTATCTGAAAAAGATAGGACTTCATTGGAAGACATGGTAATGCATACCAATAGGAGTTTTGATTCAACAAATATTCCTCTGCTCGCTTGACAGAGTAGTCTAACTAGGGTTTATCTGGCTATTTATTTTAGTCTTGATTAGTTTTATGATTTTTTATGGATAGTAAACCTGAAGATTTATTAGAATGTTTATTTGCTTTTATGATGACAGCCTCATATTTGAAACAGCAGCAGTAATAAGCTAAAACAGAACACTGCAGTGAATCATAACCACTTGTATTAAATAATTCTCATATAAATTAGAAAAACAAGGCACTTTTGAATAATAAAATGATATCAGCAATATAGAGGAGATATCACATATGAATCAATCTTAAGCTACTAATCATGAAACTAAACTGGAAATAATGTAACAAAATATCATTATCATAATAAAGAAGAATTGTTGCGTGGAAATGAAAAAATATATTTATGTTCTACTGTGTCATTTGAGTTAATATATGAAAGATAATAAAATGAGTCTTTGGCTACAAATGTAAGAAAGAAACAAGACTGTGATATACTGCCATTTTGCAATAGGATACATTGATTATGATCATTACTAATTAGTTCTGAACGATTTCTTGCAATTGTCAGGACTTATTAACGTGTTTAATAAATCAATGGTTTCTGTACAAATATCTATTTTTCCATTTGTTTTCCAAAGAATAACTGTGCCACTGTGCATATCTGGTTTCTTTAGGTTTATGCAATACATTAACCCTTATTATAATGGGCCATAGGGGGGAAGAATGTTGTCCGTTATAGACAATAGACAATAGGTGCAGGAGTAGACCATTCGGCCCTTCGAGCCAGCACCGCCATTCAATGTGATCATGGTTGATCATCCCCAAACAGTAGCCTGTTCCTGCCTTCTCCCCATATCCCCTGACTCTGCTATTTTTAAGAGCCCTATCTCTTGAACCCGCTTCCACCGCCCTCTGAGGCAGAGGATTCCACAGACTCACCACTCTCTGTGAGAATAAGTATTTCCTCGTCTCCATTCTAAATGGCTTACTCCTTATTCTTAAACTGTGGCCCCTAGTTCTGGACTCACCCAACATCGGGAACATGTTTCCTGCTTCTAGCGTGTCCAAACCCTTAACAATCTTATATGTTTCAATGAGATACCCTCTCATCCTCCTGAACTCTAAAGTGTACAAGCCCAGCTGCTCCATTCTCTCAGCATATGACAGTCCCGCCATTCCGTGTAAACCTACGCTGCACTCCCTCAATAGCAAGAATGTCCTTCCTCCAATTAGGGGACCAAAACTGCACACAATACTCCAGGTGTGGTCTCACTAGGGCTTTGTACAACTACAGAAGGGCTTCTTTGCTCCTATATTCGATTCCTCTTGTTATTGCTGATTGTCAGCTATAACTGAGAAAGGGAATATGGAGTTATAGAGTATCATTACATAAGTAGTAGAAACAAAGAACTGCAGATGCTGGTTAATACACAAAAGGACACAAAGTGCTGGAGTAACTCAGCAGATCAGGCAACATCACTGGAGGACATGGATAGATGATGTTTCCTGTCGAGCCCCTTCTTCAGACTCTCGGTCTGGAACTGGGCCTGGTATCCAGGTGAGTTGATGGCACTGTCTCCTGGCAGCTGGCGGAGAGGCGAGGATCGGCGGAGTCATTGCTCGCAGCCCGGGGGCAGCCAGAGTGCGGGTAAGGGTCGGCGGTGGTAGTGGAGGGAGCAGGCCCAGCCTGCAAGCGCCTGGGAATCTGTGTGTGCCGGTGGTGGTGGGAGTAGGTCCAGCCTGGAAGAAGCCAGGGAGGTGGTGCGGGCCGGCCTTGGCAGCCTGGCCTGGTGGTGAAGGTTGGTAGGACTGATCAGGTAGTGGCTGGGGTGGTGATGGGGGTTGGTGGCAGCCTCTTGCAGTCCCAGCCTCAGAGAGACCGGGGAGGTGGTGAACATCGGCACTGTATCTCTCTGCGCAGCGAATGGTCTCTGTCTTGGCCTCGTAGCGGTCGGGTGTTCGGCACAACCCAGCAGTGGGTCTGAACCCAAAACGTCACCTATCCATGCTGGCCAGAGAGGCTGCCTGACCTGCTGAATTACTCCAGCGTTATATGTCCTTCATCATCGCTCAAATGTCGATTGCTTGCCAATTTAAATTGCTTGTCAATTTCTACAATTTGTCAATTTCAATGACCTCCCGCAGTGTAACTAACAGCCTGTTTTCTTAAAGAGACAGTGGTGTCTGATTAGTGAGGGGATGCTCTGTCTACTGTTACGAAACTCCATTGTAAAGCGGTCAATAATAATGAGGGTTTACTGTACTGACGATCTGAAGACCATGGACCATCTGAAATTGAACCAACTTGTCCATCTGCCCTATTAGTCTGTGAACCTCAGTTTAACCCAAGCTCGGTGAGGTTGAAGGCAGAAACAAATTTGGATAGTGGGAGGTGAGAAACTGATGGACAAGAAAGGGAGAAGATAGGGAGAAGAAACACAAACCAGAAATGATCTTTGGTAATTTCAGGATGGGATGGAAAATGCAAATGGGCACCAACCACGCTCACCAGCTCATGTTTCACATAACACTCATTGAGTAACGAAAACACTTGCGGTAATGATAAATATGACAATAAATAGAATGGTGAGTGCAAAACAGCAGAGTGGTCAGAGAATGTTGGGCAAAACCAGAGTTGTGTAAAAGAATATTAAAGTACAATAATGGAATAACTAAATGAGACAAAGATAAGAGATGTTGTAGTACCTCTGGAAAGAGAATGTGAAAGATGTGACAGGTTCTGGAGTTGGAAAGGTGAGAAGAAGATATTCTGGATATAGCAGCTTTCAAGCTGGCAATATGAAACTGGCATTGTTCCTAAGCCTCACAGTCATGGGTGTACAGAGAGTGGAGCAAGGGACTGAGCACATGATCCTGATGGGTGCCAGTGTTGTGAGTCAGGATGGAGGAAATGTTTTGTCTAATTCCAACTGTTTGCCGGTACAGAAATCCAGAAGACAATAGTAGATGGAAGCTTCGAGTCCAAGGTCCAGTGGTTTCGGAATGAGTTTATTTTGTCTTACAGTGTTGAAGGCTGAACTGTAATCAATGAATTGCACCTTGACCTAGATGTACTTATTGGCAAGGTGGGCGAGGGCCGAGTGTAGTTTAAGACAAATGGAGAGATTCTCCATCGTCCTATTTTTCCTGTGCACTATTGCTTGGGGTACAGATTATCCAGAAACCTGATGCAAATGTGGGCTGTCACCAATCTTACAAAGCACCTCATTTTGCACCATGTTAAAGCTACTGGGTGGTAATCATTGATACGGGTCATTTCAATTTTCTTGTGGGCTGGAATGTTGAACCCTTTCTTGAAGCAGATGAGGACAGAAGAATGTTGAAGTGAGTGGTTAAAGATGTTGGTGAAGACTCTGACCAGGTGGCACACAATTTCAGAACCCATTCAGGGTCTCCATCTAGACCAGCTGCTGGCCGAACATTTACCTTTGTGAAAGCAATTTGTGAGGCCAATTCTGGAGTATGGTGTACAATTTTGGTCACCAAATTATAGGAAAGATGTCAACAAAATAGAGAGAGTACAGAGGAGATTTACTAGAATGTTGCCTGGGTTTCAGCACCTAAGTTACAGAGAAAGGTTGAACAAGATAGATCTTTATTCTTTGGTGCACAGAAGGTTAAAGGGGGACTTGATAGAGGTCTTTAAAATGATGAGAGGGATAGACAGAGTTGACGTGGATAAGCATTTTCCACTGAGAGTAGGGAAGACTCAAACAAGAGGACATGATTTGAGAATTAAGGGACAAAAGTTTAGGGGTAACATGAGGGGGAATTTCTTTACTCAGAGAGTGGTAGCTATGTGGAATGAGCTTCCTGTGGAAGTGGTGGAGGCAGGTTCGATTTTATCATTTAAAAATAAATTGGATAGGTATATGGACTGGAAAGGAATGGAGGGTTACGGTCTGAGTGCAGGTAGATGGGACTAGGTGAGAGTAAGTGTTCGGCACGGACTAGAAGGGCCGAGATGGCCTGTTTCCGTGCTGTAATTGTTATATGGTTATGGTTAAAGCAGATCTGGCTTCTGCAGTGATATGTGCGACAGAACTACCATTGATTGAAGGGTCAGTGGGAGCATGCACCTAGATGGAGCTTTGCTTGCCTGTTCAAAACAAGTGTAAAAGGCTTCAAGCTCATTTGGTTGTTATCAGAGATCGCCCCCCAACTTCATCTTGTTGCCTGGTATGGTATTCCAGCCCTGCCACAGTTCTCAAGCATAAAATTGATTCTCCAGTTTGTATGGAAGTGTCATGGCATCCCACAACAGCCTCGTGGAGATCATATTTGGTCACCTTGTACAATGCTGGATCATCCTTCTTGAGAGCATTGGATGTGGACTAGCAGAGAGTGAACAGCGAACTTCATTCACGAACAAACCAGACTCACACCTCCTGTTGTAACAGTTTAGGTAAATTTATATTGCAACTTCATTTGATCACGCTGTTTTGTGCTGCACCTGCTTCTTAACGAATGTCACAGTTCCTCAGACATTCATTTTGCAAATATGAACATCTCAGTATGAAGTTTTTCAATGCTATTTTGCAAATAAGCTATTTCCCTTGAGTGTATGGAGACACAATGAGCTGCAGATGCTGGAATTTTGGACAAAAAACAAGGTGCTGAAAGGTAAAAAACAAAAAGCAGAAATAACTCAGCGGGTCAGACAGCATCTCTGGAGAAAAGAAATTGGTGACGTTTTGGGACGAGATCCTTCTACAGACTCACATTTCGGGTTGAGACCCAAATAGGTGATGGCCCGAAACTTCAACTATTCCTTTTCTCCAGATGCTGCCTGTCACGCTGAGTTACTCCAGCTTTTTGTGTCTATCTTCGGTTTAAACCAGCATCTGCAGTTCCTTCCTACACAATGTGCTGGAGGAACTCAGTGGGTCAGGCAGCCTCTGTGGAGGGAATGGACAGATGATTTCCTGGGTTGGGATCTTTCTTCAGACTGAGGAAGTGTCCCGACCCAAAACTTTGTCTGTCCATTTGCCTTCACAGCTGCTACCGGATTGATTGAGTTCTTCTAGCACTTTGTTCCTCCAACACTGAGTGTGTATGTTCTCTACGTTTCAATGCAACATGGTGGCTCAGTATTCATTGCCTCAACGCTCCTGGTAATTAGGTTCAATGCTGAGATTGGGTGATTCTTTTGCATGTTCTCTCCGACCTCTCAGGTTTGCCCTCACTTATTGAGGTGCATTGCTTGGTTAATTGGCTTCTGTAAATTAATTTCATGTAAGTACATGGATGACACAAGCTTAGATGGATATGGGAAAAACACAAGCAAATGGGTGGCACCATGGCTCAGCTGGTAGAGCTGCTGCCTCACAACACCAGAGACCCAGGTTCAATCCTGACCCCATGCTGTCTGTGCGGTGTTTGCATGTTCTCCATGTGACTGTGTTGGTTTCCTCTGGGTGCTCCAGTTTTCTCCCACACCCCAAAGATGTGCAGGTTTGTAGGTTAATTGACCTCAGTAAATTACCCCTCTTGGTCAGCATGGATGCGCTAGGTCTGGGCCTGTTTCCATGCTGTATAACTCTATAATAACTTGTTTTATGTGTTCATTATTGACTGTATAGCATACATACATAAGTTGTTTAATTATGGGTAACGCTGAGGTGATTATTCAATTAAACTAATGATTTATAGCAAATGTATGTAGAGCTATACAGGGTTATGATAGAAAATGTATGTTTCCGACCTATAGGGAAATATGCGTATGGGCGGATTCATTGCATAACAGGAACTGCTTCACTTCAAAACTGGGGTTAATAAATTTAGCCTTACCCAAACTCTACGTTTTTTCCCGTCATTACCAGTTTCTAGCTTAAAATGTGCAAAATATGGTTCTTCTTAAACTTCTTACACCTGTCTTAAAAACATTTTTGGTTTCTTAAGAGCCATTTCAACTTCCAGTGATAAATACTTTTATGCATGGATTGTGATGGATCAGAATACTGTCTACAGCACAAAAAATATGCACCACTGAATTTCAGCTTTTGGAAGTGGCTAGACACTCTCTGAATTTTACACTGCTCTAAATATGATATAACTGAAGCTACCTAATAGAAAACAAACTTATCTTCACTTACCTATGATTTAACCACCATAAACAAGCTTGTGTGCAACAAAATGAACAATAACATTGATTGAAGTTATCATACTGATTAATATTCTGCTCATGATTTGCAATTGTGAGCAGCATTCTATGACACACAAAGATAACAGCATTGAAGCCGTGCACTTGCATGACAATAATATTTATTTTGTGTGAATAAATGTTAGGATTGATTTTCTGTGGGTGCTGTTGTGGTTATAAATGTAACTAGACCAAGGGTCTGCACCCCCAACGCAGCTGTTGCCTATCCATAGCCCCCAAGGGAGATGTGGGGGGCAGAGAGGGAGGGGAGGTACAGTTTGAGGGGTGGGGGGGTGCATCATCA
Source organism: Leucoraja erinaceus (assembly GCF_028641065.1). Taxonomy (NCBI): domain Eukaryota; kingdom Metazoa; phylum Chordata; class Chondrichthyes; order Rajiformes; family Rajidae; genus Leucoraja; species Leucoraja erinaceus. The sequence continues at coordinate 37,014,080 of NC_073395.1, forward strand.
CAGTGGCTCCCGGCTGCAGACTCCCCCCAATGAACCAGTCCCCTACCCGTAGCCCCCACGGGATGCAGGGCCCAAGTACGGGGGCAGTGGTCAGGGGTGGGGGGGGGGGGGGGGGGGTGTGACGTCATTCGCAGTGGCTTTTTTTTTCCCACAAGTCTTTTCAGATTCTTGAACGTTTTCATTAAATACTGGAGAAATAAAGCATGAATATTTCAGATAAGACGGCTTTGGACTCAAGGGGGAAAATCTCTAGCGGAATATGTAAAAATGTTACCATTAACGCGTCGTTTTTTTTTTTCGAGAAGATGCACACACACACACACACACACACACACACACACACACACACACACACACACACACACACACACACACACACACACACACACACACACACACACACACACACACACACACACACACACACACACACACACACACACACACACACACACACACACACACAGTTTTTTAAAGTATATAGACTAGATTAAGTGGGACCCTTTGGGGCTGGTCCCCCAATGCAATACCACCTCTCCACCAATTCCAAAATGGGGGGCAGGGGGGGGGGGGGGGGGCTTTCTGGAGCACTAGTATGGATGTTGTGGGCTGAAGGGAATGGTTTCCAGAGGGCTATTATGGACATTGTGGGCCAAATGGAATCTTGGTCTAGCAGCTCAGTCACTCAAGCCTGTTGTGCTGGCAGCTCACTCACTTACGGCTGGTGGGCTGACAGTTAACTCATGGCTATTCCTTGAAATTCCATTTCAAGCAGGGTGCAAGGCCACCAAATACAAGTGCAGTCTCCTACCACTTCAAGCAGGGTGCAAGGCCACCAAATACAAGTGCAGTTTCATACTACTTCAAGCGGCCGTACGTGGAAGCGTTTTTTCTAAAATCAATATACCGTGCAAACAGGAAGTGGTCAAGATTAGACATTTAATCATATAGATTTTCAAACCACATTTTCAAACCAACCACATTCTTAATCCAACCACAATTTCAAACCAACCATATTTTCAAATTAACCACATTTTCATTTTCAAACTTCATTTTCAAACCACATTAAGGGCACTCATAGGTCAGTACAACCACACCCACAGTTTAGTAGGCATGTTTTCAGTGTTCAGTGTTAATGCCCCTGTTCCACTTAGAAAACCTGAACGGAAACCTCTGGAGACTTTGCGCCCCACCCAAGGTTTCCGTGCGGTTCCTGGAGGTTCCCGGAGGTTTTTGTCAGTCTCCCTACCTGCTTCCACTACCTGCAACCTCCAGCAACCACCTGCAACCTCCGGGAACCGCACGGAAACCTTGGGTGGGGTGCAAAGTCTCCAGAGGTTTCCGTTCAGGTTTCCTAAGTGGGACAGGGGCATTATTCACAGCTCAGACAGAGTCGTGACCTCTTCTGCCCCCATCTTGCAGAGACTGAGGCACGTCCACACTTCCGGGTTTTATAGTCCCTCCCCTCTCCTACTGGAAGGGGTGTGGCCTTCATGGAGTGATTGACAGGAGAGAGAATCTCACCATTTTTAAAACTTTAATAAGTCTTTCACTTTTCATTGAATAGAAAAATCATCTGGCCCTGACAGCTGGAGGAGGACTAAGATGGCCAAAAATCACAGCCATAAGTGGTAGCGTTTTTTCTAAAATCAATATACAGTGCAAACAGGAAGTGGCTAAGTTTAGACTTTTAATTATATAAATATGATATGATGATATGATATTTTCAAGAGTATAGTCTTATCTGGTATTACCAAACCACCTTATTACTAAATACTGTACTATATGACTAATAAATGATTTTTTAAAGCAGAATTTCAGATGATTATAAAGCATTTCAAGTAATATACATTAACATTAATATTAATGTACGCGTGTGAATGTTTTTAATGCAATGTGCAAAATATTTTAATTTGCGCATAATATTCAGACTATTAGGCAATTTACTGCAAATTCATTAATTATAATCTATTATATTCACACAAAAGCTTGCTAATTAGGTCAATTTTCACCTTCACTAAAAAGCAATGATATTTCAATCCCTTAAAAAAACCCACAATGTACAAATTTACCTCTACCAATAATTCTGAAAGTCTTTAATTAAAATTATAACTTTCCATTCCTATACCCTTTTAATTCTGGCATATCCTATCCATTCTATGGACTCTTTAGAGGTAACAGAGAGAACCAGGAAATCCAATGTATTTATAGCTCTACTTATTCTAGATTTTCAACAAACTCTCTATTCCAATCACATTTCCATGCCTTTTTCTTTTCAAATACCTAATTCCCCATGAGTGATGTTACTGTATATACCACTGCTGATACTGTTGTTAAAATGTCTAAGACAACATGAACATTTTCCCTTAACCTCTCCTTTTATTCAAGTTATAATAACACTAGGCCCCTATTTCCCTTGTTACTCTGTCATGGGCCACTAGTCTCAATCTTTCAGCATTTACTCTCTTGAATCCTTTTATAATTTTGAAGACATCCAGTAAAGCACTTCTAAATCATTTCTGTTCACGTGGAAAATATCCCAGAATTTAGGACATGATCCTCATTTGCCCTGCATTCTCCATAGCTCCATTTTGATTCTATTCATGAATCTCTGGATCTATATGCTTAACTGACCAATACTTCATCACATCATGCTGCTTTCAAGTTTATGAAATCCTTTGCATCTCTTACAAGCCAACAGAAAGTTTTAGTTTAGTTTAGTTTAGAGATACAGCGTGGAAACAGGCCTGTCGGCCCACCGGGTCCACACGCACCAGTGATCCCCGCACAATAACACTATCCTACACACACTAGGGACAATTTTACATTGATACCCAGCCAATTAACCTACAAACCTGTACGTCTTTGGAGGGTGGGAGGAATTCGAAGATCTCGATGAAAACCCAAGCAGGTCATGGGGAGAACATACAAACTACATACAGACAAGCATCCATAGTCAGGATTGAACCCAGGTCTCTGGCGCTGTAAGACAGTAGCTCTACCACTACACCACTGTGCTGTCCAAAAGTATTAGTTTAGTTCAGAGACACAGCATGGACCCTCTGAGTCCATGCTAACCTTCGATCACCTGTTCTAGTTCTAGGTCATCCCACTTTCTCACACCAGGGGCAATTTACAAAGGGCCAATTAACCTGCAAACCTGCACATCTTTGGGATGTGGGAAAAACCGGAGCACCCGGAGGAAACTTACGTGGTCACAGGGAGAATGTGCAAACTCCACATAGACAGCATCCGATGTCAGGATCAAACCCAGATCTCTCACACTGTGAGGTAGTGGCTTTACCAGCTGTGCCACTATGCCATCCCTAAAGCTATATCTTAAATTGTTTCTACATTGTTGCTCATGGGTCTGTACAATTACATATTTCCCTTCCATTTATATTATGTAAGTATATATGGTTTCATGACCTTTAGTATTTTTTGGCTCATTGCTAATAACTAATAATGACCATATAGTGGAAGATCTGCTGAATGCTTAAGTGTCATTTAATTACATCAAAGCAACATTGCCAAATATACTGCAATGGATGAAAATTTACTGCCAATTTATTTCATTTAAAAAATAATTGTTATTTATTGAAACATTTGTAAAGAAACATAAGGGGAATAAATCAGGTAAATGCACAGTCTTTTTTTCCCAAAGTAGGAGAATCACGAACTGGAGGGCATAAGTTTAAGGTGAAGTGTAAAAAAATTAATAGGAACTTGAGGGCAATGTTTTCACCTTATATATGTATAATGGTATACGTGGGTATAAGTGGGTATATGGAACAAGCTGCCAGAGGAAGCAAATGCGGCAACTATAATAAAACACATTTGGACATGTGCATGGATAGGAAACATTTAGAGGGATATGGAGCAAATGCAGGCAAATGGAACTAGCTTAGATGAGCATATTAGTCAACCTTGATAGGTTGGGCCAAAGAGCCTGGTACCATGCTGTACAATGCTCTGCCATTTGTACAATTCTGTGTCATTTGCTGCTTTAGAACTTTACACTTAACTGATTATAGGTTTGCTTTAATAACTATTTTACTATTAAAGGTTATAAATGCAAACTTCACAACTAAATGATTAAAGCATTACAGAATGCAAATGGCTTGAGATATGGTTAATTTCTATTTAAGAGAACCACACAGGGGAACGTGGGCATAGAAGTGTTGTTATTAATCATTTAAAAACTAAATTAGCATATAAACATGTGAAATTATGAATACATTATGCTACTTTCAAATTTCCGAACTGACTGAATGCTTTTTGCCCCTCTCTCTCACTCCCCCCCCCCCCCCCCCCCCAACTAAATGATGGCTCCTACACAACCCATAAGATCCATCTCGACAGCCTTATTGCAATGGGCTTGACATCATACTGTTTTTGCGTTCCTTTTTCGAACATCAACCAACTGTTTATTTGGAGTTTCTTGGTGTGATTTGATGATCTCTTTATTGAATCAGGAATTTCTATTCATATTTTCCACATCAATCTTTCACTCAGTGTTTTCACCTTGTTGCCACGTGGAAGCCAAGAAAATGTATTAATCAAATGGAAAGACAAATAAGGCATTCTGATAGATTCCCCTATCTCATTTTGTAGAATTTAATTGCCCCATTTAGTAATTTGATATTTTATGGTGATATTTATTATATTTACATCTGATGATTTTTTCTTTCTTTTAGAACCCACCATATATTTGAGCAATACGTCAAACTGGACAGAGGAGTTGACTATTGATATTCCGAGGATCTTACATTTAAAAAACGTGATCCTACATTCTAAAAGATTAGCATTTTGCATTATTAATAATATGGTTGAAAGACCATGAAATAACTACATCGATAAATAAATGGAAATGATGAAAGCAATCTGATGGCTGTGTCAGTGAAAAGCACAACAGATATAAGATCAGTATGTTATCCATCAAGTATAATGACTTGAATGCTCAGCTAATAAAGACAAGTTCTCATAGGAAATATTGCAATCTAAATGTGGACTTTGCATAGCCTAATAATAAAACAACCACCTGCATCAATGCCTTGAGACAATGTCAGTTGACTTTGTTTGTCTTCAGAAAAATGACCTTGCCTTTTCTCCCCGTTACACATCAACACGTCTTCAACAGCCATTTATCATATTAACTGTCCCCATTGGCAAAGGACCTTAATTAACAAATAAATTGTCCCATTATCTCCATGCACTATTGATTAATCTGTAAATAGGCAATATAAAGGATTCATATAGACTAATGTGGAGTTTGTGCATTTAAATCAGCTATCCTTTTTTTTTAAAGTTCAGTCAAGGTTTGTGGGCATTGCTGGCAAGGATCCATAATTAATAGTGCATTCCTAATTGCCTTTGAAATGCTGGTGTGGCCACTAGCCTGGACTTTTTGCAGCAAGTGAAAGCAAGTCTAAATAGGATTGGAAGTAAAAGCAGAACAGATTCCTGTTAAAATGGAGATGCATGAAACCGTAGATGCTGGAATGCTGAGTAAAAAAGAAACTGCTGGAAGAACGCAGCGGGGTCGAGCAGCATCTATGGAGAGAAACGAATAGACGACGTTTCAGGGCGGGACCCTTCACGTTAATGAGCAGAGGAGGGACAGGTGGTTGAAAGAGGTAAGGGGAAGGTGTGGGACAAGAGCTGGCGAGTGATGGGTGGATCCAGCTGAGGAGAAGGTCATTGATAGATGAGTCAGGTGGCGGAGAAAAACCTGGAAATAGTTATATGTAGAACCAGAAGAAGGAAGGGTGGGAAGGGAATGGTGTGGGGAGGGGGGAAATAGTAATTTTATGGTAAGTAATTTTAAGTTTCTGTGTATTATGACCCAGTGACATTAAAGTGATCCTCGTGCACATTTAGAAAACACAGCAGCCAATTTACTGACACAAAGTGCAGTTTCATAATGACTAGATAATCTGTTTCTGTGATAGTAAGAATATTGAAATGTAAGAAATAGCAAGAGTTGGTTCCGACTTGCTTTGGAGTTTGCATGCTCTCCCGGTGATTGCATGTATTTCTCCCTGGGTGCACTTGTTTCTTCCACATGATAATGGTAGGTGGGTCTATTGCTACAGTAAATTGCCCCCAGCATAGTTGGTGAATGGGAGAATTTTGAATGGATGGCTAGTGGAAGAGTTGATAGACGAATGAGGGAGAATCGGTTACCTGGAGAATACTAGGGTATAGGATTCTCTGAGAACCAACATACTCTCAGTGGGCAAAAAGGCCCTTTCCCATCTTGCGATAAATATGAACTAACATGCCCTGCCTTTCAATAATATTATAGCTGTCCCTAGTACCATTATTTAACATCAAATTCCTAACCCTTGATTCCCATAACGTCCAAACATTATATAATTAGCAACTGAGCCTCTTCAACCCTGTTAATAGCGAATTGCAAAGATTAATGAACTATTAGGTGAAGATTGTGTTTCACTATCTTCACTTTTTGGGAACTGTGGCTCATGGTCATTGATGGTGGCGTATACATTTGTTAGATTACATGGGAAACATTCCTGCTCTTTCATATGATGCTGCTTGAATTTGGTAGTCTGGTAACTGTGGCTCTCAGTTCACATAGAGAATTTTGGGGGGCACCGTGGTGCAGCAGGTAGAGCTGCTGTCTCACAGCGCCAGAGTCCAGGTTTGATCCTGACCTCAGGTGCTGTCTGTTGCACCTTCTCACTGTGAGCGTGTAGGTTTCCTCCAAAAGCTCTGGTTTCCTCCCACATCCCAAAAGGCATGCGGGATTGCGTGTTAATTGGCCTCGATAAATTGTCCCATGTGTGTAATGAGTGGATGAGAAAGTGGGATTACATAGAACTAGTGTGAACAGGTGATGAGTGTGAACTGATGGTCAGTGTGGATTCACTGGGCCGAAAGGTCTGTTTCCAAGCAGCATCTCTAAACTAAACTAAACTAAACTAAACTAAATCTCTCAGGCTAGGAAGTGTTGCAAGAACGCTTGATCTACATGCACCTGGAGAGAATACAGGAGGAAGAGTATGAGAGTGTAGCTGGAGTTTAGCAGAAGTGGAAACCTGATGGAAACACTGGATCTATCAAGAAAACAGCAGGTATGCCAATCTATAGTGCTTGGAAGTGGTAACAACCTATTTATCAAAAGGCTGAATTAGTCCCAAAATAGTTGTAAACTAAAAATGTGCTGTCCAACTCAGTTACATCTGAATAAAAAATCCATTACTGAGAATATTCATGCAGGACAACAAGTAAGTTTTAATTAAACCAGACCTGGATTTTTAATGCTGTGTTAATGCGGTGAGAGAGGCAAAGTTTGAAGAAGATGTGTGTGACATGTTTTTACACGTGAGGTGGTGAGTGCCTGGAATGTGCTGCAGTGGATAGTGTTGCAGGCAAATACAATAGTGGCATTTAAGAGATTGTTATGTAGACACGTGGGTATGCTGGGAATGGAGGGATATGGACTATGTGCAGGCAGACAAGAGTTGGTCTTGGCTTCATGTTCGGCACAGACTTTGTGGGCCAAAGGGCCAGTTTCTACTCTATATGTCCTATGTCCTCTACCACCTTCTGCGATATAGCTTCTTTGAAGTTTCTTGAAACACACACAGGCAGCAGGCAGGTTCAGCAAGAAATGTTGGCCTTTAATGCAAGAAGTTTGGAATATAAAAGTCCGATCCAACTTTGAAAGGCCCAGGTAGGAATTTCACCTGGAGTATTCCGTGCAGTTTTGTTTTTCATATTTAAGGGAAAATATGCCTGGATGTCCTTCCATAAATATTGAACGGCATGCAGATTAAGTTTATTACATCGACGCTGTGGCACAGCAGTTGAGTTGCTGCAACACAGCGCTTGTAGTGCCAGAGACCCGGGTTTGATCCCGACTACTTTGCAGAGTTTGTACGTTCTCCCCGTGACTTGCGTGGGTTTTCTCCGAGATCTTCGGTTTCCTCCCACACTCCAAAGACATACTGGTTTGCAAGTAAATTGGCTTGGTAAATGTAAAAATTGTCCCTAGTGTATGTAGGACAGTGCTAGGATGGTGTTAATATGCGGGGGTCGCTGGTCGGCGCGGACCCGGTGGGCCAAGTGGCCTGTTTCCACTCTGTATCTCAAAACTAAACTAAAAAAGACTACAGAAAACTAAGTGTTGATCCAATCTAATGATGCTGCATTAAAGGACTACTTGCATGAAAAACAGCACAAGCAGCACGCAATAGACACAGTTAAACAACCTTACCGCAAAAGGATCAGATTGAAGTTCACCATGAGATGAGAATGATGGTGGACAATTAGATAATGATGATGGGAGAAGGATGTTCCCAGAGAATCTCCATCCCTGCAGGTGACTCACATACTGATCCAGGTCCCCTACCACCATCTACATGGTATACGTGAAGAATTTGGTGGAATATTCCACATTTGCCTGGATAGAGCAGATGTGTAGAGGGTGTTTCCACTAGTGGGTGCATCTAGGACCAGAGGTGATAGCCTCAGAGTAAAAGGACGTTCCTTTAGGAAGGAGAAGAGCAGGAATTTCTTTAGTCAGAGGGTGGTGAATCTGTGGAATTCATTGCCACAGGAGGCTGTGGAGGCTGTCAGTAGATATTTTTAAAGCAGAGAAAGCTAGATTCTTGATTAGTACATGTGTCGGGGGTTATGGAGAGAAGGCAGGAGAATGGAAATAGGAGGGAGAGATGGATCAGCCATGATTGGATGGTGGAGTAGAGTTGATGGGTCGAATGGTCCTATTCTGCTCCTATCCCTTAGTGAATTGAATTGAAATGCATACATTTTATTAGCCAAGTATGGAGGCCTCCCATTTTAGGTCCCTGGAGATGATGGTTCCAAGGAACTTCAATAACTCCACAGATGTGACTGCGGTGTTGTTGATAGTGAGTTGGGGAAGGATGAGCTCTCCTTGTCTACAATCAATTCCACCGTCTTAAGAGCATTGAGCTCCAGGTTGTTGCGATGGCACCAGGACGCCAGCTGTGTCACTTCCTGTCTGTATGCAAATTCCTCCCCATCCTGGATCAGTCCAATCAGGGTTGTGTCGGCCGCAAACTTGAGAAGCTTGACAGAGGAGTCTGTGGGGTGCAGTCATTGGTGTAGAGAGAGAGTAGAGGAGAGAGGAGAGTACGCAGCCTTGCGGTGCTCCTATGCTGAGGGTCAGCGGGTCCGAGATGTGCTTTCGCAGCCTCACATGCTGCTTCCTGTCTGTCAGGAAGCTGGTGATCCACTGACAGAGGGGTTCAGGCACAGTCAACTGGGAGAGTTTGGAGTGTAGTAGCTCTGGCACAATGGTGTTGAATGCAGAGCCAAAATCAACAAACAAAATCTTTGCATTGGCCCCCTGGCAGTCTAGGTGCTGGAGGATGAAGTACAGGTGCAGGTTGACTGCGTCATCCACTGATCTATTAGCCCGGTATGCAAACTGCAGGTGGTCCAGCAGGGGGTTTGTGATATTTTTCAGGTGGGCCAGCACAAGTCTTTCATGGGTCTTCATGATTACAGAGGTCAGTGCGATAGGTCTGTAGTATCTCTGGTATCCTGAGGCTGATGAAGCCCTAAGGTGCTGTTTTGAGACAACAGATTGGGATGTGTTCTGTGAGGAGTATGGGGAAGACATTGACGGCCTAACAGAATGCATTACCCATTACATCAATTTCTGTTATGATGACATCATGCCATCCAGGGTAATTCGTTGCTACCCCAATAACAAACCATGGATTACCAGTAGCCTGAAGGCCTTACTAAATGAGAAGAAAAAGGCTTTCAGTGTGGGTGACAGGAATAAAATCAAAGAAATTCAAAGGGAACTGAAGGTGAGGATTAAGGAGGGGAAAGAAGCATATAGGCTCAAACTGGAACGACAGCTGCAGCAAGATGGAGTTAAGCAGGTATGGGCTGGAATGAAAAAGATCACGGGTATGAAGCAGAAGGGCGGTACACTGCCTGATGGCGAACAGAATCTGGCTGATGATCTGAACAGATTTTTTAACAGATTTGACTGCCCCACACCATCCCAGCCTCCCCCACCTGGTCTGCTGATCATTGCTGCTTCCTCTCCACCTCCCCTGCCTCTCCCCAATACTCCTGAGATGTCATCTGCACGGGGTCCCCCCTTCCCACCTACTACTCCATCAGCAGCCCCACCTATGACTCTTCATACTGCGCAGGTCAAGATGATGCTGGACAGACTGAAGCCAGGGAAAGCAGTGGGGCCCGATGACATCAGCCCAAGGCTACTGAAGACTTGCTCCTCAGAGCTGTGTGGTATTCTAACACACCTGTTCAACCTGAGCTTGCGTCTACAGAAGGTCCCAAGGCTGTGGAAAACATCTTGCCTGGTACCTGTCCCAAAGAAGACCTATCCCGCTCACCACAATGACTACAGACCAGTAGTCCTCTCCTACCTCAGGACTAGTGTGTCAACTCAAATGGATCCTTTACAGTTTGCATATCAGCTCAACATCAGTGTCGATGATGCCCTTATTTACATGCTGCAGAGGGCGTACACACATCTGGACATCCCTGATGCATCTGTAAGAATTACATTCTTTGACTTCTCTAGCGCTTTTAACACAATTCAGCCCCGACTGCTAGGGGAGAAGATGGAGAAGATGAAGGTGGATCCATTAATGGTACTGTGGTGTTTGGATTACCTTTTCCTCAGACCACAGTATGTGCGCCTACAGAACAATGTCTCAAGCACCATCATGAGCAGCACAGGGGCTCCACAAGGAACTGTGCTGGCTCCATTCCTGTTTACCATCTACACAGCGGATTGTCAATATAACACCAACAGCTGCTTTTTGCAGAAATTTTCAGATGACACAGCTGTTGTAGGCCTCATCAAAGGGGGCAATGAGGAGGAGTATAGAGACACAATTAACAACTTTGTGGAGTGGAGTGCACACAATAATCTCCATCTCAACACCAAAAAAACAAAGGAGATAGTTGTGGATTTCAGGAGGGGGAGGAGGAGGACTCAACCAACACCAATCACCATCAGGGGCACTGAGGTGGAGGTGGTCGCCAACCACAGGTACCTTGGTGTGCAGCTTGACAGTGAGCTGGACTGGAAGAGTCATATGGAGGCGGGTGTACAGGAAGGGACAAAGTCGACTGTATTTTTTAAGGAGGCTAAAGTCATTTAATATCTGCCAACCCCTACTGTGCAGTGTCTACCATTCAGTGGTGGCCAGTGCTCTGTTTTTTGCTGTGGCCTGTTGGGGAGAAGGCGCCCGAATAGCGGACAAAAACAGACTGGACAAGCTGATCAGGAAGGCCGGCTCAGTGGTCGGGGCTGAGCAACTAACGGTCCAGCAGGTGGCAGAGGCTAGAACTCTGAAAAAACTAGGCTCAATAATGACCAACCCCACTCACCCACTCCACGCCCTGAAGGTGATCAAGTGCAGCACCTTCAGCCAGAGATTGATTGCACCAATGTGCAAAACGGAGAGACATAGGAAGTCTTGTATACCAGCTGCTATAAGGTTTTATAATGCACAAAATTTTAACTTATTATGTATTGAAGATATCTGTTGAAATGTGTGGTGTTATGTCTGTCTTGAAGCTGTTGTGGCACTGTAATTTCCTGTAAAGGATTAATAAAGGTTATTATTATTAGTTATTTAGACCAGTAATCATTGGCTTTTTGGATACAGGAACAATAGTGGAGACTTTGACGCAGGCTATGACAGCGCAGGTTTGCAGGAACTGGTTGACAATGTGTGTGTGGATTGGTTTGGCACAGAGCTTGAGGGTAGAGGGGAATTTATGAATGCAGCAACAACTCTCAAGAGTGGTTGTGGAATCCACATCAATTGACTGCAGCTCTATATCATTCTGGAAACTTAACATTGACCAGGACAAGGACGCCTTACTTTTTGACATCCCATTCATCACCCAGAACCCTCCCTCCTGCCAGCCCTCACAGTCCATTCACAAAAAAGATTCCCTGGCGTCCGCAATATCATCCACTAACACTGAACTCCACCAGTCCAAGGACAACAATTGCATGGGAAGCTCACCACAGATTGATTCTGCCTTCCACCCCACCTTTCATGAAACAATAAAATATCAGCATCTCCCCTGCCTTTGAGATAAAATCCTGGAGTACGCTGGCCAAAGCACTTTCACATTATCGACTTGCCATCACCCATTCAGGGGAATGACTGCCAAAGAAACTCTCAATGCAGAAGGACAAAATCCTCATCATTCCCCATCTGACAATTATTTCTGTAACTAGACACCAAAACCTGGAGTAACTCAACGGGTCAGACATTATCTCTGGAGAAAAAGGGTCTGTTGTTCTCTGTTGTTTCGGGTCGAGACTCTTCTTCAGACTTCCATTTCAAGGCCTTCCATTTCTTCCTCGACCACAGATGGACGTTCAGTCACTCTACACCTCCATCCTCACCAGGAAGGCCTCAAAGCCCACCGTTTCTTCCTCGACCGCAGAACCTGCCGATTACTCCCAGGGCCCATCACCGCTGTCGGTGACTCGACCTTTCTACCTGTTGCTGAACAGTCCAATGCCGAAAATTAATAAAAGAGCAAAATAAATCAACTTTCCAACCCACCCGCCTATTTGTCTGCACAACAAGAATCTGGCTAAAGGCTTTCTGAAGAAGGGTCCCATCCCAAAACATCACCGGTCCATTCCCTCCACAGATGCTGCCTGACACAATGAGCTCCTCCTGCCTGTGTTTTGCTGAGGTATCTCAGGTCTTCTGCACATCACTCCCCCAGTTGCTGCAATGTGACTGGCGGAAGCTGCAGAACTGCAGCAAGGAAACATCAGATGACTTTGCAGGGCAATCTTGAGCCACTTTGGACTTGGGAGGACCGGTTTTCAACCACATTGAATCACCAGAATGGCAGAGGTCTGGGCAGCCTGATTGAGGGGCATTGTCACTGGTGGACTGGTAGTGGACAGATTCTAAATGTTGCCATTGGAAGATATGATAATCAATTCACATTGAGAGCCAGTGGGAATCCCTGGAATGTCATGGTAGTGATCTAAATATCCTGTTACAGAATGGACTGCTAGAGTACTGTGGTACCCGCCAAAGTGTTTGATGACTTGAACCCAATGCTATGATGGCAACAGGTTGAATGTGCATGCTAGCTCGGTACATAGACACTGGGTGTCTTCTTCTGCCATGGAAGCTGAGATATTGACCATCAGATGCTTTGTGATAGGCAGTACATGAGTATTGAAACGGAGCTGGTTTGTTGTTCAGTGATGCTGAAAACGATAGTCTCTGGTCTCTGTGCAAAGTAATAAATGCAGCTTCTTGATTCTTTCAGACAGTATACCCAAGGCACCAAGAATTTTAATGTGAATGTTCACTAGCCTTTGCATAACAAAATAGCTCGATCTCCAAGGCAAAATGAGTAAAAGAGCAAAATAAATCAACATTCCAACCCTATTGATCTGAACAACAAAAATCTGGCTAAAGACTCTGTGTGTCTGCAATCAATCTGAAGAAAGAATGAATGAATGAATTGAATGAATGAATGAATGCATGATTGAATGAATGAATTAATGAAGAAGAGTCCAATCACAAAACATCACCGGTACATTCCCTCCACAGATGCTGCCTGACCCAATGACCTCCTCCTGCCTTGTCTTTTGCTGAGGTCCCTGCGTCCTTGTTCTTTATTTCTCCTGCACAACACTTCCCCAGTTGCTGCAATTTGACTGGCAGAAGCTGCAGAAATGCAGCTGTAAGCTAACAATTTCACTGTGACTTGGCGCATGCGGCAATACGGTTTTCATTCATCATTCATCAATTGCACTTGAGTTTGAGCTGATTGTATCCATGTCTGGTATGTCTGATCTGTCTGCATAGACTGCAACACAAAGCTTTTCACCGTACCTCACTACATGTGATAATAATAAACTTATACCGAAGTAAAAATCTAAAGCCTTTACCTTCCGCCTGCTATTTTGAAAGTCCTCATCTGATTCCTCTGCAGCAGAGCTCACGTAGATCCTCACTCTCCAGGGTGAGTACCAAGGCCAATATATCCCCATCCATGTTGATGACACTCATCTCCAATGACTCATGATGAGCAGATTAAGGGTTTAACTTAAGTGACATTAGCTGAGCTGCTGGCTGTGGCAGTCAGATCCGATGACGGGTTACAGTCATCTTGGCTCCCATGGTGTTCATGTTCATAAGTGATACAAGCAGAATTAGGCCATTCGGCCCATCAAGTCTCCTCTGCCGTTCAATCATGGCTGATTTATCTTCCCCTCTCAACCCCTTTCTCCTGCCTTCTCCCCATAACTCCTGACACCCGTACCAATCTGAATCTATCTATCTCTGCCTTAAAAATATACATTGGCTTGGCCTCCACAGCCTTCTATGGCAATGAATGCCACAGATTCACCACCCACTAACTAAAATAAATCCTCATAATCGTTTTCCTAAAGGAACGTCCTTTAATTCTGAGGCTATGACGTCTGGTACTAGATTCTCCCACTGGTAGAAAAATCCGCTCCACATCCACTATGCAGGCTCTTCACTATTTGGTAAATTGCTGTGAGGTCCCCCCTCATCATTCTAATCTCCAGCCCAGTGCTGTCAAAGGCTCATCCTATGTTAACCCACACATTTCTGGGATCATTCTCGTAAACCTCCTCTGGACCCTCACCAGTGCCAGCACATCCTTCCTTGAGGCCCAAAGTTGCTCACAACACTCCAAACCTGTTAATACCTGGCCAGTTGCAGTTTTCAATTCTCTGGCAAAAAAGGCACAATTTTAATCAAGGTCAGATGACAAAGAATAGATGGCAGTGGGGGTTTCAGGATGCAGTTTGGCAGTGTGCACTGCTCAATAGACAACAGGTGCTGGAGTAGGCCATTCGGCCCTTCGAGCCAGCACCGCCATTCAATGTGATCATGGCTGATCATCCCCAATCAGTACCCCATTCCTGCCTTCTTCCCATATCCCCTGACTCTGCTATCTTTAAGAGTCCTATCTAGCTCTCTCTTGAAAGTATCCAGAGAACCGGCCTGCACCGCCCTCTGAGGCAGATAATTCCACAGACTATCTGTGAGAAAAAGTGTTTCCTCGCCTCCGTTCTAAATGGCTTACCCCTTATTCTTACACTGTGGCCCCTGGTTCTGGACTCCCCCAACAGCGGGAAATGTTTCCTGCCTCTAGCGTGTCCAAACCCTTAACAATCTTATATGTTTCAATAAGGTGCCTTCTCATCCTTCTAAACGCCAGAGTATACAAGCCCAGCCACTCCATTCCCTCAGCATATGACAGTACCGCCATTCCAGGAATTAACCTTGTAAACCTACACTGCACTCCTTCAATAGCAAGAATGTCCTTCCTCAAATTAGGGGACCAAAACTGCACACAATACTCCAGATGTGGGCTCACTAGGGCCCTGTACAACTGCAGAAGGACCTCTTTGCTCCCATACGCAACTCCTCTTGTCTCAGGAGCATCCTGCACATATCTCCACCAAGGGCCTTGTACACCAACCTTATCTGCTGCTTGCTGGTTAATATGGTAGTCATGACAACAGTGTCTTTCCCCATTGAACATCAGCAATAAGGTAATGGTAGCAGGTGCAATGAAGCAAGTCCGCCTTGAACTTAATGCCAGAGGTTCCCCAGGATTCACCTGAGAATGCCACTCCAGCTGCTCAAGAAGAGATGCTGTCCTTTAGCACCTTCAAATGAAGCCCAAGTCACTGCCCCTCCTGTAGCAATGCCAGAGTCTCTCTGCAGAGGTACTGCTGCAGATTAGAAAGATGGCTCCTCATCCTTCTCAATCTTAAATAGAGATGAGTAACTGATCCTGACCTTCTGGGGAAAGCAAATAACCAAAGAGAAGCCTTCAGCACCTCCTTCATCATGGAACACCCAGGGTCATTCCCAGCTTGCACTGATCAATTCTTAGTGAAACACGGACTTTTATAGTTGCTGTGTCTGTTCTTCTAATTCACTTATACAGGTTTGCTTCACCCCAGCACATTTCATACTTTATCACTCACACTAAAGTGACTTCCCACTAAGTTACAACCATAGAATCACACAGCATGGAAATAGACCCCTGAGCCGACTGAGTTCACACCGACCATCATTCGCCCATTTACACCAATGTTACACCAACACATTTCATTCTCACTTTCCCATCAGCTTCTCCCACCCACAATTCTACCACTCACCACACAATAGGAGCAATTCACAAGAGGTCATGTTTGAATCAGGGTCTCAAGCACTGTGAGGCTGCAGTTCAACTAGCTGCACCACCCTGCCACTTTGCCTTACTCTATTCAGGTCAAAAATTAATGTAATATTAAGTAAGTATCAATTAAATACGACATTGCCACAAAAGGAAAATGGAACTGGATCAAAAAAAAGACTAACGGCTGCGTTGCAGAGCAAAACTAGGTGAACAAAAGTCTTGGGAATTTATGGTGAGGATTTAAATTACATTAACATTTTATTTCTCTGAGCAGTTATTAAAGACTACAAATGATTGCTTTAGCTTTTTTGAATTGTCCTTAATTTTACTTCAAAATAATTGTCTGTGAGAGGCTGAAGTGATATTAGGTCTCAAAGATAGTTGAAAGACTAATGGGCCTGTCCCACTTACGCGATTTTTTCGGTGACTTGCCGGCACCCGTCATAGTCGCAGCAGGTCGTTGAAAATTTTCAAGATGTTGAAAATCCAGCGGTGACCAGAACAAGGTACGACTCTTTGGGTGACTACTCATGACCATACAGGCTTCATGTCGCCATGGTGTCGCCTGTATGGTCGTGAGTAGTCTCCTCAGTTGCCCAAAGAGTCATAGCGCCTTTCTGGTCCCAGCTGAATTTTCAACGTTGAATATTTTCGGCGACCTGCAATGACCTATGGCGGGTGCCGGTGCCGGCAGTCGCCAAAAAAGTCTTGTGAGTGGGACATGCCCATAAGATACTGATGATGAGACAGCGAAGGGTGAAAATATATCATCAGACAAAACTCCTGAATGTTTTACTATTGGTCGCATTAAAAAATCTGCGACAGGACAGCTCACAAAATTGTGACTGACTTATGATGGAAGTGTTTCCCCAGCCAGTTGGATTTTTACCTTTAACACGATCAGCATTACAGCTGAATAAGTGCATACAATTCCTTTGTCTTTCTTCAGTTGTGGATAAAAGCATTCGGGCTCTGGATTCATTAATGCATTGACACTCAAGTCAATTTAGTGAGGTTACTGCAAATAAAATAAATCTGGTGTTGCAGATGATCTCATGACCTTGCTCTGATAGTTTCAGACCTAAGGGTAATACTAATTACTGTACCATCAAGAAACGTGTATCCTTGTTCATAAATTGGGAGAGCAATTTTCTGGAGGATGGAGATTTTGCTTTTTCAGTGAATGAATTTTAAGATATTTGTTGGAAAGAATAGTAAATTAATATCATTTTTGTTCATTTATGGGATTTTAGAGTTGCTGGCAAGGACAATATTTACTGTCCATTACTAATCGTCCTTGAGAAGGTTGTGGTAATCCTCTTAGAACCACTGTTTAACAGCGGTTTTTCTGCTGAAAGTTTTCCTCTGGTGCTGTAAAGGAGTTCCAGGATTTTGATCCAACAGTATATTTTCACATTAGGATGATTTAGTTTAGTTTAGTTTTGAGATGCAGCATGGAAACAGGCCCTTCAACCCATCGTGTCTGCACGGACCAGCGATTCCCGCACATTAACACTTTCCTGCACGCACTAGGGACAAATTTATGGTTACATCAAGTCAATTAACCAACAAATCTATATGTCTTTGGAGTGTAGGAGGAAACCGTCGATCTGGTAGAAAACCCATGCCATGATGGGGAGAACGTACAAACTCCACACAGACAGCACCCTTAGTCAGGATTGAACCCAGGTCTCCGACGTTGTGAGGCAGTGGCTCTACCGCTACGCCACCATGTCGTAACACAGCGGGACAGGCAGCATTTCTGGAGAGAAAGAATGGGTGATGTTTTAGCTTCTTCAGGCTTCTTTAGGGTCTGAAGAAAGGTCTCGATCTGAAACGTTGCCCATTCCTTCTCTCCAAAGATGATGCCTGTCCCGCTGAGTAACTCCAGCATTTTGTGTCCATCTTCGGTGTAAACCAGCATCTGCAGTTCATTCCTACCCAAGTTGCAATTGGAATTGAACAGAACAATAAAGTACAGGAACAGGCTATTCAGCACACAATGTCTGTGCTTATATGATGCCAAGTTATGATACCCCCCCCACCCCTCCCACCCTGTACATATCCATGTGCCTATCCAAAAGTCTCTTAAACACCACCATTTTATTTGATTTCACCGCCATCATTAAGCCATATAAGTTTGGGCTGTTGATGGCCAATTATACATAACCATATCTCCACTTCTCACTTTATGATGGATGGCAGGCCATTAATTAAGCAGATGACAATAGCTGGGCCGAAGATACTTGAGGAACACATACATTCCTGGAGCCGGGATGATTAATCTCTGATGATCACAATCATCTTCTTTTGTGTGAGTTTCATCTCTAATCATTGAATTGTTTTCCCCTTTATCCATTGACATCAGTTGTTACATGTGGCTTGTGGTCAAAGGCAGTCCCTCTCACCTTAGCCCTCAAGAGCCCAAGAACCAACAACTTAATCATGGTGATGAAGGCAGATTCAATGGTGGGGTTTAAATGAAGGGAGACCTTTTTGAAACATGTAACATCAGATGCGTGTGTGACAAGGCAGATGTTGGAATGTTATACCAGTGAGAGAGACTCGAATGAGAAGGCATGTTAGAATATAAGTGGCAAGTCATTTAAAACTGAGGAGCAATGGGAATCTTACCATGAAGAGTGGCAAAGCCTGGAATTGTCTACCCAAAAAAGCTTGGAGGCCAGAACACTGGAAGCAATAATATTTTTGAAAGATCACAGAATTGAAGTGCATGTGGAACTGGCATAGAGTGGAGCTGAGATCAGTATCAGAGCAGCCATGATCATACAAAATGTCAGGTCAGGCTTGAAGGGTCAAACGGCCTACTCCTGGTCCAATCTGCTTGACATGTCCTTCTGAGATTCAATTATGTCATCCATAATTGGATCTGTGAGTTGATTCACTAATATAGAAACATAGAAAAATAGGTGCAGGAGTAGGCCATTAGGCTCTTTGAGTCAGCACCACCATTTAATATGATCATGGCTGATCATCTAAAATCAATACCCCGTTCCTGGTTTTTCCCCATATCCCTAAATTGCTCTTGAAAACATCCAGTGAATTGGCCTCCACTGCCTTCTGTAGAGAGAATTCCACAGATTCACAACTCTCTGGGTGAAGACGTTTTTCCTCATCTCAGTCCTAAAAGGCCTACTACTTATTATTCAACTGTGATCCCTGGTTCTGGACTCCCCCAACATCAGGAATTTTTTTCCTAAATCTAGCCTGTCCTAAATTCCAGTGAGTCATATGTCAGTCACACCATTCTGGAAATTAACCTGGTGAACCTACGCTGCACTCCCTCAATAGCAATAATGTCCTTTCTCAAATTCGGAGACCAAAATTGCACACAATACCCCAGGTGCGGTCTCACCAGGGCCCTATACAACTGCAGTAGGACCTATTTGCTCCTAAACTCAAATCCTCTCGCAATGAAGGCCAACATGCCATTAGCTTTCTTCACTGCCTTTACAAAATTAATAGAATGCAGGTTTCAATTTTAACAAACCTGCCTGAGTAAAGTAAGAGATGTTTGGGTCTAATTCAGTTTCATACCATTTAAAATCAATTCCACATACAACTGGGCAATTGGGAAAACAAATGGTTGTCCCCCATTTCAGTCAGTTAAAAGCAGGCATTTTTGGCTTGTTTTATGAGCCAACTTGAAAATCGTTCAGCCATCCTTTGGTATAACCTCAGTACAATGAGGCCAATTGTTTGGAGAAAGATAAGTTATGCCCAAATATCTCTGAAACATGCCCCAAACATAAATGTAGATGGGTTGATGAGTGCGTTTGCTGACAAAACCAAAATTTGGGGAGATGCCAACATTTAGGAATGCTATCAGCAGGATATGGATCAGCTGCAGAAATGGGCGGAGAAATGACAGATGGAGTTTAACCCGAACAAGTGTGAGGTGTTACACTTTGGGAGGCTAAACGTAAGGAGAGAGTATACAGTTAATAGCAAGACCCTTAACAGCATTGATGTACAGAGGGATCATGGAGTCCAAGTTCATAGCTCACTAAAGATGGCAGGACAAATAGATAGGGTTATGATACGGTATGCGTGCCTTCATTGCCAGTGCCATTGAATTATAAGAGTCAGGTAGTCATGATGAACCTCTATATGACTTTGGTTAGGTCGCATTTGGAGTATTGCATGCAGTCTGGTTGCCCCATTATAGGAAAGAGGGTACAGAGGAGACTGCAGAACCGTGTGGCCCTTCATGAAGAAGAACACAGATCGGCACTCCGATCCATGAGTTAAACACCAGGAAATTATTATTTTTAAGCCAGAAGGCACAGGAAACGTCTCCCCATAGAACTATCACAGTCACCTGCTTAACCTCATGCCCCATGCTGCCAATTTACAGGCATCTGACAATGTCTGAATCAACTTTAAAACTAATAATGTAGATATTAAGTCATCTGTTCCATAACCAGTTTACTCTCTGTCTTAATGGATCAATTATTTTACAGACAATGATTTTTCGTTTTTCACTCAGTCTCCCAGGAAAGAAATGTGGGTAGAAATGTTTCCTTAATTGAGAGCAGTAAATAATACAATGGTACAACAGTCCTCCACTTCCAAACTTGACACAGCCGCAGCCATTTTGTTTGTTTAGCATCAATGACCTGTGTAAAATTCATACTACTGGGAATTTTAAATTGTTTACACAAATAGAATTGCTTGGGATATATCTGATAGTTATAGAAACATAGAAACATAGAACATTGGTGCAGGAGGAGGCCATTCAGCCCTTCGAGCCAGCTTCCGCCATTCATTGTGATCATGGCTGCTCGTCCTCTATCAATAACCCGTGCCTGCCTTCTCCCCATATCCCTGGCCTCCGATAGCCCCTAGAGCTCTATCTAACTCTCTCTTAAATCCATCCAGTGACTTGGCCTCCACTGCCCTCTGTGGCAGGGAATTACATAAATTCACAACTCTCTGGGTGAAAACATTTTTTTTCTCACTTCAGTCTTAAATGACCTCCCCTTTATTCTAAGACTGCAGCCCCTGGTTCTGGACTCGCCCAACATCGGGAACATTTTTCCTGCATCTAGCTTGTCCAGTCCTTTTATAATTTTATGTGTTTCTATAAGATATCCCCTCATCCTTCTAAACTCCAGTGAATACAAGCCTAATCTTTTCAATCTTTCCTCATGTGACAGTCCCGCCATCCCAGAGATCAATCTCGTGAACCTACGCTGCACTGCCTCAATCACAAGGATGTCCTTCCTCAAATTAGGAGACCAAAACTGGACACAATACTCCAGATGTGGTCTCACCAGAGCCCTATACAACTGCAGAAGAACCTCTTTAATCCTATACTGAAATCCTCTTGTTATGAAGGCCAACATTCCATTAGCTTTCTTCACTGCCTGCTGTACCTGTAAGCCAACTTTCAGTGACCGATGTACAAGGATGCTCAGGTCTCGCTGAACCTCCCCCTTACCTAACCTAACCCCATTGAGATAATAATCTGCCCCCTTGTTTTTGATGCCAAAGTGGATAACCTCACATTTATCTATATTATACTGCATCTGCCACGCATCTGCCCACTCACTCGACCTGTCCAAGTCACCCTGCAACCTCCTAACATTCACACTGCCGCCCAGCTTTGTGTCATCTGCAAACTTGCTAGTGTTGCTCCTAATTCCCTCTTCCAAATCATTAATATATATGGAAAACATTTGTGGTCCCAACACCGAGCCTTGCAGCACTCCACTCGCTACTGCCTGCCATTTTGAAAAGGACCCGCTCACTCCTACTCCTTGCTTCCGGTCTGCCAACCAATTTTCTATCCATGTCAACACCCTACCCCCAATATCATGTGCTCTAATTTTAGTCACCAGATTTCTAAATGTGCCATTTCACTGATGCTTGTTCCATAATGGAGCAAAAATATCAGAGATGGGCTTTCACTCTGTGCTTGTTTACGGATAATTTATTAGTACTCCTTGTAAGTTGATAAATTGTACATTCATCTTTATCTGTATTCCTCCAACGTCCTGCTATGCCGCGTGCAATGCTGAGAGCCTCTATAGACTATATCACTCGAGTACATATTTCCTTTGTACTTTGTAAGTGTACTTGGCAGTATCACCTTCCAGCATGATTTTATCTTTGTTTTCCTTATTTTGTTCTCCACTGGAATGTTTCCTGTGCTCTCTGAGTATCATATTATTTTCTAGTTGATTTGCAGGATTCATGAAGAGGGTGTCATCTTTTAATGTGACAATGAGCGCCTTTTTATGTGCAGTCATTACTATTTTCTGGATATGCACCAACCCCCTGTGGACTAAACTCCACCTCACTGGTAAAATCCTCTCACTCCGTGCCTTTATTCTGTGCCTAATTGTGCCTCGCTACTTGTTGTTTCTCCTTGTTTTCTCATCAGTATCTTGATTTGTTTTCTCTTGGGAGGGATTCTGGTAACCTGCCTTACAAGATATGCACTCGGTGCTTCCAACTCAATAAAAAGCCAAGTTACATATCAGGATGCCCTTGAGGTCCCACAGTCAATATCATCCCTGCAAAACCCATGAAAGGATGAACATTTGTCAGAGGAATTGCTACAAAGTCAAGTCAATATTATTACAACTCTCATTATATTTTTTTAAATAATACCTTGGGCTAAACTGGATGGCATCCGAAAACTGTTAGTAACTACACAATACACAGTTAGCCTCTTCCCATTTGACTTGTTACATGAAAATAGAGATGCCCGCTCATTATAATATTGTTGAATCTGCCAGCATTGTTGGCCTTGCAGCAACGCCAGGGGTCCCAATATCCTGACCAAATGGCACCACAAATTCCTTGTGAGGCCCCTTGCATGCCCTACATGAACCCTTGCAATGACATCCCAATTCAGATTCAGATTCAATTTTAATTGTCATTGTCAGTGTACAGTACAGAGACAATGAAATGCATTTAGCATCTCCCTTGAAGAGCGACATAGCAAACGATTTGAATTTAAAAAAAAAAAATAAGTGTCCGGGGAGGGGGGGGGGAGGGGGTGGTGATTGGCAGTCACCGAGGTACGTTGTTGAGTAGAGTGACAGCCGCCAGAAAGAAGCTGTTCCTCGACCTGCTGGTTCGGCAACGGAGAGACCTGTAGCGCCTCCCGGATGGTAGGAGGGTAAACAGTCCATGGTTGGGGTGAGAGCAGTCCTTGGTGATGCTGAGCGCCCTCCGCAGACAGCGCTTGCTTTGGACAGACTCAATGGAGGGGAGCGTGGAACCGGTGATGCGTTGGGCAATTTTCACCACCCTCTGCAATGCCTTCCGGTCGGAGACAGAGCAGTTGCCATACCATACTGTGATGCAGTTGGTAAGGATGCTCTCGATGGTGCAGCGGTAGAAGTTCATCAGGATCTGAGGAGACAGATGGACCTTCTTCAGTCTCCTCAGGAAGAAGAGACGCTGATGAGCCTTCTTGATCAGAGTAGAGGTATTGTGGGTCCAAGAGAGGTCATCGGAGATGTTGACTGCCAGGAACCTGAAGCTAGAAACACGTTCCACCTCCGTACCGCTAATGTGGATGGGGGTGTGCGTGCCGCCTCTGGACTTCCTGAAGTCTACAATGAGCTCCTTGGTCTTCTTGGAGTTAAGGGCCAGGTTGTTGTCAGCGCACCATGCTGCTAAGTGCTGGACCTCCTCCCTGTAGGCCAGCTCATCGTTGTTGCTGATGAGGCCAATCACCGTTGTATCATCTGCATACTTGATGATGGTGTTAGTACCATGTACAGGTGTGCAGTCATAGGTGAAGAGGGAGTAGAGGAGGGGGCTCAGCACACAGCCCTGAGGAACGCCGGTGTTCAGGGTGAGGGTTGAAGAGGTGTGCTTGTCTAACCTCACAGACTGGGGTCTGTTGGTTAGAAAGTCCAGTATCCAGTTGCAAAGGGAGGGGTCGATGCCCAGGTTACCGAGTTTGGTGATCAGTTTTGATGGAATAATGGTGTTGAATGCTGACCATTCAACACCATGACAGCATGGTGACATGACAGCACCAAGGAGCTGAGTGGTCTACTCCTGCTCCTATTTTCTTATCGTCTTGCATGGGAAGTACACTGCATGCTCCAAAGGGTGGAAACCGCCGTGGAGATTGTAATCCCTAAAGTCAGTCGTGTGAGGTCTGCAACTTCACCCAGGGTCTTGGTGAAGAACTGGCGAAGATGAATAATGTTAACCGTTCCTCTATTCAGGTGCTCCGCAGGCTGCAGGGGCTGGCAATGTTGGTGTGAGTTGTCAAGCCTCTTCGCACATGAAAGAGAGGGTCTCAACTGAGTTAAATGACCTCACAGAGTCCAGGTCTAAAAGGCATGCTCAAATGTCACGATCAACGAAATGCATCAATGACCTGAGCTACTGTTCAGTGAATCACCATATTTTATTTTTCAAAACTGTAACCATGTATTAATTGGACCTTACATCATTCATACACTTCACCCACAACCTTGATGCTTTGCAGGTTTCATACCCACATTTGTTTGTATATACCAACATGATCTCTTGGTTGCTAAACACTTTAACTCCTCTTCCCATTCCCAATCTGACCTTTGTCT
Source organism: Leucoraja erinaceus (assembly GCF_028641065.1). Taxonomy (NCBI): domain Eukaryota; kingdom Metazoa; phylum Chordata; class Chondrichthyes; order Rajiformes; family Rajidae; genus Leucoraja; species Leucoraja erinaceus. The sequence continues at coordinate 37,038,886 of NC_073395.1, forward strand.
GGGGCCCCCTCCACTGTCAGAATGAGGCCCAACGCAAGTTGCAGCAACAGCACCTCATACTTTGCTTGGGCAGCTTACACCCCAATATTCACTTCTCTAATATTAACTTCACTAACCAAGTAACCCTTGCTTTCCCTCTCTCTCCATCCCTCCCCATACTAGTTCTCCGACCAGTCTGACTGTCCTGATTAAATGTTATCTCTGTACGCTTTGTTGCCAACTTCCCCGAGCAATGATCTACATTTTCTTTGACCTAATGTATTTTAAATGTTGTGATAATACTTGCCTTAACTACCCGCTCTGGCAGCTAGTGCCATTTACCCACCACCCTTTGTGTGAAAAAGTTGCCCCTCAAGTTCCTATTAAATCTTTCCCCTCTCACCAATAAGCCTATGTCCTCTGCTTTTTTTTCCCCTTTAGCTCATGCTCTTGGGTTCTGGCAACATCCTCATAAATCATCTCTGCATGCTTTGCTGCTTAACAGCATCTTTCCTATAACTGGGCAACTAAAACGGAATACAAAACTGCAAATGTGGCCTCACCAATGAATTGTGCAAGTGTAACATAACTTCCCAACTTCCCAACTTCAATAGGTACAGTGGTAAAATAGTTGGGTAACTAGATGTTTATATACACTAGAATTAAAGAACTAACTCAGCTCAAAATACCATAGGGAATGGTTAAAAAATGTATCAGAGAGAAATTGTTACTGCTGCAATCCAATTGATTTTGCACCATCCTGTTTTGTTGTATAATTGCAAGAAAGATCAGCGGTGGTGTAGTTTTGTCATTTAATAGCAGTTCTCTCACTACTTTCCAATTTATCTGTGTCTCCACAAACATAGTGAGCTTTACTGGAATCATACCAACCATATTCAATATCTACTGTCCCCCACATCAAAGGACCCACGTCTGGGGTTCAAATGCAATATTAGTGATCAAAGAATGAGTCGGTTCGATGTCTCTTTATTCCTGATATATCAAGGGTACATTTTTATGGTAAGTATAAAGCTCAAATATTATAGTCAAACATTTAAAAATGTTGATCCATTTTAAAATTTTATCCCCAACCCTGTGCAAAAAAATGGCAGAGAATTCACTCAGGTGGGAAAATAATTTAAAAAATAATAATGCCCTCTCCAATCAATGTTAAAACAGAGCACTTAGGCTTGGGAAGGATGATTTGGTCAATACCGTTCCATTTAAATAACGTGTGCTGTGACTTATTTAACTCGTGCAGCTGTGAAACTCATGGCTTAAAATAAGGGAGGACTGTCAATTGCAGTAGCCTTTCCAACACTAGCAGTGAACCGAGAAACAGAGATGATTAGCATGGATTGCTATGTAAGCCTATAATCATTCCCATGCTATGGTACATTCTTGATGAGCTCAGCAATTGCTAGCTCGTCCATTGCTCCGTTGCCAATAACGTATTTCATGTCCTTTACAACCCATAATCCTCACAACTGCACTCCCAGGCGACTATTTGCGTGCTAGCCACAGAAGCAGCTCTACAATCACATATTACAATCGCTCCACACTCTTAAATCTCTAGGCCATCAGCAACATTTCTTACTTTAACGATGATCTACTTAAACTCCTCTCACACGCTTGCACTATCCTTGTTTGGACTTTGCTGGCATTACCTTGCACTAAACGTTATTCCTTTATCATGTATCTGTACACTGTGAATGGCTCGATTGTTATCATGTAATGTTTAGTTTAGAGATACAGATACAGCACGGAAACAGGCCATTTGGCTCCAACCAGTGATCCCTGCACACTAACACTACACACACTAGGGACAATACACATTTATACCAAGCCAATTAACCTACAAACCTGTATTTCTTTAGAGTGTGGGATGAAACCGAAGATCTTGGAGAAATCTCACGCAGGTCACGGGGAGAACGTAAAACTCCGTACAGACAACCCCCGTAGTCAGGATCGAACCCGGGTCTCTGGCGCTGTAAGCACTGTAGACCACAACTCCACTGCTGCGCCATCATGCCGTCCCGCACTGCGATGGGTTATGTCTTTCTGCTGACTAGATAGCATGCCGCAAACGCTTTTCGCTGCATCTCAAAAAACGAAACTGAACTGAATATTCTCCAAGATCCTGGCAATAACCTTCATGGGTTCCCTCCAAACGTCTCCTCTCCCTGTTTCAAATCTCGGAGCGTACACATCAATGCCTTCCATGATTCTCAGACCCACTCTCCCTCCCGTCTCTGATCTCCTTGGCTGAAGCTCGATACAAAGGATTACCTGGATGATTGTCAATCTGCCAGCCAATCTGGCTGGCCAGATTAAGGGATTGAATGTTAACAGTAGCAATCAGGTCCTGCTGCTAAACTTGCCACAGCCCAAGAAAATGTTTTAATCTACCCCATGCCCCATTCAACCCTCCCTCCATAAATAGAAATCAAATAATTACATTAAGCAGAAGAAACTGTTCTTTGGCTGAAGAATAGTCAATAAGTCAAGGGGGTCCAGAGATGGAATAAAATTCAAACTGTTTTACTAAAATAAATAAATCATTTACGATTACTTAATTGATTGGTCCATCTGCTCGTTATTTACATGGAATAAATAACTTATCAAGATTTATCAGCAATTTAATTTTGTATGATGGTGCAAATTAGATGCAAAAGGTCTGAAATTTGCTGGTGAAGTAATTGTGTGTTTTATGCATTTAACGCCATTAAAGTGTAAACAATTCAGCAACTTCAGTGTGAGGAATTGTTCATCCGATTAGAAAATTACAATTGCTGAACAATCCTCACCACTGTCCTTATGAATTCAATAACAGCATGTTAACCCTCCTCACAAGCATTAAAAAAGGTTGCAATTATTCAATAATTACTAAGCAAACTCACCAGCAAAAGGGAGGGCTGGCACTTAACAGTTTAGGTGCCATTACTGACAGGATTTTTATTCCAGAAATCCCACTCAATCACTCCACCAGCTGAAAATATAAATGTAAAAAGTTTCATTTAAATTAAGGTTTAATTTTAATTCATTCTTTTTTTTCTTCTTTGTTAATCTCTCTCTATTTAGTCTTTATTTCTTCTGAACCTCATTCCCTGTAATTCATCCTCATTATTCCTTGTTGTTCATTTATCCCTTTCTCAATCCACAAATCTTATTGATAACTAAAATAGTCAGTTGATCACAAAAGTCCCAAATTCCCAGTTTTAATTTTTACCATATTTTTTGTGATGTATTGCTACATGCAAGCACAGTTTTGGCATCTGTACATTTGCTAGGTACTTTCTATTGAGTTCCTCAGGGTAGAAATATATTTTCAATAAGTGCACACATCGCATAATAATTGTGCTTTGTATACTGTTATCAAAATCTGGTTCCTTTGAAATCTGCCTTCAATTGATAAAGTGATATTCTCAGTGCAACTCATGAGAATGTACTTCTATTCCCTTGTTCCTCTGTCAATGTTGCAGTTTAGGGACAAGCATATCCTTCACAGATCATGGTGACCCTCAGACTACCTTTGATCAGATTTTACTGGCTTCACCTTGCACTACATGTTGTTCCCTTATCATGTATCTGTACACTGTGGATGGCTCGATTGTAATCATGTATTGTCTTTCCGCTGTCTGGTTAGCATGCAACAAAGGTGTTTTCACTGTACCTCGGTACATGTGACAATAAACTAAACTAAACCATGTCTTGAGTGGCGACAAACCAAATCAGACTTGCCGATATCTTTCCAGAAATCAAACTGTTTAATGATAACAAAGGGAGGAGCATAAAGAGCCATTGAATCTCATGATCTTGCTCTTCCCACTTATTACATAAGTAAATACAGTCAATGTTATATTTGTCCAAGGCAAGAAATCACAATGCTGCTGGAAGTGGGACCAATGCTGCTGGAAGTGGGGACCAATGCTGCTGGAAGTGGGACCAATGCTGCTGGAAGTGGGGACCAATGCTGCTGGAAGGGGACCAATGCTGCTGGAAGTGGGACCAATGCTGCTGGAAGTGGGGACCAATGCTGCTGGAAGTGGGGACCAATGCTGCTGGAAGTGGGTGCCAAATGCATTTTGTTGTCTCTGTACTGTACAATGTACTGTACTGACAATGACAATTAAAATTGAATCTGAATCTGAATCCAAAGACAAAGGTAGAGCAAATAATATAGGATAGAAATATAAAGTATAGCAAAAAATCTGTCTATCTTTGGTTTAAACCAGCATCTGCAGTTCCTTCCTACACAAAGAATATAGTTTTCTTCTGTGCAATGGCTTTGCATAATTCAGCACATAACTTATTTATAAGTAAACATATACAGATGAAAGCACTTAACCATGGATGATTCTCTCCTTTGAGGATCAACTTTCCATTAATTCCTTCTTGCTACATATAGCTTCCAGTCACACATGCAAAGCAAACTAAACTATGGCAATCATATAATATAAAAGTAATGAAGTAGGGCAATATAAACCTTCTGGGACATTCTGAATTAATATATGCAGAATAAAATTACTTTGCAAACAACTTTTGTAAATGTATGTGCATTTTTAGAATCTAATTTAATGAAACCATTGCATAATCATCGCACAAAACAGACTTTCTGTCTCCTAAAATTTGGAAAAGTAAATATATTGTGATTTGGAAATTATATTTATTCACTGGAATAGCTGTAAATAATTAAGATTGCATTATGTTATATCATAATTCCCTTCTTGAAAAATATTTTCCAAGATTAAATATCAATGTCCTAACATCATGCAAGATCACCACTATTACATGAAAAAGATAAGTTTTCATGAAATAAATATATAGTTCTACAAATATTTCATGATGCCTGAGGCCTCCGGTAGACATGCACTTTATCAATTGAAGCCATTATTTAAACATGAAGCAATAGCCAAGAGTGGGGGCTGCATGTTGTCTTCTCATTAACTCTTGAAACATTGCGCTCTGACTGAATCTTGCCAGAATCCAGAAGGGGAGGAAGGAAGAATGAGGAAGGACTATGGCAGAAAGTTATTATTAAAAAAACTAGTCCTCTATATCTTCCTTTGCCTTCTTCATTTTCTTCTCTCTTACACCTTATTTCTATTCCCCTCTATTTCTTTTTTGGGTGGGCGGCGCGACTCACGTCGCAGCGGCCTCTGCAGTCCGTTTGTCGTTTTTTATTTTTTGTCTCGTTTGAATGTAGTTTAAAGTGTTTTTTTTTTTAAATTGGTATGTGTGTGGGGGGTGGGGGAAACTTTTAAAATCTTTCCCCTGCACGGAGAACTGACCTTTTCTCTGTCGGGTCTCCGTTGTTGTTGGGGCCTAGCACCGTGGAGCGGCCTCCAACCGGAACGACCTGGGGCTCCAGTCGCGGAGCTGCGGACCTACTTACCATCATAGAGCTGGCCGAGTTCGGGGCGGGAGGAACGGTGGTGGCGCTTTGCTGCAACCCGACCCCAGAGATTCGGAGGCTCCAACCGCAGGTCTAGTGGACAGTAACACCGGGAGCCCGCGGGTCCCTGCTGGGAGACCGCTTTTTGGGGCTTCCGCAACTGCGACTTCTCCCGCCCGAGTTGCGGGGTTGAAAATTACCTGGAGCAGGGCCTTACATCGCCCGGCGCGGTTTTAATGGCCGCGGGACACTTACCATCGCCCGCCGGGGGCTTTGACTCTGACATCGGGAGGAGAATGAGGAGTGCAAGGGAGAGATAAGACTTTGCCTTCCATCACAGTGAGGAGGAGATGCGCTGTGATGGATGTTTGTGTAAATTGTGTTGTGTCTTGGTTCTTTTTCTTGTGTGTATGACTGCAGAAACCAAATTTCGTTTGAACCTCAATGGGGTTCAAATGACAACAAATAAATTGTATCAATTGTATCAATTTCTCATATTTTTCTGCATTCTTATTTTCTCTTTGCACTCCCGACCTTGCTGAACCACCAAGGGCTAAGACTGCAACTACAGTGGGGCAGGCATGACAATGGGCCCTTATATAACACACCTACATTTCTATAACGCAGATAAGTTTCCATTCAATATTTCTCACGGTGCTTTCCCATAGAAGTGTGACCACTGTTGTCATCCGTGAAACACAGTTGTCAATCTACACATGTCAAGTTTCCACAAAGTGACAATGCAATAATGACTGGCAAAGCAGAATGTTGTCATTTTAGTTGGAAGGCTTTTATTGGCCAATGCCTTTCCTGGTTGCTTTTAAAACATTGCAGTTTTTTTAGCTACTTGTGCAGTTTTGTATGAAACTCTTCAATGAGTTTAGTTTAGTTTAATTTAGCTTAGGAATACAGCGTGGAAACAGGCCCTTCAGCTCATCGGGTCTGTACCGACCAGCGATCCCCGCACACTACCACTATCTCACACACACTCACACCAATTTACATTTATGCCAAGCCAATTAACCCACAAACCTGTACGTCTTTGGGGTGTGAGAGGAAAGCGAAGATCTCGGAGAAAACCCACGGGGTACAGGGAGCGGAATGGTACCATTTGGTGCCGCCGTTTCGGCGCCGCCGTTTCGGCACCACTGTTTCGGCGCCTCCATTTTGCAGGCGCCTATCTTTTATTAATTCATCTAATTCATCTAATTCAAGCTGTTATATACTTATCACCTAGTTATTTTTAATTGGTTGTTTGGACAACAGTAATCAGTTAATTTATCTTAATATTGGATAGCTGTTATACTGCTTGTTTTACAAACTTTAAAGTTAGTTGTAGTAAAACCCCCAACAGAAATGGCTGAAAATATTTTGAGCAAGAGAAACAGACCAAAATTTACACACGATGGATATCTATATGTGTTTGATAAGTATAGTAAAATAGACCCTTTGTTGATGTTTTGGAGGTGTGCGCACAAGGACAAGTGCAAAGGTCATATTCATATTAAAAACAATGAAGTGGTAAAAGAAATGAACGTGCATTCTCACGGTGCTTCAGCAGTAAGTGTCGAAGTGGCTACAATTTATACAAGTGTAAAGCGTCATGCTGGAGAAACTTTAGAACGACCATCATCAATTATAAATGATTGCGTAGAAAATATTTATCAAGCAGCACTTCCATATGCAGAGGCAATGAAAAAAACAGTAAGAAGAAAACTAAAAGCAGATTGATTTTGTTCCTCCAAATCCTGTTAGTATTCCTGAGTTAGTGATCCCTGATGAGTACAGATATTATATCACGAACAATGGTCAAAGGGAAAACTTTTTAATATGTGATAGTGGTCAGGAAGATGATCAAATTTTAATTTTTGGGAGACACAGCTGGATTGTTTTCTTACAAGATTCAGAAGTGTGGTATGCGGACGGCACATTTAAATGATCTCCTCCATTATTTGCACAGGTGTATGTCATCATGGGAAGAAGGCACGGTGGAGTTCATCCAGTGTTATATGCCTTATTGCCAAATAAACGTAGAGTAACAAATGTACGAATGTTCCAAATGATGCATGATTAGATTCCAAGATTTGTCTGATGAACTTCAACCATTGCTTAATTGGTTTGAAGATAATTACGTTGGGAGACCAGTGAGACGAGGCAACGGAAGGCGCTCTCTGCTTTTTCCTACCGAAATGTGGAATCAGTACAATCGAACAATCGCTGGAGAGGACCGAACAAACAATCATGCTGAAGCAACACATAGAAAAATATATGCAGAATTAGCAGTTAACCATTCCATAATATGGAAATTCATTGATGGATTGAGGAAAATTCAGAAAGGCTGTGATGCATATTATGAACACTTGGTTGTTGGGCATGCACCTAAACAAAAACTCCTTAAATACAAGAGAGCTGATGAGCGCATTTTAAATATTGTACAACAGTTTGGTACAAGGGATCAACTAGAATACTTGCGTGGTTTATCCCATAACTATGAAATACATTAAGTTATTGAATTTATTTCATACTAACTTTTTCTAACCAATTTTTAATTCACCTATTCTTTATTTAATAAAGGCTCCCAAAACTATTTAAAACTATAGGAATTAACATGAACTAGGTGATAATTATATAACAGCTTTCCAAAATTTAGATGAATTAAGATGAACTAGGTGATAAGCATTAACTTTGGGCGGCGCCAGAACGGAAGCGCCGAAACAGCGGCGGCGAAACAGCGGCGCAGAAACTGCGGCACCTGAACGGCAGCGCCAAAAAGTACCCGACCCACAGGGAGAACATACAAATTCCGTAGAGACAGCACCCGTAGTCAAGATGGAACCCGGGTCTCTGGTGCTGTAAGCACTGTAAGGTGTCAAATCTACCACTGCGCCACCGTGACACCCTTATACCTCTATACCTCCAATATACCTCACATGAAAGATGGCATGGCTGACAATGTGCCATTCCCTCGAACACATTGGAGAGACCTAAACATAAAATGTTATGATCAAGTCAGTGTGTTGAATGAATGAATGTATGAGTGAATGAATGCATGAATATATGAATGAATGTATGATGCGTTAATCTACAACCTCTCAGATAGAACACAGAACTTATCAAAGTAAAAACAGAAAATATTGGCAACATTCAGTAAGTGATGCATGATCTGTGTCAAGAGAAACAGAATTAACATTGCTAGGCTGAAGAACGTTTGTCAGAACTGGAAAGTGAGACAGCAAGTTAGTTATAAATCACAGAGAGGTATTGATATTGGTTTATTATTGTCCCGGATACCAAGCTACGGTAAAATGTTTTTGTTTGTGTGCTATCCACAGATTAAATCTAATTAAATCAGTGTACTGTACATGAGTACAATCAAGCCATGTCCAAATATAACATGTAATGCAAAGAGAAAAATACCAGAATAAAGTGTTACAGCATTGTAGTGTTACAATTATAGATAGTTACAGGATCCGCAACGATGGTAGACTAGAGATCAGGACGACACCAAAACATGGGAAGACCATTTGGAAGTCTGATAACAGTGGCAGTAGTTGCTTCTGAGTCTGTTGGTACATGTATTCAAGCTTCTGCATTTTCTGCCCAATTGGAAAGGGGAAAAGAGGGAATGCTGGGAGGGGGGGGGATAAAGGTCTTTCGTTATGTTGGCTGCTTTCCCGAGTTAGCATGAAGTTTGGATAGAGTCTTGCCTGTGTGATAGATTAGGCTACATCCATTCTTGAGCAGAGCTTGTTCCCAACCCAAGCTTTGATGCAACCAGAGCATTGGGCAATCCAGGATTGGGGTTAAACTAGTTCCTATGCTGAGAATGGATGCTGCCATGGTCTTCCAGCAACAGCCCAGGCAGGGTGAACCAGTGCTGCTTCTTTAAAGTTTAGATATTAGTCAATGCCGTATCCACACCAAGCCCAGAAGCAATCTTACCACCATCTTTTGCCCCATTCCACAAATCTGCTGCCCATGCTTGCATCATTTGCCTGACAATAGCATTGTAAACCAGAATCTGCAGTTCCTCATGTCGGCATATACAATAAGCCATTCCCACTTTTTGTCTTTCTGCACAATTTCTCACTTTTCTCATTTGGGTTGGAACTTGGGATCAGTCCATTCGTTAAATTAAGTTACTTACATGCTTTTAATTTGAATACTGACAGTTTTGTTCAGAAAGTGAGCAAAAATATGTTTGTATTCACTGAAGAATCAGCATGATATATCAGCACTTCTTTTATGATTTGTAGATATAAAGAGAGACAAAGAGAAATTATGTTTTTTATAAATATACAAACAAATCTCACAGCAATAAAATACGGCAGGTTCTGGGGATTTGATACAAAAAAAAATGCTGGAAACACCCATTTGTTTTTTAATTTATTTTTGTTAGAAGTAAGTACAATAATGTGGTACCAAAGAACCTAATACATTTTGACATGTTACATTTCATGTACAACTTCTTATTTTTTAATTTAATAATAAAACAGGAGTGAGGAAGAAAAGAGTAGAAAAAGAGATTGGTGCATGAGATTCTAAGGTAGCCCAAAAGAAGATAGAAGCAGACAAAAAGGTACAGAAGAATGGAGAGAAGACAGAGAGAGAAAAGAGGAAATAGAGAAAGAGAGAGAAAGAAAATAAGTTAAAAAGAAGGAGATATACTAATTTAATGTTCTTGGCCACCCCGTCACCTGGTTCTGTAACATTTGATTTCTACGGTTGTGTTGCACCATATGCTTGTAAAAAGTCGATAAAAGGAGACCAAATCACTAAGAATTTCCTGCTAGGAGGAGTTGCATTTCTTCAAGATGTGACGTTTCCGACATATTTGAAATCCACATTTTAAGCGTTGGTGTGACGTTTCCGACATATTTGAAATCCACATTTTAAGCGTTGGTGTGGATGCGTTTTTCCAAAATTTAAGTATGTTTTTTTGCCGTTATTAAACCATAATTAAGGAGCGATTTTTGAAACGTATTTAGCTTATTCCCATCTTCCATTGATCCGAAGATAATCATTTCTGTATAAGGGTCAAGTTTTTTGTTAAATAGTTTTGTAAACATTTAAAAAATTTCATTCCAGAATTTATGAAGTTTTGTGCAAGAGACAAAAGAGTGTGTTATAATGGCATTTTGAGGTAAGCATTTGTCACAGATGGGGGCAATATTTGGATAGATTTTATTCAATCTACTTTTCGAGTAGTATAATCTATTTAAAATTTTAAATTGATTTATGTTTTGTCTTGCATTAATCGAACATTTGTGTATGTATATCAGATATTTTTCTCATATTTATTTTGGAATTTTTGTCAGTAGTTCTCAGTCATCTCTGTTTTTTTTTGTTTTTTTAAATATTTTTTATTAGAAGTAGACATATTATAAAGTATAGTTGCATATTATAGTTAAAAAACTTTTCATATACATCAGCCATACATTATTAACATTTTCAATTGTCGATTACTTCTACTTCTAGTGTTTTTTTTTTATATAGAAAAAGAGAGAAAGAGAGAGAAAAGTTACAAATATCAAAAAAAGAACAAAAAAGGTGCAATGGATTACTTATAATACGTCATTGGAGATAGGTTCGTAGATTATAAAGTATGACTTTTCATCTAATCCTGAGTTCAAGTTTCAGTTGGGTTTTCGTGCCGGGCCAATCTATCCCGTCAGATAATTAATGAATGGAGCCCATATTTTATCAAAAAGTTCTTGTTTGTCCATTAAGAAAAGTCTAATTCTTTCTAGATATAGGGTCTCCGACATTTCCACAATCCACATTTTAATTGTGGGGGTCGTAGGGCCTTTCCAAAATTTTAATATTAATTTTTTCCCGGTTATTATACTGTAGTCGAGGAAATTTCTTTGACTTGTTGTGAGTGTTAAACTTTGCTCTGATATTCCAAGTATTATTAATTTTGAGTTTGGATCCAGTTTTGTATTAGTAACTTCTGAGATTATTTCAAAAATATCAGTCCAGAAATGTTTAATTTTTATACAATTTGCAAACGTATGTGTTAAATTAGCATCTAGATATAGACATTTATCACAAATAGGAGAGATTTGTGGGAAGATTTTATTTAGTTTTATTTTAGTGTAATCTATGTAAGACTTTAAATTGTATTAAAGCATGTCTGGCATTTAACGAACATTGATGTATATGTTGTAAACTTTCGTCCCACAAATCTTTCGTTATAGGATGACCTAATTCATTTTCCCATGTGTGTCTATATGGTTGTTTAGGAGGGTGTTATAAATATAAGCTATTAATTTTTCAGTGTTAGGATGCTTGTTCAAACATTCATCAAGGATTGATGAATTGCCTCTGTTGATGGCAATTCTATATTTAAAATGATATTATATAAATATGATATTAAATTGCTTGATTCTGCCTTACTGTTCATTGCTTCATCTAGTAAATCAATTTGTTAAGTGAGAACAAACGCCCATTTGTTAAGCGAGAACATTTTTGAAGGCCTTTAAAACTGGTCAGATCTGATTTGAGTTTAGTTTAGTTTAGTTTTTTGTTCAGTTTAGAGATACAGTGCAGAATCAAGCACATTGGCCTGCCAAATGTGTGCCGATCAGTGATCCAGGCACACTAACACACTAGCATACGCACACTAGGGACAATTTATAAATACAAAACCAATTAGCCTTCAAACCTGCATGTCTTTGAAGTGTGCGAGGAAACCAGAGCTCCTGGAGAAAACCCACGGAGGTCACGCGAAAACGTACAAACTCCGTACAGACAGCACCCATAGTCAGAATCGAACCCGGGTCTCATGGCATTGTCAGGCAGCAACTCTTCTGCTGCATCACTGTGCAGCCACAATTTGAAATGAGAAAGTCTGGTTATCTGAATGTAGACTGCAGCTGCTGGTTTACAGTGCTGAAGTAACTCAGCAACTTTCTCCCCTATTTCTCCGACAATCGGTGTGAAGAAGGGTCCCAACCTGGAACGTCACCTATTCATGCCCGACAGAGATGCTGCCTGAATTACTAAGTTACTCCATCACTTTGTGTCTTACTTTGATGGTCTTAAAGTACTGAATTCAATGTCGAGTTATGAGAGCAATATTGTGTCTAGTGAGCAGATGAGATGTTCTCCTTGAGCTTATGTCTGGCTTTATTGGAACAGGATAACATGGATAATGTTGGAAGAGGTTAACATGAGGGTGGGATAAAGAAGCAAAGTGACAGACAAATGCAAATTCAGATACCTCTCCTGGACGCAATGAAGGTTCAACAAAGCCCTCACTTAGTCTGCATTTGATTTCTTCAATGTAGACAGCACAGCATGTGTAGCAAATGCAGTGCATGAATTGGAAGAGGTCCAAATGAATCGCTGCTTTATCTGGAAGTATGCTTTGGATATTTATATTAAGGTTTAACCCAATAAACTCTTGGATTTTAATTATGATCGGTGCCTGGTTAAACCCCACAGTACAACTGCACAGACCAATTAATTAATTAATTATTTTTTCTTAAATATAAGAAACTAGTTATTTAACTAGTTAAATTAATTAAATAACTAGTTAACTAGTTAACCAGTTAAGTTAAGTTAACTTATGTAAATAGTTATTTATCTAGTTACTTTTTATTAACTGTTGTTTTTGCTTCACTTCAATGATTTTTACTATTAAAAACACAGAACTGAATCTTAAGATGGACAAAGTAATGAATACCTGAATGACAAGTATGAGACAAATCAGTTTGCTGCATGAGAGGAAGTGTATTCCACACTTAAATCCCTTTGAATTCGAACCTGTTTCTTAATTTTTCTATGTCATCGGTATATTGCTGCTGTGTTGGACAGAACTGCAGATGCTGGTTCAAACCAAAGATAGACACAAAAAGCTGGAGTAACTCAGTGAAGGAATCGGTGTCATTTTGGGTCGAGACAACAGTCTGAAGAAGGGTCTCGACCCGAAACGTCATACATTCCTTCTCTCCTGAGACGCTGCCTGTCCCACTGAGTGAAGGGGCTGTCCCACTTGGGCGACCTAGTTTAGAAGAGTTTGAAAAAATGACATGTTGAAGACCAGCTTCGACTACCTACGCGAGCTACGACTAACCGGGAAAATTGGACACCGAATAGTGGAGTGTGAAGACGACCTCCTTCGATCTCCTTCGACCTCTCTTTGACCTCTCTTCGACTATGATGAAGACTATCTACGACTACCTTTGACTACCTTCGACTACCCTCAATTACCTACGACTAACATGCCGACTAAATCTATAAGTAAAAAGGGTATAGATTTTCTCCATGGCGACCTTTTTTTTACCTGCGGGCATTTTTTAACACATTGAAAAAAAAGCCGCAAGCTAGCTGAGGCCTCGAGTATGCGGAGACCACTCTCGAGCATGAAGGAGAGTTACGAAGACCTCCTACGGCCTTGTGTCGACCATGCTGCGAGAATGAGGAGGGCAAACTCGCCAGAACTCGTGGATTAGGTCGCCCAAGTGGGACAGGCCCTTTACTTGTTTTTTGTGTCTATCTTCAATATATTCATATTGTAACTCCATGATTCTTTAATCTAATGTTCTATTTTTCATACACAGAAGAAATAGGATGTGGCGTTAGGATAGACTGAAGCTTTATCAGGCAGACCACATTTAGAGCATTATGGGCATTTTTCGGTCCCGTATCTGAGAAAGGATGTGCTGTAGCATTGGAGAGGGTCCAGAGTTGGTTTACAAGAATGATCTCAGGAATGATTGGGTTAACATATGGTGAGCGTTTGAAGGCACTGAGCCTCCACTCACTGAATGATCTAATTGAAACTTACCAAATTGTGAAAGGCCTGGATAGAGTGAATGTGGAGAGGATGTTTCCACTAGGACCAGGGGCTATAGAATCAAAAAGGATAAAAGGATGTACCTATAGAAAGGAGAAGAGGAGGAATTTCTTTCGTCAGAGGGTAAATCTGTGGAATTCATTGCCACAGATGTCTGTGGAGGCCAAGTCAGTGGATATTTTTAAGGTGGAGTTCGACAGATTCTTGATTAGTACGGGTGTCAGTGTTTATCGGGCGAAGGTAGGAGAATGGGGTTGAGAGGGAAAGATAGATTAACCATGATTGAATGGCAGCGTAGACTTGATGGGCCGAATAGACTAATTCTGCTCCAAGTACTAATGAACATGAACTTATGATACATCTAATATGGATCGATCACTTGAACTGAGTAGCTGATCGTCCCTAAAATATTGAAAGACGTGGTTTTTTCAAGAATGTTAAGGGGTCACGTTGAAAAATGATAAAGGTGACATGTGGCTATCATAGGAGCTAAATATGAGGTGTGGCATACAGCCTACATTATCTGGGCCAATGTTTTCCTGCTTTCCTGATATCCTATAACTGTACTGCCCTGCCGTTGCAATGCCCTTCAGTTAAGCTGCACAACAAACCACACCTAAGCATTCTTACTGGTAGTAAATTCAGCAAAGAACAGGCAGAATCCCAATTGATGTGTAACATTGAAAGATTGGAACTTTCATAAGATGGGCTTTGTGCTGCAACGTGTAAGAATTTCAAGACAATTTTCAATAGGACAAGTTTGTACATGGCCTACATTCCAGTCAGTTCACATGCTTGTCAACACCCTTCTTGGAAAAGGTAAAGGTTTTATTATTTTAATTTCTTTAGGAGATGAATGCAATCAATCACAATGCAATAGACCAGTCTGAAGAAGCATCCTGACCCAGAATGTCATCTATTCATGTTCACCAGAGATGCTGCCTAACCCATTGAGTTACTCCAACACTTTGTGTTCTTCGATGAAATATCATTTGGGAGCATCTAAATTTGGAATCCTCTTCTGAATTCCAATTTGACATAGAATCATTGTCATACAGCATGGAAACGGGCCCTTCGGCCCAACTTGCCCATGCCGACCAAGATGCCTTTCTACATTAGACCCACCTGCCCGTATTTGGCCCATACCCCTCTAAGCCTTTCCTATCCATGCACCTGTCCAAATGTTGTTTAAATATTGTTATAGCAGGCATGGTCGTGGCATGTTGGTCGACTTCTCCAGTTTAGCGTGGTCTGTTATACACAGTGGAAAAGAAATATTATCCCCTTAGAAACTTGATTTTTGAACAGGTATCTCAGGCTATGTTTTATTCCAGCAATTTAAGACACTGGAACTATTGCTACAGAAGACACAAGATGGCAAAAAGGAGCATGCTAATTGTTTTGCAAAGCTTGAAAGCAGAATGGAGCCCTCTCCATTGACTGGAGCCACATGGCCAATATTGCAGTTGGATGAATTTTCAGTGTCAGTCATTCAGATTATGAAAAATTGATTTGCTGTTAAGTAATAAAAATCTGATACATTGAGGGTCAGTGGCATGGCATTGAGTTGGAAATGAGAGGTTTTGTGATGAAACGTCACAGAATGTATCCAAGCAATCCTAACAACAGTCCCATAAATAGCGAAAGAGGCTAGGATTGCCCGTCAGGGAGTGGCTTATCTCATCAGTTACCTTTTCTGATTCCTTATGCAGCATTCCAGAATGAGTTCAAGTGGGATTGTAGAGGAGCATCCTATCTAATATCCTGCTTTATGGGGAACTGCAGATGCTGGAAAAATCGAAGGTAGACAAAAATGCTGGAGAAACTCAGCGGGTGAGGCAGCATCTTTGGAGCGAAGGAGTAGGTGATGTTTCGGGTCGAGACCCTTCTTCATAACAGAAGCAGAATGCTCAGCAGGAGAGGCAGCAACTAAAATGAGGGCAGTATTTTAAAATCAATGCACATTGATGCAGGACAGAATGCCCGAGGAATCCAAGATGCAGGACAGAACGCCACAGGAGATCCTTCTTCCCTGTGGCTATCAAACTTTACAACTCCTTCCGCTTCTGAAATGGGGTAGACTGAGACTGACTCCCACTATCTCTCCCCCCTCCCCTCCACCTACCCCCAATCTTTGCATATTCCCAAAGTCTTCCCACTCGTCACTTTAATTTCATGTTTCATGTATCTTGTGTTTTGCATATGGTGTGTTTTTATGGCTGTTGGCAGATCAATTTCCCTCCTGGGATAAATGAAGTTCTATCGTATCGTATCGTATCGTATCATATTGCATCGTATCATTGATCTAAGATGAGACAGCCATTGATAAAAGAGTTACAGCCATGAAAAAGAGTATTAGTGAATGCACAACCGGATACAAAAATAAATGAAAATGAACAGTTTGAAAGATGGAGTCCAAATAAGCTTGTCAACAAGAAGAATTTCCACAAATAGGGCAATCCTGAAATACACCAAATAATGAAGCAAAATAGTGCATTTGTTGACAGTCTGAGGTAAAATACAGATTAGGTAGCATTTTAGCAAAGAGCATAATTAGGTTAATGTTTTGAGGTGTATAAGATGATGTAGAGAAATCGCAAATATAGGACCAATTCATACATGGAAACAGTAATGAAGATGAACAGAGCAAGATCCAAATTCAAGCATTTTAAGAAATGTGTGTTTGTGTCTTCGACTCTACCATACACTGGAATGGGAGATGGACTGGAAAAGTAAGTGTAAAACAAAGCAGCCTCATAAATGATGGCAATTAAAGCACAATCCCTTTTCTAAAGCTTCACCTTTGAGAATCTATGGCTCTCAGTTTAAATAAAAAGCAGGATTTCAGATTCCTGAGATTTGTATCAAAATATCATTGCCTTCACTGAAGGTGGAAAAGGATGAAGTAGCAACACGAAGAGTATCACAAGTCCCACCTCCTTCGGGTAGATATACGGCACCAGAACCCTGCTGTGTTATTGCATATTTCCATTCAATTGAGTGCAAACTATTTTTCTATGCATTGCAAAATTAAATTGCTACTTAAATTAAAAAGTAATTCAAATGGCAATTACGGGTTGAAAGTCTACTGATTATTTAATTAAATAATTTTATTAACTTCAGACAGACTTCACTGGGCTGACCGATAGCCAGCCTCATTCCCTCTTAGGGGATTTCTTCTTAAATTATTATTTGATGAAACAGCGCTCTGCTCGCTGGTCACCAAGCGGAACCGATGACTCAAAAAGATACCTGGGGGAGCAATATACAGTAGGAATGACATCTATAACATGAGTTCAATTACAATAATACTGGTAATAGGGTTGGAGTTATACTGAGACAAATTTAAGATGACGGATAAAATTTTACACTTAATTATCATCCTCCACTCTCCAAAAATGCATTAAAGCAAGTTTGTTTGCTACTCTTATTTTAAAATGGTAGCAATCAGAAATAATTAATCTGCGTCATCAGAACTCATGACAGCTGGATAAAGTGCACCCATTTCAAACATCCTATTGTGTATAGTTTGTGGAATATATTCAGAGTATATTTACAAATGTACTGAGTGAGTAATATGATGTAAAACCAGTTTGATAATGTCCCTGAAAACAGGAGTTTCATTTTCTATTTGGCAACATTTTTTTTTTCTAATTCATTGTGTCACCTGTACATAAGCATTCCCCAGAAGACAAGTAAATACTAGCAGCAGGTACATTATTTACGATCAGTTACTACATTTTATGCATAAAGCGGACATCTGTTTATTCAACAATTTCCTTTTGTTGACCATGATTGGAATGAGCTTGTATTCTTCTTTGCTGTGTGTGGTTGTGCTTCACTCCATGAGAGGGTGAGCAGAGCTTTCACGCACACATTCATCTTGCAGCAACGTGCCAGAGTACTTTTAGCACGGGTAAATACTGAGCCAAGGAGCACTGGACGCTTACGAAAATGGATATTAATTTAAATAAATAATATTTTGCAGCGCTGATCTGCTCCTGTCCAACATCATACTTGACGTAGTGTTGCACGCAGCCTTGCCGTACAGTCTTTGCGGGCGGCACAGTGTCGTAGCTAGTCGAGATGCTGCCTCACTGAGCCAGACAACAGGGTTCAATGCTGACCACAGGGATGTCTGTGTGGAATTTGCATGTTCTCTGTGCGCCTGTGTGGGTTTCTTCCAGGTGCTCTGGTGTCCTCCCACATCCGAAAGAGGTGCGAGTTTTTAGGTTAACTGGCCTTTGTAAATTGCCCCTAGTGTGTAGGGAGTGGATGAGAAAGTGGAATAACATGAAATTAGTGTGATCGATGGTTGCATGGACTCAGTGGGCCGAAGTGCCTGGTTCCATGCTGTGTCTCTAAACTTTACAATATGTCTGTCGACTTTGGCATTGATATTGATTTTGGTTTATTAATGTTATGTGGGTTGAGATACAATGAAAACCTCTGTTTGTGGCGTTGTCAAGGGAACTCCAATTGGGCCAGAGGGCCTGTTTCCGTGCTGTAGGACTCTAATGTCCTAAAATTCTTAAGGGCCTGTCCCTCTGTACGAGCTAATTCAAGAGTTCTCCCGAGTTTCCCCTGATTCGAACACGGAGAATTACGGTAATAGCTGCTCGTAGGTACTCGAAGCTCTCATGGACATTTTTCAACATGTCAAAAAATCTTCACGAGTCTTCACGAGCTTACTGTGTTTCCCAAGTACCTGCCGTTAGCGTTACGAGCCGCTAAGAGACATCCCGATCTCTGACGTACCCGCTACGTACATTTTACGTGCTTACCACGAGTTTGATTTTTTTTTAAACTCAGGAGAACTCTTGAATTAGCTCGTACAGTGGGACAGGCCCTACTCCTTATTTTAAATCTATTGTCTTTATTTTTAGATCCCTCTACTGGAGGTAAACATTTCCCACTACTAGTACCACTCTACCCCATCCATCATTTGTAAAGCTCTGTCAGGTCCATCCCTCTCTCCCCCACCTCCACCAGCTTTCTCTGATCCAAAGAAGACAAACCAGACTCTCCAGCCTCACTTCATTATGGAATTGCTCCATTCTAGAGTGCTCGATGATTCTCCTCTGAACACACTACAGTATTATTGCATCGTTCCTATAGTGTGGCACGTTTACACTCTGCTCCAGCAGTCACATATTTAGACACAAAATGCTGGAGTAACTCAGTGGAACAGGCAGCATCTCTGGATAGAAGGAATGGGTGATGTATTGGGTCCTTCTTCAGACTGAGAGTCAGGGGATAGGGAGGCACAGAGATAAGGAAGTGTCAGGTGTGGAAGCGAGACATCAAAGAGGATGTGTCAGGAAAATGTAGAATAGATCATTGGTATGAATATTGGCCCTCTAACTTCAAGTCACCCTTGCTTTCTCCCTCTCTCCATCCCTCCCCTTCCTAGTTCCCCATCCAGTCTGACTATCCCCTTGATTACATTTTATCTCTGTATGCTTCGTTGTCACCTTCTCTAAGCTAACAATGGTCTTTTCTACATTTTCCTTGATCAACATCCCCTTTGATGTCTCGTTTTCACACCTCACACTGTCTTATCTCTGTGTCTCCCTCTCCCCTGACTCCCAGTCTGAAGAAGGGTCTGAACCCGATACTTCACCCATTCCTTCTATCCAGAGATGCTGCCTGACTCGCTGAGTCCAGCATTTTATGTCTATCTTTGGTGTAAACCAGCATTTGCAGTTCCTTCCAACACACCATGTCATGTAGAGTTATATTGTAATCTCCTTGATCCTATATTCTATGCCCCAACTAATGAAAGCAAGTATCAGATGTGATTTCCATGCCAGCTTATCTATCTGTGCTGCCACCTTCATGGATCCTTGGATTAGTACACTGTTCTTCAATACTCTTTAATGTCCTACACCTTAATGTCCTACACATAACGTCCCACACATATCAGGATTGACATGACTGGCGGAGTAGCCACAGAGACACAAACCTCTGTAGAGGCTACAAGAAATCTGTCAGACATGATCTCCAGCTATATCTTGCACTGATTTCATTTCCTTTCATGCGGGAGGGGCAGATGGAGAAGGTCACGCAATTTATCTTGAGATGTTTTATTTTGCAGTCTCATGGTGGCCAGCCCTTGGGGATTCTGAACAAGGACAACCAATTGGTAGCTGTCCTTTTCCTCCTGCTCATCTTTATTTATAGCAGTGTGGAGGCTCCATCTCATGGCCTTCAGGCAGTGGGTCCCTTGCTACTCTTCCTCTGGCACTGCCTGCTGTCTTTGTGCAGTACACTGCAGCTGATCACAACATTTGCACATCTGCTTGTAAGATGCCCTCTGGACAGATGTAGGTAATAATATCTGGCCTCCAGGAGACCCATGTATTTTTCTGTATGGTTCTGTCAGGTGAGTGGGTCTCACTGCATCTGCGCTCAGCTGTTGTAGCTGGAGATCGGAGCAAGCAGTCAGGAAAGAAGAAGACGGCCTTTGTGCCTCGGTGCACATCATGCTGGAAATGTATGTCATTGTTGACTCCCATCGGGTGAAGTGCTTGCCGTGAAGAAATTCTTCTTGTGCATTTAAGGAGTGGTAATGCCTCTCTTCTTAAATATGTCTGGGATGTTTTACAGGAGCTGTCTGGACACATGAGTGTAGTCAATAGTTGTCAGTGCTTGTGGGAATCAGGCAATGACAACCAGCAGGCATCTGTTCTTCACTGAAAGCAAAGTGGGTGAAATAATGTTATTGCAAATACAGAGACTGGGTGACCTCTCCACTACCTGCTGTGACTTGTACATTGGGAGGTAGAGCAGCATGCTGATGTGGCCAGCAAACAATAGCTGTAGCAAGGAAATTGAGAGTAAACGCAACCTCGACCTACAGTGAGAGAATAGTTCAAGTATTGAAACACAGCCCCACGTCTACTCACAGAGAGGCACAAATCACAGTGACGATAACCTTGAAAAGTCTAAGCGAATATATCGTTCATCAAAGAGATTAGTTCAGTTCAGTTTGGTTTAGAGATACAGCATGGAAACAGGTCCTTCAGCCTACCATGTCTGTGCCCACCAGCAATCCCCGTACATTAGTTCTATCCTACACACTAGGGACAATTTCACAGAAGCCAATTAACCTACAAACCTGTACGTCTGGAATGTGGGAGAATCCGGAGCAACCGATAAAACCTATGCGATCACAGGGAGAACATACAAACTCCGCACAGACAAGCACCGGTAGTCAGGATTGAACCAGAGTCCCCGGCACTGTAAGGTAGCATTGTACTCGGGAGAAGTGGGGGCAGAATGTAGTCAATACATTGACATGGTTTCTTGAAGTGAATCAATTTGAATGGGAGGGGGTCAGGAAGTGGGATTAGCTGTTTTCTCTTGCACAGAGTTGGACTCGGTGAGCCGAATGGCTTTTTCCATGTGGAAGCTACTTTGGAATTCTGCAAATTATATTTTTGTTCCGTGAATCATTCGGGAAATGCATTGGCAATCCATTGTACGCTCCACAACCTGATTATTATGCAGCTTCAGTGTTCACAAACATCTGAGAAGCATCTGGTGGAATAGTACGAGATGGGACAGATGGGACAGATGGGGAAGGAGATGAAAGGAAGATGAGGAAGGTGCCAGGGACCCAGGTTTGATCCTATCCAAGAGATCAGACAAATCTGTAACCTTCACTGTATTAACATACAATGCACAGTGGCACAGCAGTAGAGTTGCTGCCTACAGTGCCAGAGACCCAGGTTTGATCCTATCCGTGCATGCTGTTTGAATGGAATTTGTAAGTTCTCCCTGTGACCACGTGGGTTTTCTCCGGGTGCTCCAGTTTCCTCCATATCCCTGCCCTCTCCCCGTAGCCCCTTATCCCCTTGGCAGCTAACCGGTACCGGTTTGTAGATTAATTGGCTTGTATAGTGTTAATATGCAGGGATTGCTGGTCTGCGCAGAGGGCCTGTTTCGGCGCTGTATCTCTAAACTAAACTAAAATAATCAGACTGTTCTCAGTGTATTTATCCCAGATCCCCATTCCACTGTTGTTCCCATTCAGCAACCATCTGTCACTGATCATTGCAGTGTCTATTTGAACATGCAGCTTAAATGAAAGCATAAAAGCCAACACCAATTAATCATTCATAAGCATATTAAATACATCCAACCATGACCAAAACAATTATCCTCTAATCCTTTTTATGCTTTCCCTCAACACTTTGCCTGTTCTGCTGTCCCTACCTATGCCATGCTCCCACAGTGGCTGCAGAAAGGTTGGCGGGAGAGTGGTGTCAGAAAAATCCTCCTTTATGTATTTACCTCCTTGGCATAGTTTAGTTGAGTTTAGTTCATTGTCACATGTACTGAGGTACAGTGCAAAGTTTTCATGACATGCTAACTAGTCAGCGGAATTACTGTACATGATTACAATCGAGTTGTACATAGTGTACAGTTACATGATATAGGGAATAACGCTTATTGTAAGATAAAGTCCGATTAAAGATAGTCCAATGGCTAGAATGTATCCGTACACTGTGAATGGCTCGATTGCAACCATGCACTATCCCTCCGCTGGTTGGTCAGCACACAACAAAAGCCCCTCATTGTACACTGGCACACGTGACAATAAACCAGACCAAAATTGAAACTAAAATTGAACGAAGGTCTCCAGTGAGATAGTTAGTGGGTCAGGACAGGTAATGAAGACCAGGTTGTTCTGGGGGTGTCCAATGACAGGTTCACATGGTCCAACCTCCCCTGCAGTGTTCCAGTGCAGGATAGAACATCAAACCACATGTCCCCATGCAGAGATTACGCCGGAGTGATGGTTACATTCTGTGGTAACTTGCAAGCGACTGAGCCAGACCCCCTTTTTGAGGGGTGCATCTGAGCAATCCTTATGACCTGTGTCTTGACTCTTTCTAAGCCCTTTATCTAACCCATGATGGCAGAAATCTGCAGCCCTCCAAAGTTATATAACCCCAGCTTATTTTGTGAGAGAAATTATTTTGTGAGATTTTGGAAAGCAGATCCAATAAGGCAGGGGATATCAAGAATTGCGATCAAGCTAGCCAGCACTTGATAAACAGGATAGAATATCTCAACTCTGCACAGAGCCGAGTGGAAGATTAGAACAGGACTGTCAAATATTCCTGGACCTTGCACGAACGGTCTCTGGTTGATTGCAATGCATTTCAGTGGATTGACCATCAGTGTGGATTGCTCTCTTTTCTCAAGTCTTTTTTGCACCCTTTCCAGCATTCTGTTATCCTTATTTTAGCAGGATGACCAAACTGTACACAGTACTCCCAAAATCAGCTGACAAGGTTATTGGCTGCAACCTTCCCTCCATCGACGAACAGTACACTGCAAGGGCCAGGATGCGAGCGGGTAAGATCATTTCTGACCCCTCTCACCCTGGACACAAACTCTTTGAATCACTTTGATAACCTTTTTTACTCTCTACTAAATCGCCAGTTTTAGTATCATCAACAACTTACAAATCATGCCACTTACATTCTCATCCAAAGTGTGAACATAAAAAAATCATCAAACAGTGTACTCAAAACCACAGACATCACAGCATCGATCCCTGTAGCACATCACACATTACAAGCCATCAGTCCGAAAAACAGCCCTCTACCACTGCCCACTGTCTCCTACCTTCAAGCCAATTGTGGATCTGACTGGTTAGCTCACACTGGTTGGTATGTGATCTAACCTTCCAGACCAGTCTTCATTGTGCTACCATGTCAAATGGAAAGTTAAAATACCCCTCTATTACAACCCTATTATTCTTGTAACTATCTAGGGCGCACGGTGGTGTAGCAGTAGAACTACTGCCTTAAAGCGCCAGAGACCCGGGTGCTTTCTTTTCGGAGTTTGGACATTCTCCCCTTGACCTGAGTGGGTTTTCTCCCAGATCTTCGGTTTCTTCCCACACTCCAAAGACGTACAGGTTTGTTGGTTAATTGGCTTGGTGTAAATGTCAAAATTGTCCCTAATGTGTGTAGGATAGTGTTAGTGTGCGGGCATCACTGGTTGGTGTAGACTTGGTGTGCCAAAGGGCCTGTTTTCGCGCTGTATATGTATATCTAAATTAAACATTTCTTCCCAGAGGCAATTCGGACTGTAAACGCCTTTCTCACCAGGGACTAACTCTACAGAACGTTTTTCCTTCTATTATTTATTATGTAAAAGAATATGTGTGTTATGATTGTGTTTATAATTTGTTTGGTTGTTTTGTTGTTTGTCTTTTGCACAAAAGTCCGTGAGCATTGCCACTTTCATTTCACTGCACATCTCGTATGTGTAGGTGACAAATAAACTTGACTTGACTTGACTTGACTTGACTTGACTTGATTGAATTGAGCCATTCACAATGTACAGATACATGATAAAGGAATAATGTTTAGTGCAAGGTAAAGCCAGCAAAGTCCGAACAAGGATAGGGTAGTGTTAATGTGTGGGAATCGCAGACTCAGTGGGCTGAAGGGCCTGTTTCCGTGCTTTATCTCCAAACTAAACTAAAATAAAAACCAATCTTTGATCTCATTGCATAATTCATTTTCTAATTCCTGCTGATCATTGGGGCAGGGGACAATAATACAATCTCTTTGAAGTGTCCACCTCTTCTTATTTCTCAGTTCCACCCATATAGCCTCACTGAATGAAGCTATGATTATCCTCTCTGTCATGATGTTCTCGCTTGTCAAAAATGCAAACCATCCCCCCCCCCCCCCCCCCCCCCCCCCCCCCCCACCTCCCCCCCCTCCTCTCCCCGTCATCCTTCCTCCTTTCTAACCTCCACCTCTATCTCTCCTGTCGCATTTATACTCTGGAACATAGAGCAGTCAATCCTGTCCCTCCCTCAGCCACATCTCAGTAATAGTCTATGAACTGTCTGCTTACCTTGCTCTCTTTAACTTCTATATTTGCATCATAGAGTCATAGAATGATACAGCGTGGAAACAGGCCCTTCGGCCAAACTTGACCACACTGGCCAACAAGCCCCATCTATTCTAGTCCCACCTGCCTGCGCTTTGTCCATAACCCTCCAAACCTGTCCTATCCATTTACCTGTCAAACTCTTTCTTAAATTTTGGGATAGTGCCTGCTTCTAATATATCCTCTGACAGCTCGTTCAATACACCCACCACCGATTGTGTGAAATAGTTACCCCTCAGATTCCTTTTAAATCTTTTCACCTTCACCTTAAACCTATGTCCTCTGGTCCTCGATTCATCTACTCTGGGCAAGAGACGCTGTGCATCTACCTATTTATCAATATATTCCAGGCATGAATCTATTTATCTGTCTCTCTGTTTTAAGCTCTCCCCTCCTCCAAGCTAGTTTAATTCTGCTGTATATTCTAAATGGCCAAACTTGATCAAATCAGTTTAAATTGGTCAAATGTTAATTCCAAAATAGAATTGATCATTCAAAATAAATGCACTTTCAATTGTTAAGATGTGAACATGTTGAAAAGCCCATCTTAATGATTAAAATGATCTTAATGAAAAGGCTTGCAAAAGTATTTCTTTTCATAATTAAAGTGAGCCACACAACTCACTTCCATGCCTTTTAAGAAAGGAAAATCCAGCAAAGCACTCTCCCATAAAATTCTAACCTTAATTCATTATAGTGATTTGCAGTCAAGCTGGCATTTTTGTCACCAAGCAAAGTCTGTAAAGAAAAATGAGCAACTGTTCTGCTGCATTAGTTGTTGCTTTGCACTGAATATGCCGTTCACTTCTAAAGCATGAAGTCGACTTTCAGAAGCGTCTTTAATAAGTGTTGTTAAAAACAGCAACGAAAACCAAATATTTGACCAATTATGTTAATGGTGGCATAATGCCAGAAATAAATGACTTATGAAATTATTTTAGGATGAATTCTTTGCCTTGCTGGTCATACATGCTAATCCAATTGTAAGTCATTTTAATGGCACTTACAAAGCACACTGTTGATTTAGAGTCATGCAAAAGTACTTTAGCAAATGATTGGAAACTGGTAGCTAACATTTTTCAGTTTCAAAGACAGCAACAAGGATAGTAAATGGTGGAAATGTACTGTAGGTCAGACAGAATTTGCAGAACGAGAATGAGACAAGGTATCAGGTCATCAGAACTGGAAAAGTCAGAAAACAGGTATGTCACAAATTGCAGAGAGTGGAGATGAGTGGAGAGACAAAGGGAATGTCTGTCATGGGACACTTATTTCTTACTTTTATGGTACAGGTGGAAGGTCAAAGATAGACACAAAAAGCTGAAGTAACTCAGCGGGACAGGCAGTATTTCTGGAGAGAAGGAATAGGTGACGTTTCAGGTCGAAACCCTTCTTCAGACTTAAAACCAAGCAACTGCAGTTCCTTCCTAAACTACTGTAAGGTCATTGTCCTAAGACTTTAATTCTGTTTCTCTCTATACAATGGCAGGTTTTGTTTTAAAATTCTGGCATTTCCTCTAACAGCATAATGGTTCCAATGCATTGCTTCTTTCTGCTATCATTGAATAATGATGATAATAATTTGTTAAAATGCCCAATTGGACAAATCTTTACTAATTCAGAGCATGGGTTGCAAAATGAATTTGATATTTTTTATTCATGAAACCAAACTTGTGATATAACACACACCCTGCTTGATAGTCGATGGCTCATTTGAGACTACTGCCCATTTGCCCTTTCCACTTGACAAAGTTTTGGATATCTATCCACATGGTTAAATATGGAAGTTCAAGATGCTCGCTGATCTAAACAGCTCCAGATTTACCACTGAGCCCTGTAATGGACACTGAACCGTTGAGGAAAGCTGTAGATCTACATTGCTCACTCACTTTAGCTTTGCACAGGGTAATTATAGGAACATTAATCACAATTCCAATCCTGTGGAAAAAGGCAATCCAGGTACCAATCTTGCCCACGTTATTTCATTCTAAGGTTTGTATCCATTTGTTAGTCTTTTTAATGCTTGTAATTCTTTTTTTATTATTACTTAAAACATTAAAGTCACTTGAATAGTTTTTAATTATCTCTGAATTTTGCAGACAGGTACAGACTGGTAAAAAAAAGCCTTTTTGCAGCTTTTGACAGTTGGCATTGGTCCTTCAGCCCACTGACTCCACACAGACCAGTGATCACCAGGGACAATTTACAATTACAGAAGCCAATTAACCTATAAACCTGTGCATCTTTGGATTGTTGGAAGAAACCGGAGCACCCAGAGAAAATCGAGGCAGTTACAGGGAAATAATATAAACACCAAACAAACAGCAGCCATAGTCAGGATTGAACCTGGGTCCTCGTTTCTACTCTACTGCTGCACCACCATGCTGTCCAATAGGGCCAAGTGTTACAGGGATAGGTATAGGGGTGTGTTGTATCACCTGTGGTTGCAGGGGAAAGTTTTAGGTTTTTTTTAAGAAATTCAGCGCAGAATTAACACTATCCTACACACACTAGGGACAATTTACACTTATAACAAGCCAATTAACCTACATACCTGTATGCCTTTGGAGTGTGGTAGGAAACCAAAGATCTCGGAGAAAACTCACGCAGGTCATGGGGAGAATGTACAAACTCTGTACAGACAGCACCCGTAATCGGGTTCGAACCCGGATCTCCGGCGCTGTAAGCGCTGTAAGGCAGCAACTCACCGCTGCGCCACCGTGCCACCCTCGTCCTCCAACATTTCCATCACCTCCAACGTGGTCCCACATCCATCACATGTTCCCATCCCGGTCCCTTTCCACCTTCCTCAGAGACCACTCTCTATGCATCTCCTTGGTTCACAAGGTACCTGGGAGGGGATGGCTTGGGTGGGAAGGGAAGGGACGAGTGAACCAAGGAGATACATCAGGAGATACCTCTGTGAAAGGTGGAAAAGGATGGGGATGGGAAGCTGTGATGGGTGTGGGATCACATTGGAGGTGACAGAAATGTTGGAGGATGATGTGTTGAATGCGGATAGTGATGGGGTGAAAGGTGAGGACCAGTGGAACTCTATCCTTTTTCCATCTTGGAGGAGAGGTAAGGGACACAGAGTAGATGCAGGTGAAGGATCCATCTATGACAGCAGGGTGGAAATCACGTTTACTAAAGAAACAGGACATCTCGGATGTCTTAGAAGGGAAGTCTCATCTTGGGAGCCGATGTGGCCGAGAGAGAGATTGAGAGAAGGGGATAGGGTCCAGGGTGGAAGTTAGGGGTAAAGTTAATGAAATCATTGAGTTCTGTATGGATGTAGTTGGCAGCCCCGATGTAGTCATCGCTGTAACAGAGAAAAAGTTGTGGGGCAGTCTAGTGTACATTTGGAACAAAGACTGTTAGATGTAACCAACAAAAAGGAAGGTTTGCTTAGCTCTGCCAGTGACCAAAGCTATGTATAACTTGGAAAAAGTGAGAGGAGTCAAAAGGGAGGTTGCTGGGGGTGAGGACAAGGCAGGCGGAGGAGCGAGTCAGTAGATAATTGGGTCTCTGTTTAAGAAAGAACTAGAGGGCCTTTGGATCGTTCTGATTGGGGATGGTGGTGTAAAGGGACTGGACATCCGTGGTAAAGATGAAGCAATGGGGGCTGGTAATTGAAAGTCATTGAAGAGTTGAAGGCCATGTGGGGTGTCTCGGATGTAGGTTGAAAGGGACTGAACTGTAGGATGTAAGAGCTGTAGGATGTAATCAAGGTATTTGGAGATGAGTTTTATTGGCAGGAGCAGGCCGGCATAATGGGTTTGTCTGGGCAGTCCTTCTTGTAGATTTTGGGAAGGAGATGGAAGCGGGCAGTGCAGGACCAGGGAATGATAAGGTTGCAGACTGTGGAGGGGAGATCACCAGAGGTGATGGGATCAGAAACAGTCTGGGAGATAATGTCCTGGTGTCAGCTTTCAGGATATGCTGCTTGCAGTATGGGACCTGGTCCCTCTTGTAGGGCACCTCTTGGACACCAACCTGACAATGCTTAGCCCACTGCATGCAGCAAATATGCAAGTCCGTAAGACTTTGAATAAAGACAGTGGACTGGATCCAGAACAATTCCCATTAAAAATGAATGCCAATTCATTTACTCATTTTGCTTGCTCAACGGTAAAATTTCACAAACACTTCAATATATCTGTGGATCTCCTATGTTCTATTCCATCTCTTAATTTCTTTTGCTCAGTTTTCAGATTTTAATAATGTAACTCTCCATGTCTTCACATCAAACTGAATCCTCTGAGCCTGACATTGCGGCAAACCTTCAGACAGTGTACAAGGCAAATCTCTCCTTTATTTATAAACACCAACATAATGCAGCATGAACATATTTTTATTTTCATTCATGATATGCATTCCTGTCATACTGTGTCATTCATACCTATTCATCAAAGACCCACACCATCCTGGCCACACACTCATCTCCCTGCTATCTTCAGGTAGAAGGTACAGGAGCCTGAAGACTGCAACAACCAGGTTCAGGAATAGCTACTTCCCCACAGCCATCAGGCTATTAAACCTGGCTCGGACAAAACTCTGATTATTAATAACCACTTTCTGTTATTTGCACTTTACCAGTTTATTTATTCATGTGTGTATATATTTATATCATGATATATGGACACATTTATCTGTTTTGTAGTAAATGCCTACTATTTTCTGTGTGCTTAAGCAAAGCAAGAATTTCATTGTCCTATACAGGGACACATGACAATAAACTCACTTGAACTTGAACTATTGTCACATATCCAAATTTGATCATTACTCGTGTATTTTTTAACTTAGAACATCAAAACAATGTCTCTGAAGAAGGGTCACCCATTCTCCAGTTGCGGAGCCTGCGGGCTTACCATCGTGGAGCTGGCCGGCTTCGGAGCGTGGAGAGCTGTGGTGGCGCGCAGCTGCGATCCGACTCCGGAGCTTCGGAGGCTTCAGCAGGAGGTCCGGTGGACGGTGACATCGGGAGCTCGTGGTTCCCTGGTGAGAGACCGCTTTTCGGAGCTCCCACAAGGGCAACTTCTCCTGCCTGAGTTGCGGGGTTGAAGGTGACCCGGAGCGGGGCCTTAAATCACCTGATGCGGCTTCAACGGCCGTGGGACTTGTCATCGCCCACCAAAGGCTTTGACATTGGGAGAAGAATGGAGAGCAGGGGAGAGACAAGACTTTGCCTTCCATCACAATGAGGAGGAGATTCACTGTAATGGATGTTTGTGTAAATTGTGTCGGTGTGTGCCTTGGTTCTTTTCTTGTTGTATGACTGGAGAAACCAAATTTCATTTGAACTTTATTTGAGGTTCAAATGACAATAAACGGTATTGTATTGTATTGTATTCCTTCTCTCCAGTTGCTGCCTGTCCCACTGAGTTACTCCAGCATTTTGTGTCTACTGTGCATTCAGAGTTTTCAGACCCCTTCACTTTTTCCACATTTTGTTACATTACAGCATTATTTTAAAATGGATTAAATTCATTTTTTTTATCATCAATCTACACACAATACCCCAGAATGAAAAAGCAAACACAGGTGTTTAGAAATTTTTGCGAAGTAATTAAAAATAAATAACTGAAATATCACATTTACATAAGTTTTCAAACTCTTTGCTATGACACTCAAAATTGAGTTCATCCCGTTTCCATTGATTATCCTTGAGATGTTTCCACAACTTGATTGGAGTCCACCTGTGGTAAATTTTACTTCGGAGTCACGTGAGTGATTCCGTGAAGACCCCAGCGCAGTGCGCATGTGCGACATAATCGCACAGCTGTGCAGAACGCGGCCAGCGGGAGTCGGCAGCTCCCGCATCCAAGGAACGTGAGGTAAGTACTTACCTTAATCGGGCCTTGTGGTTTTTGCTCCATGGGGAGCAAAGTAGAGAGGCAGCGGCCCCCGTTTTGACTCCAGCGAAGGAGCCGACAGTGGAGGGGGAAAGGCGCTAACCGGACCGCAAACGCTGCGGACCGCTGCAGGGTGCTGCGCTAATGCCGGTCCGCTGAACAGCTGTTTGGTGAACAGCAGCAGACCGGCGGGAAGTTTAAAAACCCGACCGGCAGCCCTGCAGACTCCTGACAAGGAGAATCGCCGCCCGGGAACCGCTACAATGCCGCCTGAAAAACGGCAGGCAGCCTCTACATACAGGTAAGATAAAAATCTTCCCAATTTAACAGGTTCTACAGGAGCCAACTTCCTCCAAAACTGGAACAGGTTGGAGACAGCAAAAATAAGTATGTCTGTCTCCCCAAGCCAGAGGAGGTCATGGAGTTCACCTCCAGGAAAAAAGGGGCACTGGCTGAATGCCAAGGGAGCTGACACTCCTACCCCAGTGCTATTGCACTAGCCATCTCCCTGGACGAGGGATTGATGCAACAGCGGAGTTTGAGCTATGCCTCCTCCAATTTATAGCACACCCTTTTGCTCCCTCTTTTGAGGCTAGCTAAGGAGGCCAGGGCTGGGCTGGCTTAAACGCTGGGCAGGCGGACGAGAACAGCAGTATGCCAGGGGAGCAGGATCAGGAAGAGCTACTGGGTGTCGTGGGCCACTACATGGCTCCTCCACGCGACCATCTTCCCAACAAAGCCCTGCAGGAGCAGGCCTTTCTAGAGGCAAATCCGCAGGCAGCTGGGTCAGCAGACTCGCAGACAAGCAGCGAATTCTGAAGCTCCTAACAGAAGGGTAAGATGTTACCGCCTTTGCTCGTTTTTCCACGGATCATACTCACCTGGCAGGCGAGACGCCATGATCACCAAGGTGGTTCTCCCAGGATGAGACTATCCCGTTGCACTACCAGGGTGCTGACGCCTAAGATGTTCCCAAATTTGGGATACTCGACTGAACAATGGTGCATATAGACCTGCCCGCAACCCCAAATATACGGGGCTATGCAAACCGCTGCTGCGGGAAGAGAGGCAGCTAAACCTGTGCGCCTCAAGAGGGCAGGCCATGGAACGAGCAGGACATCGCAACACCCAGCTGGCAGCACCCCTCGGCATCCACCAGCAATATCAAACAAGGACTGGTGAAAGCCTGGCGACCGCTTCACATTACCCCCAAAGTTCTTTTAGACAGGGGCCCAGAGCGGAGCCGTGGGAAAATGCGCCGCCCCACCGACAGCACCAGCATACCAGCAAACTAGGCCTTCATGAAAAAACAATAAACATGGAGGTAGGTAGTCTGGTTCCTCCCAGTTTACACTAAATAAGGGTGTTCTACTAACTGCGGGGGGGGGGGGGGGGGGGGGGGGGGGGGCATTTACACTTGTTGATAAAGCATGGGATGCTGTCACAAATAACTAAAAATATACTCAACAGTATTAGAAGATAAAAACGAATTCAAATTGGGCATATTACCGCCAGTTCAGCAATGCGCCCAATGGGCATTTTCTCCCTCTAAGAAAAGAGAAGTGAGAAGGTCAAGCTGAACTAGAAAGGCTCATTACTAAACGGATCATGGGAGTAAACATGAACCATTGGAATTTGTATCGAATATATTCACCAAAACTACAAAAGATGGTGAATGTAGCATCATCATTGATCTAATATCACTAAATAAATCTGTTGAGTATATACACTTTAAGATGGAGACGGGTTTTGTCACTGCCAGACATCTGATCTCCAAAGGATACCTATGGGGCGCATAGATATGGAAGATGCTAACTATCTTATACCCATACACTAGGATCATTATAGATACCTAAAAAATTTTACCTGGATAATGGATATCCCGGTTAGGGCAACCATGGGAGCATAGAGCATTCCCTATGGTCTAACCTCAGCCCTAAACTACTATAAATATTTTAAAAAATGGCCATGAAAATATTAAGAAAACAAGCATAATCATGGCATATATTGGATGATATCCTCATATTAGGGGAAACAAAGAAATTAGCTGTGGGAGCAGTTCTAGCTATGAAACAGCTCTCTAAAGCTCTGAGGTTTATCCCACGCCCAGATATACCAGAATTGAAGCGTTAACTACCAAGGATTATCTGGGCTTCAATAATAATTCCGTCCATATGACTGTTACTTTGCCAAGGTACTTGGGTCACTATAATCAAATCATGAATGTACCCACTGAAGCTATATCACAATTAAGGTGGTGGGCAGACATATATTTGGCATAGTTCTCAGCCCTATTATCATCACCAATCCCAACTTGGTTATTAAAAACCGATGCCAGTACTTTAGGCTGGGGAGCAACTAAACTCCATATCCAGCACAGGTAACAGATGGACCAATTCACAAACATCGTTACTACACATACCGGGCATCAACTACTTGGGATTGGTGATCGCCTATTGGGCTAAAAAGCATATGCATTTCAAATGCAGCACGCACATATGTGGTTACGGATTGATAATACTATGGTGGTGGCTTACATCAACCATATGGGGAGCATAATAATCATTATTGTGCAACAAATTGGTCAAACAAATCTGGCAATGGTGTGTCAAAAGACATTTTAACTATCAGCTGCCTATGTCCTAGGAAGCTAGAACACAGTGGGAGACACCATGTCACGGGGTAAAATTTATGATTACATTGAATAGATGTCAAACCCAAAATATCTGCTAAAGGTATTAAGCAGTTTGAAAGCCAGATATCAATTTGGTTCCACAAGACGGAATCACCAGTAACCTATGTATGTGACTTAGGAACCAGATTAGAGGCAGCAGCGATAGATGTCTACACGCTGGAAGGGGGAATTTCTGCTTTGCCTTCCTCCCTTCTGCCTCATCAGATGGGCACTTCGCAATACAGATGGGATCTGTCTCCGAGGTATTGAACGTGCCCGACCGGCCTACACAGCCATGGTTCCCAGTTCATCACGACACGGTGGGCGAGTCACCTATGGATTTCCCTAGTGGACCATGGTTGCTGACTCAACCCAGTATCAGGCACAAGCCACCCATGCCAGGGAAACATCAAACTCCTGGGTGCAGGTTTTGAATAGACCTTACCAGGGACTGGGACTATCCAAAGGAACCATTACCACCATGTCGGCATCCCTGCGAACAGTCACTAAAAGCTAACATGGGTAAAATACTGCCACGACGCAGGGACAACGAACTATTCAACCACTGATGTATTGGAGTTCCTGGAACATCTACACCATGACTAAAAGGTGAGTTACAGTGCCGTAAATACAGCATGGAGCGCCTTATCTGCTTGTCTAAAACAGCATGTCAGCAGAGCATGGGATCCCATATCTCAGAGAATGGCACCAGCCAGATCCCTCAGCTTGCTCAATCTATGTTAAAAACGCTCATGCTTATGGCTCTCGTACACGCTCACAGAGTCCAGTCACTCCATAAGACTAGACTGGATAACATGGTGATTACCCCAGACGCATCACGTTCATATTCTAGGTCTGGTAAAATCTAACTCGCAGGTATATGGGACTAGGCGAGATTATGAGTTCGGCACGGACTAGTAGGGTCGAGATCGCCTGTGTTTTCCGTGCTGTAATCGTTATATGGCTATATGGACCAGGAACGCCCAATTAACTGGTGGGATTCCGGGCCTACCCACCAGAGTCCAGGTTGAGTGTGGTGACCCATCTACTACTATATATAGACACAACCCACAATCTTAGAGGGAGAGGAAAGCCTATGGGTCAACCACAGAAACCCCAAGACTGGGTACGAGCCAAACCACTCCAAGGTGGCTCAAACAGGTACTGAAAGCTGCCGGAATAGATAATAATACATTTTAATCCCATTCCACTAGGGCAGCATTGGTATCAGCGGCTGAACGAATGGACATCCCGGTTGACCACATTCTCAATACGGCAGAATGGTCAAGGGAACGACGTTCAGAACATTTTTTATTATAAACCGTTGATAAACCTGATTTAATTGCAGGAAGAATATTACAAACTGCAATATTAATTTAAGCTCAGGGGAGCTCTTTATGTTGTTATTGTTAACAAATACCTTTCTGTTTCTTGTGAAAGCAGATCCACTGGTTGATCACGATAACACTTCCTCCCTCAAAAACTTCGGCAGTGAGTGAAATAAAAACTGTTACACGGTTTGAAATCACAGAACTTTGAAGTCTTCACGGAATCACTCACGTGACTCCGAAGTAAAATAGTAAGATTAAACGAGTACTTACCAGTATGAAGTTTGATCTGTATTTTATGAGGAGTTACGGTGAGGTATTACGTGCCCGCCGCTCCCACCCTCAATATATAGATCAAACTAATAACTGATGTCTCATGATCTTTACTATCTTACTTCAAATATTGTGTCTATCCTGTGATTTCACACCGCTGCTTCGAAGTATGCCGCACATGCGCACTGCGCTGGGGTCTTCACGTAATACCTCACCGTAACTCCTCATAAAATACAGATCAAACTTCATACTGGTAAGTACTCGTTTAATCTTACTATTAAATTGATTGGCCATGATTTGGAAAGACACACATCTGTCTATATAAGGTCCCACAGTTGACAGTGCATGTCAGAGCAAAAACCAAGCCATGAAGAAATTGTCCCTAGACCTCCAGAACGTTCCGGACCTCAGACAGGTGCAGAGGTTCACCTTCCAACAGGACAACAACCCTAAGCACACAGCCAAAACAATGCAGGAGTGGCTTTGTGACAAGTCTGTGAATGTCCTTGAGTGGCCCACAATCGAACATCTCTGGAGGTGTTAATCCTGGCCAAATTGGAGAGGCTAGGACACTAAAATGTAAAGGCTTCTGGGCTGCTAGGTCATTTGGTCAATTTAAAAGTGCTTTCTGTAGAAATGGGACAAGCTGCAGAATGGTGCCAGTTTGTCTAGAGCCTTGATCAGAGCCGTAGGAAGAGGATGGAAACATCCGAAGACCCTGACAATTAGGTGCAAAATACAAAGAATGGATTGAATGAATGCAAACCAGACATACACACTGCAAATAATGTTGCAAAGCTTTACGCTGCTGAATGTTGATTGGATTAAGTATTGAGCCTTGTCTGGTTTTCTTGCATATCAGGGCACATGTTGTGATGTTCATTTCCTCTGAGAAACACTGTTTGAATACAATGTATTAGCCACTGTATTATTGGGTTAGGGAAATGTCTGTCATGTATGGGGTTTATTGATATCTGTAATTGGATTGTAAAGAGACCACCCCCATGTGGTTCAGCCTCTCAATGTCCGGGGACCTATAAAAGTTCACTACCATGAGGTCCTGTGTCGATCTTCTGGGAGAGCGCTGAGGACTGCGTGACCTTCCGGAGTGTCTCTGTTTGAGTGATTTTTGACTGAAACTAGACTGGTGGGAGCTTAGAACAAGCAATATACAGAGGGACCTGAAAATAGCTGTGCATTGACACTCCCCATCCAACCTGAAGGAGCATGAGAGGATCTGCAGAGAAGATTGGGAGAAATTACCCAAATACAGGTGTGCCAAGCTTGTAGCGTCATACCCAAGAAGACTTGAGGCTGTAATCACCTCCAAAGGTGCCTCAATAAAGTACTGAGTAAATGGTCTAAATACTTATGTAAATGTGAAATTTCAGTTATTTATTTTTAATTACTTTGCAAAGATTTCTAAAAGCCTGTTTTCACTTTTTTATTATGGACTATTGTGTGTGGATTGATGATAAAAAAATAGAATTTAATCAATTTTAGAATAAGGCTGTAACGTAACAAAATGTGGAAAAAATGAAGGGGTCTGAATACATTCTGAATACGTTGCGTCTTCGGTTTAAACCAGCATCTGCAGTTCCTTCCTGCACAAAACATTTTACTCTTCCATTATCTTAAAATATAATTTTAATCTGAATCTGGTTTATGCTTTTATCAATTTCTTAGTGAATAGCTGTAAAAATAGCAAGTCCCACGTTTTGATACTATACTCCTTTTAATTATTCATTGACTGATTTAATCTAAACAAAACAACAGAAAACAATTAACAATTTCACTGACTGCACACAAAGTAGTTATATGTCTAACTATTTTGTGGTCCCTTGGTGAAATGTGATAGTGTATTGATTATATTCACTGTGCTCAGCATTTTAAGCCAACTAATTGGGAAACATTTTATGCGTCGTATCAGAATGTTATCCTCGGATCAATAATTCAATCCAATGGTACTAAACAGCAAGAGGCTCAATGCACTGGGTTTGTGTCAGAATTATGCCCACAAAATGTTCATATTAATCTAAAATCAGAGGTGTCAGGCCATTGAGTTATTTCCCTTTGTTTTTAGATGTTGACCGACCTGCTGTGTGTTCAGTGTTTTCTCTTCTGGGTTTTCACGTTCTGGTAATTATGTGGATTGGGTTTTAATCACTACTTGAGCATCGAAATATGTTCATACAATTCCAAAACTAAAGGCAGTTGAAAGGCCAATTCATGGAGTACAGAATGTTTGAATGCATTTTGGGTTGCATTAGTGCCCTTTGGGAAATGTCTTTTCCAGGTTTATTTCTCTCGAGCGCTATTTCTCCAGTGTATGTGATATCAATAGTAGTGCCACGTGTACGATTGATCCTTGCTAGTCGGAAAGGTTACAGTTCTTTCTTAACCATTGAAGAGCCAGCTTTCACTCACCCCGTTTCCCTAAAGTGATGCTATTTAAAGGGCCAGCAGTCAAACTGCATTCTCTGTCCCCACTGAGATCTCAGCCCTCCTACATTCTCAAGTGTAATCTCACATTGGCCCTGACTGATCTCACACTGTGCTGCTGAGTGCTGCTTCATGAGAGTCACACAAATTCCATAATAATCTTCACCTAAGATAGATGCAAAATGCTGGAGTGGCTCGGCGGGACAGGCAGCATTTCTGGAGAGAAGGAATGGGTAATGTTTCGATCGAGACCCTTCTTCAGACATATATTCACCGACATCATCTTCACCTAATTCTCCTTCATCCCACAGGAACAGACATAGAAGGCTTGAGGTATTTGTCTGCTTACATAAAATACTGATGCTAACTGAGTCCTCCCTATCAGCCTCTTGCTTGGTACGCCCGGCTGTAGCCCTGGAAGATCTATGTGTTTTCCACGCACAAAGCCCGTGCCTCTAGTGAATACAGACCTTCACCAGTAGCGGCATGGTGGCACAGCGGTAGAGTTGCCACCTTACAATGCCAGACACCCGGGTTTAATCCTGACTATGGGTGCTGTCTGTATGGAGTTTGTACGCTCTCTGGTGACATACATGGGTCTTTTCCAGGGTGCTCCGGTTTCCTCCCACACTCCAAAGACGTACAAGTTTACAGGCTAATTGGCTTGGTATAAATTTAAATTGCCCCTAGTGTGTGTAGGATAACATTAATGTGCGGGGATCGCTGGTCGGCTGGACCATAGGGCCTGTTTCCACGCTGTATCTCCAAACTAAACTGAACCAGTCCTTCCATGAGAGCATTCTCTTCGCCTGTCTTTTTCCATCAATTTCGCCACCTGCTCATTTGTGGGAACATTCCCCTGTACATTGTGGTATGTTCCTCTCTGCTCTTGTACATGTTTCTCAGACCTGGAGCAGCAGGAATGAGAAAAGATCCCACAGCAAAATCTATCAAATTCAGTGGAAGGACAAGTGAACCAGTGTCAGTGTCAACATCCCCAGCAATGATGCCCTTGTTAAACTCAGCCACCTACACCGGACAAGCCTCATCATTCACTTGCCCTGCACTAGAAACAGTTACAAATATCAGGACACTTTGTGGTGTTCGATTCTTCCTTTACTAGTACTGACACCGAACAATGGGCACCCATCTGCATTAATTCAATCTTCCAAATATTTTCCTATTACGGTCTATACCAAGGGAATTTAAGCTTCTTCTATAATGCTCCCAGCGACTCTGCTTCCATTACTTTTAGGCAAAGCATTCCAAGTACCGGGTACTCACCACTCTTTGAGTGAGAAAAGGTCCCTTTCAGATCATCTCCAAATCTCTTACCCCTTACTATATCCTCTAGTTTTATTCATCTTTAATGTGGAGATACGTTTCCTGCAGTCTACCCTATCCATACTCCTTGTAATGTTATATATTTCAATCATGTTCCCTCATAACCTGCTCTGCTCCAGGGTAAGCGGACCAAGCCTCTTCAAAAGTCAGAGTGCTGGAGTAACTCAGCAAATAGTTGGATTTAACCCTCCTTACCTGTGTCAGCCTATCACCTGCCAGGCTTTGTCCTGTCCCTCCTTTCTTCCAGCTTTCTACCCCCGCCCCCCCCCCCCATTCCCCCCCCCCCCCATCCCCACAATCAGTCTGAAGAAGGGTCCCTACCCAGACAGTGCCTATCCATATTCTCCTGAGATGCTGCCTGACCCTCTAACCTACTCCCGAACTCTGTGTCATCTTTTGTAAACCAGCATCTGTAGTTCCTCGTTTCTACCCTTTCAGTTTCATTTTATCATTGTTCAACAAACATGTACCAATGGCCTTTCCTTTATCATCGTTACTTTTTCACATATCTTTAATTCATTGTTCTTTATCTCTCCACACCATCATCTATATCTCTTGTTTCCCTTTTCCCTAACTAGTCTGAAGAAGGTTTCAAAAGTCTTTTATTGTCATGTGTACCAATTAAGGTACAGTGATATTCGTATTACCATACAGCCATAGTAAATAAAAAGCACCAAGACACACAATTAAATACAAGTTAACATAAACATCCACCACAGCGGATTCCCCACATTCTTCACTGTGATGGAAGGCAATAAAGTCTAATCTTCTTCCCTCTTTAAACTCCCGCAGTCGGGGCAGTTGAAGCTCCTGTGGTTAGAGCTCCCGAAATCGGTCTCTATTTTAATTATTAATATATATTCTATCTCTATATCAATACAATGTAAATTGAAAGTAAAGCTACAAAAAAAATTTCTATGTAGTTTATATACCTTTAATTAGAGAGGTCAAAAGCTTACAATAAATTTTGCATTTTAAATATCAACTCAACATTGTCACAGGGGACTTCTTTAAAATTAGTGTATAAATTGACGTATATATAATTTTTGGAAGGTTCAAGCTTCATATTTATCCCTTCGGAATGACATCTAATGAATACTGAATCTTAGTATTGTTGGATTGTTTCAACATTGGCTTTTCATATGTGGTCGTACCACAACAACAAAACCAAAGTGGGTTCAGAATGCAACAAATACATGATCCTTGTTCCATCAAAGAGCATCAAAGGTTACGGATAGAAGGCTGGGGAATTGGGTTGAAAGGGAAAAATAGATCAGCCATGATCGAATGGCGGATCAGACTCGATGGGCCGAAAGCCCTAAATCTGTTCCTATGTCTTTAAGTCTTCCGCTGGTTTACAAAAACTGACACAAAGTGCTGGAGTAATTGTTGATGGAGAACGTGGATAGTGATATTTTGGGTCAGGACCCTTCTTCAGATGATTGTAGATGTGGGGGGAGGGGGGAGTTGAAAAAGAGGAGGGACAGGAAAAAGCATGGCAGATAGGTGGATGGGGGTAGGTGAAGATAGGTGAGTGGGGGTACAGATTGAAGAACTGTGATTTGTGAAGCCAGAGGAATAAAGATAGATGGGGGGGAAGGGGGAGATATAGATGGGAGTCCAGGTGGGGCACAGGGTAGGGGGAGGGGAGAAAGGGAGTGTGGGGATAGAAGATAGGGGTTGGGGTGGGGGGGAAATGGTTTTGGAGGCTACCAAAAATTGGACAGTTCAATGTTCTGATCACTGGGCTGTAAGTGGAGTACCCAACTGGAATATGAGGTGCTTTCTTCTAGTTTGCGTATGGTCTTACCCTTGCTTGAGAATGTTGGAGTCTGGATAATGAATGACTACAGCTTTTTAAGTAGCTCTTCCCTTCGAAGAAGGAGGAAATGCATGGATGTCTTTATTCATTAAACTACTTTAGCGACTGTAAATTCAATGCAAGTGGCATATAATGCAGCGCAGACATATATCTAGAAAACCAGGTTATTATGTATAGCAGTGCACTTGAAAGTAAAAGAATATTATACTGAGCAGAAATAAACGATAGCCTGTAAAATATATAATACAGCATGATGGTAACCCATTACATCTTGGTTCTGTACTAATCGACCTTCACTTGAACTCTGGCTTTGAAATTTAAATTCACATTTTTCATCAATCTTGCTTGATTTCATAATTTGAATGGAAAGGAAATGAGTTATCATTTAAAGATACAGCACGGCCCACCGAGTCTACACTGACCGGCGATCCCCACACATTAACACTATCCTACTCTAGGGACAATTTTTACATTTATACCAAGCCAATTAATCTACAAACCTGTACATCTTTGGGGTGTGGGAGGAAACCGGAGTTCCAAGAGAAAACCCGCGTGGGCATGGGGAGATCGTACAAACTGCGTACAACAGGATTATCTGGGCCACCGTGTGGCTGCGCTGTGGAATGCTGTCGAATTTTAGTCAAACAGTTTACAAATCGTTTCTTCATGTTAAAATGTTGAAATAAGATACATTTCATTGTCAATAAGCAGCACCTAGAAATTCCATGGTAGAAAGTGATCCACTGGAGAATGCTGAGGGGGCATACCACGTGATCGTGTGTGGCCTGGCCTAAACAGAATAACAACTTCCCATGAAGATTACAGGGCAAAAAGTTGGTAGATCCACAGAGCATTTGTAAACAGGCTGACGGCATTTGGATGAGAAAAATTATGGGATTGTCAGCAATACCAGGTCATGCCAACCAAAATGCCCCTCTAAGCTAGTGGACCCATTTGGCTGATATCCAAGGAGAGATTGGGATTGGTGGAAGGTTGATTCCAGCATTACCAGACCAACTGCCTTCATCATATGTTATAGGTCAACAGGCTGCATGATAGATCCATAAGTTATGTGATGGTAAAGATTGCACTTTGTCCTTTGAGTGTAATTTGGCAAAAAAAGTGCGAGGTGTCGGGACTTTCAGTAGGTCATTCCAGTTATGCAATAATAGAAATACAAAATCATTTAGTTTTACAAGATAAATAGAAGTTGATGCACTCTTCTGGATATTGTTGAAAGAGCAACATGAATTTGGTAGCACCGATCTGTCAGCATGCATTCTAGATGACAATGGCATACTTTCCAAACCGTTACATAAGCGATTCGAGCTTAGGAAATAATAGATTTAATGTAATATTGTCAAAGGCACTTGGATTTGTTATGGTGCCCGCAGGTAAATTGAAGCTTGTCAAAAATCGGGTGTCGGACAATCCTATTTCTGCTTGGGATGTTCACACTGCAGGGGTGTGTAAGTCCCTTCAATTTTGAATTGGCAGTATACCAAACACCAAGTGGTATTTCAGATCTTTTTATTGCATTAATATTAGAAACTCTTCGTCACTGATGTAAT
Organism: Leucoraja erinaceus; assembly: GCF_028641065.1. Lineage (NCBI taxonomy): Eukaryota > Metazoa > Chordata > Chondrichthyes > Rajiformes > Rajidae > Leucoraja > Leucoraja erinaceus. Next base: position 37,081,298 of record NC_073395.1, read on the forward strand.
ATGATAGAGAGGAACTAAAGAATAAATTTTAACTCCCCAGAGCTTAGCAGGCAGACAGAAAATGTCTGCTATGTTGTAACTGGCTTGTTCTATTTTAATAGCCAGGTTGCATTAATGTACTTGCAGCAGGAGACCCTGCCAAAGAAATCTGGAATAGATCACCAGCAAATATTACCTACGTTGCAATCAGGGTATATTCAAGAAGGGTTTGCAATGATGGAGGGCAGGGGATATTTAGGATAAGAGGAGCCCAAATATTCCTTACGACGGTTTAGAAAACTCCTCCAACAGTTTTTGGCATCGCCAAAATAACTTCAGCCTCGACTTCATGTCTGCCAGGTTATATTGGGTGTGTGCAGGAAGTGGACACTGGGCCTGTACTCGCCGGGGTTTAGAAGAATGAGGCGGGGGATCTCATTGAAACAAATTGATACAAAATAGTGAAACGCTTGGATAGAATGGATGTGGAGAGGATGTTTCCACTAGTGGGAGAGTCTAGGACGAGAGGTCATAGCCTCTAAATTAAAGGACGGTCTTTTAGGAAGGAGATGAGAAGAAATTTCTTTAGTCGGAGGGTGGTGAATCTGTGGAATTCTTTGCCACAGAAGGCTATGGAGGCCGTCAATGGATAGTTTTTAAGCAGTGATAGATAGATTCTTGATTAGTATGGGTGTCAGAGGTTAGGGGGAGAAGGCAGAAGAATGTGGTTAGGAGGAACAGATACATCAGCCATGATTGAATGGCGGACTAGACATGGCTTAATGGGGCGTAATTCTATGCCTATCACTTATGACCTGATGACCTTAAGTCAGTCTGAAGAAAGGTCTCGGCCCGAAACATCTCCTATTCCTTTTTTCCAGAGATGTTGTCCGACCCGTTGAGTTACTCCAGCTTTCTGTGTCTATTTTAGGTGTGTCACAGCAGAATTTAACATGTAATGGTGGATTGCAGGTTTCAAAGAGTTTTACATCAGAAATAGGCCCTTTAGCACAAATTCTGTCCTTTTTGCTCTTTCACACTAATCCCATTTGCCTGCGTTGGGACCACTTCTTTCAATGCCATGCCTCATAGTTATATCGGGAGTGTTGGAAGTTGACGGAAAGGCCAGATAGAAGTATTTAAAATTATAAGAGGCATAGATTGGGCAGACAGTGAAAGCATTTTTTTCAAGGGAGAAATGTAAATTTAACAAGCAGCCTTTACCCACTCTAGTTTGCCTACCGCCACAACAGGTCCATGGCTAATGCCATTTCCCTGGCTCTACACTCATCCCTGAATACCTACAGTAGATAAGAGAAACACCTACGTCAGACATTTATTCATAGACCACAGCTCAGCTTTTAATACCATTATTCCATCCAAGCTCAGCTCCAAACTTGTGGAACTTGGAGTCAGCACTCACCTCTGCAACTGGATCCTCAACTTCCTGACCACAGACCCCAATCAGTGAGGATAGGGGACAAATCATCCCCTATGATAATCTTCAACACTGGTGCTCCTCAAGAATGTGTTCTCAGCCCCATCTTCACACTTGTACACCCACGACCGTGCAGCCAAGTACTAATCCAATTTAATTTTATAAATTTTCAGACGTCACCACTGTTGTGGGCCAGATATCAAATAATAACGAGTACAGGTTGGAGACTGAGAATCTCATGGCCTGGTTCAAAATAACGACCTTCCTTCAATGTCAGCAAGATAAAGGAAATAGTGAGGAAGTACACATACATGAATGGAATTCATACATACATGAAAGCTTCAAATTCCTAGCAGTAAATATCACCAGAAACTTGTCGTGGATACCTATAGCCAAGAAAACACTTCAAAGCCTCTACTTTCTTTGTAGGCTGAGGAAATTTAGCATGTCCTCAAAAACTCCAACTCACCAAGACAGCTTCAGTATGCATCACAACATGGAAATTCAAAGAAATTGTAGATATTGTGGATGCCAGAGATCACACAAACCAATTATCATCTTCCACTTTATCCGGATGCATCTCCCTTCGGGCATAGAAGTGCGAAAAATGCACATGATTTGTTACAGGAACTCAAACTAGAAATCTGTAGAGAGCCTCGATTATGTGGCCTTTATCACTATTCCGCTGCCAGTATAGCACACAATAAAAAGCTTTTAATTATTCTTCAGTAGCCATGACAATAAACAAAATAAACTCACACAGGATAGACACCATTTTTGTAATCAATCATCCTGTCCATGATAGCATCTCTACGGCATGGACTAGAAGGCCGAGTTGGCCTGCCTTATATGGCATTTATTTCCATTTAAGAAGGGACTGCATAATCAAAGTTAGACTTTTGGGAAACTCCCAAGGCCCCAGCCACTGAGTTTCTCCACTTCTATATTCCCAAAATAAGAGAATGATTCTCAAAAATCATGTTACAATCTGGAAAAATTAAAAATTACTTACCAGATCGTTGCAAATGAGCAAAAGGTATACAAATGTAAGTGCGAAAACACAATGTACACCGGGCCATATGCAGGGACAGTTTAAAGATGACCCAAATGCTGTTATCAGGTTGAGGCAACTGAACCACAGTGCTATTTACAATCTAGGAGAGCAGTCTTTTCCTGAGCTACTATCTGGAGGGCCTATTGCGAAAGGCAGCCGGACCGATAATATACCGAGCCATTTTTTAACGGATGTATCTTTAATTGGACTTTACTGGCCTTTATCCACTATTCCGCTGCCAGTATAGCACACAATAAAAAGCTTTTAATTATTCTTCAGTAGCCATGACAATAAACAAAATAAACTAAACAATCACCAGGATAGATCACATTTTTGTGATCAATCATCTGGGGCCTGTCCATGATAGCACCTAGGGGAGAATAAGTGTTCGGCACGGACTAGAAGGGCCGAGTTGGCCTGTTTCCGTGCTGTAATTGTTATATGGTTATATGGTTATATGATATAAGGTACATTATATTCTATTACATTTAAGAAGGAACTGCAGATGTTGGAAAAATCAAAGGTAGATAAAAATTTTGGAGAAACTCAGCGGGCGAGGCAGCATCTATGGAACTAAGGTCCATAGATGCTGCCTCACCCACGGAGTTTCTCCAGCATTTTTTATCTACCTTATATTCCATTACAGTTATTGGAAGGAAATGGTAAGATGTACAGCTGCGGACTGGAAGTGCCTTCACAGAGTGGTGAGGACAGCGGAAAAAATCACTGGGACTTCTCTTCCTTCCATCATGGAATGGGGTACGAGATTAGAGCTAAGGGCATTCTCAAAAACAATCATGTTCATACAATCCGGAAAAATTAAAAATTACTTACCAGATCGTTGCAAATGAGAAATTCTTCTCTAAAGCACATTGGCACAATGGACAAATGTCTATTTTAATGCAATCATTTAACACAATGGATTTGGCGTAAAAGCAGTCAGTCCTGAATAGACTGTGCTCTCAATCAGTTGATGCCAGATGCACATTTTTCAAACTTAGATATAATATTTATCGCCTAATGTCCCTTGGTATTCAGCAGCTTGAATGATATCTTCCCAAAATGCTCTAACCAAAGTCAAATCAAGTCAAGCCATGAGAGTTTAATGTCATGTGTCCCAGATAGGACAATGAAATTCGAGCTAAGAAATTAACCTATTTTACTAGGATTTTTATGACAATAGATTTCAACAAATGATGTTTTTTTGAGAAAAAATGGAGTGCAGAGCAATAATGTATAAACCTTTGAGAAAAGCAGAAAGTGAAAATCAGCTGGAAATATTTAGCAAACACTGGTTGATGGAAACAGGCTTAACTTTTCAATGATTTTTCATCTCAACTGGAAAGGTTTTGAACACAAACATGATTGCTAGTATAGATGAGAACTTGACTGTAACAAATCAGTGTAGAGGAGCAGTTGCCTCTCAGCATGGACATTGTGGGCCTGGGGCCTGTCTATGACTGGACTAGAGAGGGGTGGAGAAAACAAAGGGCATACCTGTGTTAGGAAGGACACTGCGAGATATTGAAGAATGGCAATGGTGGTGGTGCCAGATGAAAGTGGATAGGGAAGACTTGTTAATCACTGCTGGTCTGTGTGGAAAAAATGTAAATTAAAAAAAACAAATAAAGCAATAGAAATGCTATTCATGACATGAAACACTGGAGTTGCTGGAAATCTGAAGTAAAAAGACCTGGCAAATCAGACCACGCCAGAATTAACATTACAGGCTAATCATCCTTCATCAGAACTGACCACCTCTGACACACACTGGAAAGGTTTGTTAGCTGAGGTTGTTTATTTAGTGCTGGCTGAATTCTACCTAGCTGGAAGAAAAGATGTTGATGTTTAAATTCACTTTGGGCTTCACTTGGAACAGAGTACGATGCCAAAGGCAGAGAAATTGGAGAGGACGTGGGTTGCAGAATTGAAGTACCAGACAACTGAAAATTCATGACCAAACATGGACTGGACATGAATAATCTGCAAAGAGCTCACACAATCCATATTTGATTTCTCCAATGTGGAGCGTATCACTGCATGAAGTCTGAGTGACGGAGACTACATTGGAAAAAGTTGTAATAACATTTGTTTGAAAATCGAGTGTTTGTTCCCTGGATGGTGAGGGTGGAAACATGTAAAGGGAAGATGCTGCAGGCCCTGTGGTTGCACAAGCAGGCAACATGAGCAGATGAGTGGGTCTTGATGCAGATGGAAGAGAGCCAAGGAAGAAATGATTCTTGTGATATATGGACAGGGAGAGAAGGGTAAGATGTGCTTGGTGGTGCCATCTTATCCTGTGATATGTATCACAATGGACGATTCATTAATATGTAGAGTGGGAGGGTGAAAGATGAGGACAAATCCTTGCCATGGGTGGAAGTGGGGGGAATGGAAAAAATCTGGTTGAGACCGCTGTTAACTATGGTGGGGTCAATAACCACCGTTAAGGGAAACTGAAGGCATCTTAGAACCACAGGTGTGGAATATGTTGTCATCAGAATGGATACAAGGGAGCCTGAGAAACTGGAGAATAGAATGAAATCCCTATAGGAAGCAGGGTGGGAGGTTCCTATGTTCACATTCATAAGCCATAGAATTAGGCCATTCAGTCCATCAAGTGTACTCCGTCATTCGATTATAGCTGATCTATCTTTCCCTCTCAAACCCATTCTCCTGCCCTCTCCCCTTTACCCCTGACACCCTTACCAATCAATAGCCTGTCAGTCTCTGCTTTAAAAATACCAAATGACTTGGCCTCTACAACCATGTGTGACACTATATACCGAAGATTCACCATCCTCCGGCTAATGAAATTCCTCCTTTTCATCTTTATAAAGGTACACCATTTTAAACTGAGGCATTTTAAAGAGAGCCCCGGGGAGCCGTTGGTGCGAGGTGGAGTTACCAGGAGCTGTGAGTATAAAAACAGCGCGGGGCTTGCTTCTACAGAGGCCCGGGGAGCCGTTGGTGAGAGGAGGTCTTACCTGGAGCTGTGAGTATAAAAACAGCGCGGGGTTTGCTTCTACAGAGGCCCGGGGAGCCGTGTGAGTATAAAAACAGCGCGGGGCTTGCTTCTTGCTTCTACAGAGGCCCGGGGAGCCGTTGGTGCGAGGAGGAGTTACCTGGAGCTGTGAGTTACCCAAATCTGCAACGTTCCATCTCACTTCCAGAGAAGGATTCTGGTGGAAGCCTCTGATTGGTGGAAGAGGACCAGAGGAAGCAGCTGATTGGCTTGTATCCCGGGTAAGGCTTTATTGTATTTGGATAAGGGGGAGAATGAGGGCCAGGGCAGTTTACTGTTCTGGATGTCAGATGTGGGAGGTCATGGAGTCGGAGTGCCCTCCAGACGTCCACATCTGCGCAAGGTGCGTCGAGATGGGGCTCCTAAGGGACCGTGTCAGGAACCTGGAACAGCAACTCGATGACCTCTGTCTGCTCAGGGAGAGCGAGGAGGTCATAGAAAGGAGTTACAGGGAGGTGGTCACTCCAAGACCACGGGAGACAGAAAACTGGGTCACAGTTAGGAAGGGCAACGGGCAGAGGCAGGGACTGGTGAGTACCCCGGTGGCTGTACACCTTGAAAATAAGTACTCATGCTTGAGTAAGGGTGGGGGAGACAGCCTACCTGGGGGCAGCGACAGCGGCCGGGTCTCTGGCACAAAGACCGGTCCTGTTGCTCAGAAGGGTAAGGAAAAGAAGGGGAGGGCAATTGTAATAGGGGACTCTATAGTCAGGGGGTCGGATAGGCGATTCTGTGGACGCAGACAGGAGTCCCGGATGGTAGTTTGCCTCCCTGGTGCCAGGGTCAGGGATGTGTCTGAACGTGTCCAAGAAATCCTGAAATGGGAGGGAGAGGAGCCTGAGGTTGTGGTGCATATAGGTACCAACGACATAGGTAAAAAAAGAGAAGAGGTCCTGAAAGAAGAATTTAGGGAGTTAGGTAGAGAGTTAAGGAGAAGGACTGGAAAGGTAACAATCTCAGGATTACTGCCTGTGCCACGCGACAGTGAGAGTAGGAATGGAGCGAGGTGGAGGATAAATGAGTGGATGAGGGACTGGTGCAGTGGGTATGGATTCAAGTTTCTGGATCATTGGGACCTCTTTTGGGGAAGGTGCGACCTGTACAGAAAGGACGGGTTGCACTTGAACTCAAGGGGGACCAATATCCTGGCGGGGAGATTTGCAAAGGCTACTGGGGAGACTTTAAACTAGTATGGTTGGGGGGAGGGACTCAAATTGGGAAAGCTAGCAGTCAGTGTGTGAAGCAGGGGGCAGAGAATGGTAGCACTCTGACCCAAAATGTAGGGGAGAGAGAAGAAAAAGAAAATAAACAGAGAATAAGAGAGGGTGGTTTTCTTAAATGTGTATATTTTAATGCTAGGAGCATTGTAAGAAAAGTGGATGAACTTAGAGCCTGGATTGACACCTGGAAGTATGATGTTGTGGCGATCAGTGAAACGTGGTTGCAGGAGGGCTGTGATTGGAAATTAAATATTCCAGGATTTCGTTGCTTCAGGTGTGATAGAATTGGAGGGGCAAGAGGTGGAGGTGTTGCATTGCTTATCAGGGAAGATATTACAGCAGTGCTTTGGCAGGATAGATTAGAGGGCTCGTCTAGGGAGGCTATTTGGGTGGAACTGAGAAATGGGAAAGGGGTAGCAACACTTATAGGGGTGTATTATAGACCGCCAAATGGGGAGCGAGAATTGGAAGAGCAAATATGTAAGGAGATTGCAGATATTAGTAGTAAGCACAAGGTAGTGATTGTGGGAGATTTCAATTTTCCACACATAGACTGGGAAACACATTCTGTAAATGGGCTGGATGGGTTGGAGTTTGTAAAATGTGTGCAGGATAGTTTTTTGCAACAATACATAGAAGTACCTACTAGAGAAGGGGCGGTACTGGACCTCCTGTTAGGAAATGAGATGGGTCAGGTGGCAGAGGTATGCGTTGGGGAACAGTTCGGGTCCAGTGATCACAATACCATTAGTTTCAATATAATTATGGAGAGGGACAAAACTGGACTTAGGGTTGAGATTTTTGATTGGAGAAAGGCTAACTTTGAGGAGATGCGAAAGGATTTAAAAGGAGTAAATTGGGACAGTTTGTTTTATGGGAAAGATGTGGAAGAGAAATGGAGTACATTTAAAGGTGAAATTTTAAGAGTACAGAATCTTTATGTCCCTGTTCGGTTGAAAGGAAATCAAAATAATTGTAAAGAGCCATGGTTTTCAAGGGAAATTGGACACTTGGTTTGGAAAAAGAGGGAGATCTACAATAATTATAGGCAGCATGGAGTAAATGAGGTGCTTGAGGAGTATAAAGAATGTAAAAAGAATCTTAAGAAAGAAATTAGAAAAGCTAAAAGAAGATATGAGGTTGCTTTGGCAAGTAAGGTAAAAGTAAATCCGAAGGGTTTCTACCGCTATATTAATAGCAAAAGGATAACGAGGGATAAAATTGGTCCATTAGAGAGTCAGAGTGGACAACTATCTGCAGAGCCAAAAGAGATGGGGGAGATATTGAACAGTTTCTTTTCTTCGGTATTCACCAAGGAGAAGGATATTGAATTATGTGAGGTAAGGGAAACAAGTAGAGTACCTATGGAAACTATGAGGATCAAAGAAGAGGAAGTACTGACACTTTTGAGAAATATAAAAGTGGATAAGTCTCCAGGTCCGGACCGGATATTGCCTAGGACATTGAGGGAAGTTAGTGTAGAAATAGCAGGGGCTATGACAGAAATATTTCAAATGTCATTAGAAACGGGAATAGTGCCGGAGGATTGGCGTACTGCGCATGTTGTTCCATTGTTTAAAAAGGGTTCTAAGAGTAAACCTAGCAATTATAGACCTGTTAGTTTGACGTCAGTGGTGGGCAAATTAATGGAAATAATACTTAGAGATAATATATATAAGCATCTGGATAAACAGAGTCTGATTAGGAACAGTCAACATGGATTTGTGCCTGGAAGGTCTTGTTTAACTAATCTTCTTGAATTTTTTGAAGATGTTACTCGGGAAATTGATGAGGGTAAAGCAGTGGATGTTGTGTATATGGACTTCAGTAAGGCCTTTGACAAGGTTCCTCATGGAAGGTTGGTTAAGAAGGTTCAATGGTTGGGTATTAATGGTGGAGTAGCAAGATGGATTCAACAGTGGGTGAATGGGAGATGCCAGAGAGTAATGGTGGATGGTTGTTTGTCAGGTTGGAGGCCAGTGACGAGTGGGGTGCCACAGGGATCTGTGTTGGGTCCACTGTTGTTTGTCATGTACATCAATGATCTGGATGATGGTGTGGTAAATTGGATTAGTAAGTATGCAGATGATACTAAGATAGGTGGGGTTGCGGGTAATGAAGTAGAGTTTCAAAGTCTACAGAGAGATTTATGCCAGTTGGAAGAGTGGGCTGAAAGATGGCAGATGGAGTTTAATGCTGATAAGTGTGAGGTGCTACATCTTGGCAGGACAAATCAAAATAGGACGTACATGGTAAATGGTAGGGAATTGAAGAATGTAGGTGAACAGAGGGATCTGGGAATAACTGTGCACAGTTCCCTGAAAGTGGAATCTCATGTAGATAGGGTGGTAAAGAAAGCTTTTGGTGTGCTGGCCTTTATAAATCAGAGCGTTGAGTATAGAAGTTGGGATGTAATGTTAAAATTGTACAAGGCATTGGTGAGGCCAATTCTGGAGTATGGTGTACAATTTTGGTTGCCTAATTATAGGAAGGATGTCAACAAAATAGAGAGAGTACAGAGGAGATTTACTAGAATGTTGCCTGGGTTTCAGCAACTAAGTTACAGAGAAAGGTTGAACAAGTTAGGGCTTTATTCTTTGGAGCGCAGAAGGTTAAGGGGGGACTTGATAGAGGTTTTTAAAATGATGAGAGGGATAGACAGAGTTGACGTGGAAAAGCTTTTCCCACTGAGAGTAGGGAAGATTCAAACAAGGGGACATGACGAGAATTAAGGGACAAGTTTAGGGGTAACATGAGGGGGAACTTCTTTACTCAGAGAGTGGTAGCTGTGTGGAATGAGCTTCCAGTGAAGGTGGTGGAGGCATGTTCGTTTTTATCATTTAAAAATAAATTGGATAGTTATATGGATGGGAAGGGAATGGAGGGTTATGGTCTGAGTGCAGGTATATGGGACTAGGGGAGATTATGTGTTCGGCACGGACTAGAAGGGTCGAGATGGCCTGTTTCCGTGCTGTAATTGTTATATGGTTATATGGTTATATGGTTATACGCCCTCTGCTTTCTAGACTACCCCACTAGTGGAAACATTCTCTCCACATCCACTTTATCCAGGCCATGATAATTTCAAGTTACTTGCGGAATCATGGCTTGCACCTACTAATCTATCTCCAGGGACAAAAATGCCAGGAAAGAGAAGTCAAGAAAGAAATGTGGAAATGAGACCAGGGTGTAAAGCTGACAGCAAAAAAGAATGAGACTTTTTTGATCCGTATTATTGCAGGAAGCAGTGTTGATCACTAGACCGAAAAAGACATGAATATGCCCAAATTATTAATAAAGCAAGGACTGTTTCATATGTCCCACATAGAAGCTGACATCTCTTGGACCCAAGGGAGGGTTGTCAGAGTACATGTTAGATTTACAGAAAGTGAGTGGATTTAAAAGTTGCTCGCTTATGGGCAATGAGACTTCTATTTACGTCATAGAGTACATTAGTGGCTGAACTTTTATGGAGTTTCTATTGATTATATGTAAAACTGCAGCAAAAGAGCCACAGAAATCCAAAAGCATTATTTATCCCTCAGTTAGACTGACTGAACAGGATAGAACCCATTTAAATTTTCATGACATTGGGATTACTAGTGAAATGGGAATGAAATGTGCAGCCAGTGGTTTCAATCTTAATATCACACCATGCATCACTCATATCGAGTCATAAAGTCATACAGCTTGGATACAGGCTCTTCAGCCCAACATGCTCATGTCGACCAGGATGGCCCATCTACACTAGTCCAGCCTGCACATGTTTGGCCCAATCCCTCTAAATCGGTCCAAATATCTTTTAAATCTTGTTATAGTACCTGCCTCAATACCATCAATCTGTCCACCACCACGCACAAGAAACACAAAGACACCATTGTGCAGATGCCGAGAAGTGTGTTCAGCTCTGGCTGAACAACTTCTAATCTTCTATGTGGACTCGATAAGAAGAAGAATTACCTTCTCTGGCAGCTCGTTCCATATACCCCCCACCCTGTGTGAAAAAGTTGCCCCTCAGGTTCCTAGTAAATCTTCTCTTTTCACCTTCTACTAATGTCTTCTAGTTCTTGATTCCCCTACTCCGAATAAAAAAACTGCATTTACCCTACCCATTCCCCTCATGATCCATACACCTCCACAAGATGCCCTTCATCTTTCTGTGCTCCAAGGAATAAAGCCCTAGGCTGCCTAACCTCTGCCTATAGCTCATGCCCTCAAGTCCTGGCAACATCCATGTAAATCTTATCTGCACTCTTTCCAACTTAATAACATCCTTCCTATAACAGGGTGATCAAAACTGAACAAAACACTCCAAATGTGGCCTCACCAACATCTTGTACAACTGTAACATAACATCCCAACTTCTATACTCAATTGAGTGACAAAGCCTAAAGCACTGAAAGTCTTCTTGACCACACTATTTATTACCAGTGGCACCACGTTCAAGTAAATATGTACAAGCGCTCCTAGATCCCTCTGTAGTACAACACTCCCCAGGGCCCTGCCATTCACTGCAGATATCCTACCCTGGTTTGACTTCCCAACTTACAACACCTTACGCTCATCTGCATTGAACTCCATCAATCATTCCTCAGCCCACTTGTCCAACTGATTTAGATCCTGCTGTATTTTTTGAAATCTACTTGCCTGTCAATCTATATGCAGACAGGTGATCTTCTGCAGGTTGTATGCTGAATGCTAGCGTAATTAAAATAGCATGTTGCAATGATACTGATACTGTGAATTGCTTTTTGTTAATGGCTTAATGGACAGAATATCACAGTGAAACTAGATGAGAAATGCCACCTTGGTTGATCAATTGTCTCTTCCTGCTTCCAGTTTACTTTGTTCTTCCATTCTGTTTACCAATTCTTAAAACCTTTTGCATATATTCTGAGATGTGTCTCATACTCAGCAACATTGAAAAAACAGAATTTCCAAATGGGTAATCTGCTTGGTTAAAGAAGGAAAATTACCTTTACTTTTCTCTAGAAACATAGATTAGAAACATAGAAAGTAGGTGCAGGAGGAGTCTATTCGCCCCTTCGAGCCAGCACCGCCATTCATTGTGATCATGACTGATTGTCCCCAATCAATAACCCATGCCTGCCTTCTCCCCATATCCCTTAATTCCACTAGCCCCTAGAGCTCTATCTAATTCTCTCTTAAATCCATCCAGTGATTTGGCCTCCACTGCCCTCTGTGGCATCGAATTCCACAAATTCACAACTCTCTGGGTGGAGAAGTTTTTTCTCACCTCAGTCTTAAATGGCCTCCCCTTTATTCTAAGACTGTGGCCCCTGGTTCTGGACTCGCCCAACATTGGGAACATTTCTCCTGCATCTAGCGTGACAAGTCCTTTTATAATTTTATATGTTTTTATAAGATTCCCCCTCATCCGTCTAAACTCCAGTGAATACAATCTTTTCAATCTTCCCTCATATGACAGTCCCGCCATCCTAGGGATCAATCTCGTGAACCTACGTTGCACTGCCTCAACCACAAGGATGTCCTTCCTTAAATTAGGAGACCAAAGCTGTACACAATACTCCAGATGTGGTCTCACCAGAGCCCTATACAACTACAGAAGAACCTCTTTACTATCTAGAATCGCATTAATTTCAAAAGAGAGAAATTCAGCCTATCACGCTGAAAATACTTGTCTAATCCAATTTCACTCGTTTACTTCCAAGCTTTGGAACAATTTTACTCCTAAAATATTTCTGTGGTTCTCCAGGTTGAAAGAACTCAAACCACCGCAGTTGGTGTCCAGTGGCACCGAGAAAAATTAAGCCCTTGTCATTTTTAACACCGATTTGAAGAAGCGCCCTTGACAATATTGGTGGTTTACCCAGATGTAAGTGGCATCAACTCATCTCAGGAAAACCAGGTCAACTTTTCAGGATGGATGAACTCCAGGGTGTGGTACACTGTGTAATCAAATGATTTGTTGGAGCTATGTGGAGCTAGCCATCTCTTCACCCGACCCATATTTCATTATTTGTTATTTAGTAAGCTGAATAATATTGATTGCATTAGCTTCCGTTTTCATATGCCTGTGATTGATAAGTTGAGCAACCGATGAGGCAACCAATCATTTATTGTCAGACCTGGTTGTAGATAACCTTTTTAAGTATCTTTTGAATCTTAGATACTAAATGTATTGATCTCTGGCTGTTGTAGTCTAATTTGTCATTGTCTAAGGAAGTGATTGACTACTCTGAGTTCCATGAGCTTGGAAATAACAATCATCCCGAAATGTTAAATGCATGTGTATGAGAAGTGTCAAAACCATGGATAAACCTTGGTTTTAGTATTTGTAATGAATGGTAGGTTCTTCACTGAAATTCTGAATGATCTTAATGACTTTCCATTCATTGACTCATCTGGTTTGATGTTGCAGTTTTAATTTCTGTGCCTGTTACTATACCTTACATATGATCACCACCAAAGATGGCCATGAAATTAGTCAATGCATTAAGGAAATTGCAGTGGTCTGCTTGGATTTTCAATTAGTTCCTCTACAAAGTGCTTTGAGAGTAAATGTTCCTGTCATATGTTCCCTTCATTCTTCCTTGAAATCGGCATGTCAGGTAGCACTTATTTTCTCTTCCTTTTACAGCTTTCAAATATTTTTAGAGTAACTATCCATTTATTAGCATACAATATGTCTATTGCATAGATGTCAATCAAAAGTAGTCTTCATTTGATAAAAGATGCTGGAGTAACTCAGCAGGACATGCAGCATCTCTGGAGAAGAATGGGTGACATTTTGATTCAAGACTCTTATTCAGACTAGGAGTCAGGGGAGAGGGGAACAAGAGATAGACGGTGATGTAGAGAGATATAGAACAAATGAATGAAAGATTTGCAAACAAGTAACGATGAAAAAGGAAACAAGCCATTGTTAGCTGTTTGCTAGGTGGGAACAAGAATCTGGTGCGACTTGGGTGGGGGAGGGATGGAGAGAGAGGGAGTGCAGGGGCTACTTGAAGTTAGAGGAATCAATATTCATACCATTGGGTTATAAGCTGTCCAAGCGAAATATGAGATATCCAATTTGCGCTTAGCCTCACTTGGACAATGGAGGAGGCGTAGGACAGAAAGGTCACCGTGAACGGGAAGGGGAATTAAAGTGTTTGGCAACCGGGAGATCACTCAGGTACAAGTACAAAGCAACGATATAAAGGGCTGTAATTGCAATTGATTCATGAGCAAGCAAGTGTACCTCTGTTGCTGAATTTTTATGTCAACCTTATCAATGTTTAAATATTGTTGTACATGATTATAAATAAACTTGATCATTTTGAGTAAAGGAGTAAGAACAAAAACTGCTTCTGGATTGATATTGTACTTGGGCTCTTGATTTTCCGTTGCCTCCAATTTAAAATATTTCATTTTTGTGTATCGATGCTTCTTTCATACTGTCTTTCACCACCTCTCCATTCCGCTTGAAATATTCTCCAGCACTGCACTAACAACAATGAGCTCAATTAGTCCAGTCACCCATACCTCACGTCTCATGTCCCAGTCATCCTTTCCTCATGTTCTGGAATTCCCTTCCATATCCTGTCCCCATTTCCAAGATTCCTTCCATTCTTCAGGAGTCTCGGAGTATTTATATTACCCGCTTTGGTCATTCATGCTAATTCATTCGGATCTGCATAGGGTCTTTTATTTGTTCCCATTGCTTTGACATTATATTTTTCCTGAAACCATAGAACAGTACAGCACAGGACCAGACACTTCGTTGCATGGTCTCTGTGCTGATATTGATCAGCAACACAATTGTGTTGTAACCTAGGGACTTCCTGCATCGAATGTCTGCAGAGGAATACGATATAGGTTTGTTACAGTATATCGTTACAATTGAAAGTGGGTTGCAACATGAAAATTAAATGCATGACGTAGTTCAGTCATGTGATTTCGATAGCGCAAACAGTTGCAGAATGAGAAGCCTAGAACATAGAAATTAGGTGCAGGAGTAGGCCATTCGGCCCTTCGAGTAGGCAATTCCCCTGCACTTGTAGAAGCCGTTTTAATAGATGGAACTGTTAAAAGAGAACTACAGCACAGAGAGTGCTGTCTCTGTCCTTTATCTTGAAGATAGACTTCAAGGCAACACAAAACATAACAAGGTTACTATAGAACATGGACGTTTCTGGTATATGGACAAACCAGCTTATGGACAAACTTCAGGATAGGGGCCCTTATATCACCCAAGGGCTGCCCATACAAACTTTAGATTGACAAACTTTGACCACACCATAGCAGAACCTGCACAGTTAGTGTCCATGGTTTACATACTTAGAGGGGGCTCTTGCTTAAAATATACAGGCCGTTTGGCTCATAGCGGCCCCCTCAATATGAACTGGCAGGTTTGGCACATACCTATTGGGACAAATAATACTTTGCACATTATCTTGACAATCGATAAAAGCAGGAAAATTCACCTTTAGTATTATATTGCTCTGGGTCATTGTACCCTAGCTTGCCAATTTTGAATACTCAATTAGACTATAAGTTGATTATCAAAATCATTTAGTGTAAGATCTCTCAGCTGTTGATGAATGGCATTTTAACCTTTCTGCTCTGTTTTGCAGTTATGAATGCTACATATTTCATTATTCCTCATCAGACTATCTGGAAAGATTTTTCCTGGAGAGAGTATTCTTGCATTTGCTAATGCTGAAAAAGAAAACTACTTATGAATCTTTTTTTTGTCATTTTATTGGTATGGTTTTTGGTGAAGGGAGATTAGATGAATTGAGAAAAAGAAGAAATAAAATTGGAGGTGCAAGAAATCTGAAAGGTAATGAGGGAATGGTGAAAATTGCAAGTCCGGCAGCATTTTTAGAGAGAAAAATAGTTGATATTGTATATCAATGATCAAATAGAAGTTATGATGAAAGGTCATCTGAAATATTAACTGTTTCTCTCTTTATATACTATTCCTGACTTGTAGACTATTTCTACCACTTTCTGCTTATGGATCAAGTGAAACATTTTCTGTATGCTTCAAAAGTACTTTATTAATTATAACATGCTTCACCGTGTCTAAGGTTCTGTGTAATGTTACCCCGTATCATGAGAGCAAAATATTGGCAATGCTAGTAAAGTTGATATTGCATACATAATAGTACATTTTTTGTGATAACATAGATTGATATTTATTTATTTATTGTGATATTTCTGGTGATATCATTCTGGCTAGTCAGAATGTCTGAATGACATTCTTTGAATTTCCAGTTGGAAAGGCAGGCCTTTAGTCTGTAATACTGAATGAAATAAGGACGCAGGGAATATACAGCAATGCGTCATGTTACTTTTATTCGTTGGGGACTGCTTACATTTACACAGGACATCTGATAGGCAACAGTTCACAATCTTCAAACAAATATCTGGCCAAACATTTCCAATGATGTAACAGGCACTTATATGATTAGTACGGGTGTCAGGGGTTATGGCGAGAAGGCAGGTGAATAGGGTTAAGAGGCAAATAGATCAGCCATGATTGAATGGCTGAGTGGACTTGATGGATCGAATGGCCTAACTGCTCCTATAACTTATGAACTAATGAACGATATTTAGTTAAAGAATAATGAAAGAAGGATAGATTTTTATAAAGCTTTTGCTAAAGTAGGCATGCTTGCGAGAAATATTTTAATAGTTAGTTTAGTTTATTTATTGTCATGTGCACCGAGGTACAGTGAAAAGCTTTTGTTGCGTGTTAACCAGTTAGCGGAAAGGCAATACATGATCACAATTGAGCCATTCACAGTGTACACTACATTATAAAAATGTGATATATTTATGCCTAGGATGCTTAAGGCCTGCATATTCTTCCATTCATTTATCTAATTACAATCTGCTTAATTATTACTAAAAGCTGGTTATTCAATGAAAAGCAAACACTATAGTGCTCGTCTCTGCCACCATCTCAAATATGAGCCAATTTAAACTATGAATAAATAAACATTCTGTCCTGGATGGAGATGGTGTTTAAAATAAAACTAGCTGAGGATATAAAATATAAAACCCTCAGCTATAATGGGTAAGAATTGTCAGAGCTGGACACTATCCCTAAAACTAATTCAATAGTCATAAGGTATTAACTTCATTGGTTGTCGTTTGGTAATTAGGAAAGCACTGGCCTTCCTTTACTCCTCTGTTCATAAGGTCATAAGTGATAGGACCAGAATTCGGCCATTTAGCCAATCTATGCAATTTGATCATGGCTGATCTATCTCTCCCTCTTAACCCTATCCACCTCCTCATACCCCTTGACACCCGTACTTATCAATAATCTATTTATCTCTGCTTTATCAATATCCATTGACTTAGCCTCCACAATCTTCTGTGGCAAAGAACTCAACAAATTCACCACCCTCTGACTGAAGAAATTCCTCCTCATCACATTCCAAAAGGAACATCCTTTAATTTTGAGGCTATGGTCTCTGGTCCTCGACTCTTCCACGAGTGGAACCATCCTCTACACGTCAATTCTATCCAAGCCATTCACTATTTCACTGTTCCTGATACAGTGATCCTGATCCTGAGGCTGAAGAAGGGCCCCAACTCAGAATATCACCGATCCATGTCTTCCAGAGATGCTGCCTGACCCGCTGAGCTACTCAATAGTCAATAGTCAATAGTCAATAGTCAGATTTATTCGTCACATACACAATGAAGTGCAGTGAAATGAACTTTCTAGCATCGATACAATTAAAAAAGAACACACATTATACAATAAATATTTAACACAAAACATCCACCACAGCATTCATCACTGTGTTGAAAGGCACAAAGTTCAGTCAGTTCTCCTCCACTCCAACACTTTGTGCTTTTTTGACCTAATCCAAGCATTGTCCTGCAATGTGGAGGTGATCACAACCAGCAACTATGCCCCGAGCAAAAATGATCCCAATAATCTTTGGAGTATTTTTAAATTCCTCTCTCAGTCAGACATTATTTAAGTGGCTTTGCAATGTCAATTTTTTTCTAAAAAATGTTTTAAAAAATCATACTGCCCTAGAAATAAGTAAACCCATGAATATGCTTACTCAATGTCGAGACCCTTCTTCAGACTGAGAGTCAGGGGAGAAGTGTCTCAATCCGAAACATCACCCATTCCATCTCTCCAGAGATGCTGCCTGTCAGCTGAGTTGCTCCAGCATTTGGAATATAAACCAGCATCTGCAGTTCCTTCCTACAAACTTTGGAGCAGGTTGTTCCTCATCTCATACAAGTGTGTGAGATGGTACATCAGTGGAGATAAAATTAAGCCTTAAGTGAGACATTAAGGGTTATTTTAATGAAGGGAGGTGGGTGAGCAGTGCAAGGGTAGTTAAACTCAAAATAGTCTGACAGCTGCCTCCAATGATCTGTAGCATTTCCAACCATGTAGTTGTTAATTGGGAGATAGATGGAGACCCACTTGGAGACTATCAGTGTCCCTTGTTTATTTTAGTTTAGACTAAACCCTAAGGAGATTGATCATCTTCCAAGTGGCTCTTGCTCTTTGACTAGGATTGAGTGGAATACAATGTGTTCTTCCTGCACGTATAATGCATTTGGTGAGGGTGGCAATCAGGGAGTGATGTTAAATTGTGTGAGGATGATGGGAAGTAATCAAGGCTGATGGGCAACTTTTGTAATGAATAAACGTGTATAGAACGAGAAAGATAGATGTGCTTGTAATGTCATAGGCTTGAGGAATGGAAGGTGACAAAGACTTGGCAAGGCATCATGAGAATGAGGACAAGGCACACAACAGGGACATACAACTGTTTTCAACCTCACTGACTAGCAGAGCTTGAAACAGGTTCTGTTTCTAGCCTGAATCCAGAGTGTAATTTATCTGCTGGTTTCCTGGCCAATTTCCAAATAAATATTTATTTGCATTAGCAGCAGGCCTCTTCCATGTAGTGGTGCAGAAGTGTTTCTCTGCTGGATCCTTGCTGTCCCCAGCTGCACATCAAAGCACATGTTAATGAAGCAGGGACCAACATTTGATTATTCTAACTCTATTATCAAGATTCTTTCCCTCTTGCTTTCAAATCGATAAATCACAATTTCAAATTGTCTCTTTAACCACTTGGACTGGGATTATGACATGTCGGACTCATCCACTGAAGGACAATCGGGCCACCACTGATGAATGCTGTAGAACAATGTCCTAGACCCATCTCCAGCTTTCCCACATAGCAGTAGATTCACCCTATTCCATTATAAATGCCCCTCATATATTAGCAGAGGCCAAAAGCATCTCAAATTATGACATTTACCTTCCATGGTGTATGATGTGTCAGATACTTTCCCACAGATATCTGGGATGATCTTGGTTTCTCTTGAATATCGTTGACTAGTCTTACATTGTTTTCTGATATTTTTCAGTTTAACTATCTGGTTTCAGTGAATCGGGTTTCAACTGAGAACTTGGTGGGTAAATTGATAACCTTAAACACCTGTTCAAAATATACTTAATAATCTTCATTTGGGAAACAGACTTGCTTGAAGATCATTAAATATCAAAAAGGTCTAATTTATTCTGCAATTTTCTGCATATTTTCTGGTGTCTCTTAAATTTTCCAAGAGTCTTATTATTTTACTTTGCCTGGTTCTTTTCCTCCTGTTGTGATATTTGCACATTTCCTATTATTTTTGGATTAGATAAAGTTTTCAATTTAAGATTTTCTGCAGAAAAAATATTTGACTGCACAGTGAAGACTTCTTAGTAGATGTCACAGTGGAAACCCTTACTTCGAGATTGTTCCTTAAATCCTGCAGTTCCTTCCTACACATGAGTTCACCACCCGATAGATGGTTATACACCGGTAGGTCTGTAGCCAGAAGAAAACACTAGCAGCAGTGGTCTGAAACGCTCCACATTGAAAACAAGCTATCAATCTAGCTGAGCTGCAAAATGAACATATTGTACAAGTTTTATTTTTAATTAACTTGTAGGAAGACTTTCCAATTAAAATAAAACATTTATTTAATACTCTAGGGAGACATTATCATTACCATAACATGTAAAAAGGAAGGAAATCACAATTGTATGGAAGGATGTTTACAGAAGTAGATAACTTGATTAGGGGCCGTTTCTTACCTGCCATTATCAGGAAACCGAATTATCCTACCAACAACTAGCTTTTGGCTGGCCATCTCACGGCGCCAGACGGTGGAAGGCTCTACCAGAGCCAGCTGCCTGCCCCTTTTCCGGGGTTACGTCCGTGCCCGGGTGGGATTAGAAAGGGAATACGCCCTGTCTGTGGGCACCCTGAGGGAGTTCCGGGACCGCTGGGCTCCGCAGGGTGTTGAATGTATCCTCAATAAGGATTGTATCAGTATAATAGGGAATTTCAATGGTAGGGCTTCAGTAATACGTTTTTTGATTAAAAAAAAAACAAAAAAAAAAACAACTAGCTTTTGAAAGCAGTGAGCAACTATGTCCGTCAGGGAATTTCAATGGAGGGCTTCAGTAACGTTAGACCACCACTACTGCACCTCACAGGGTAGCTCTGTATTGACATGCAGGAAAAAGGTGAGAGAGACAAACTGCGTAGGAGGGAAATGCAGATGTTGGTTTACACCGAAGAGAGACACAAAACGCTGGAGTAACTCAGCAGGACAGGCAGGAGAGAAGGAATGGGTGACGATTTGGGTCGTGACCCTTCTTCAGACTGAGAGTCAGAGGACTTTTAAGGTAAGGAATGCAAGGCAGTGATTAAATCCAGCACAATTTGACCATACCATCTAACAAATTAATGCTTATCAGAGAGAAATGTTTTGAGGAGAAAAGAGTGTTCGACAGGCAGGGAATGAATTCCAGAATTAGGTCCTTCAATAGCATCTCTCAAGGCAGACGTTTCTACCACCAGAGAGCAAGGATCAAAAAATGTATGGGAATGGATGGGAATGCTACTAGGTGTAAGTTCACCTTTGAGTGCCACACCACCCTGACTTGGAAAAGACACCAACACAATCAAAGACTTGTCCCACATTCTTTCTTCACCCTGCTCCCAACAGAGAGAAGATACAGAAACTTGAAAGTGCACACCAGCAGAATTAGGAACAGCTTCTTCCCACTGTATTCGGGCTTCAGAATGGTCCTTCAATAAGCTAAGGTGCTGCCTGATTCACTGCTACCCTATTGTGGACATTGGACTTTGTCTCTGCAGCTGGTGCACTACAATGCTGTGAACAATATTAAGACTCTGTATCGTTCCTTTTGCTCTACCTATCGTACTTGACTTTGCCGAATGTATTTATGTGCAGCATTATTGAATTTGAAGCAAAACAAAGCTTTTCACTGTACCTCGTGATAATTACAAACATAAACCTTAAACGACTATTTCTTCATTGTTATTGGATCATCGTCTGAAGTCTGAAGAAGGGTCTTGCCCCCGAAATGTCACCTATTCCTTTTCTCCAGAGATACCATCTGACCCGCTGAGTTACTCCAGCTTATTGTGTCTATCTTCGGTTTAACCCAGCATCTGCAGTTCCTTCCTATACAATGTTGTATATTATCTCTTCATTGCTGCTATGCTCCGGTAAAGAAGAATAATAGGTCAATGATTCTTAAGTACTTGGAATTGCAAGTTGAAGACATCCAATAGCTTATTCCAATGGATGGCAGGTAAAATACCAAATAAATATATCTTTGGTTATTTGTGGTCATACAACTCGAGATTCATTTTATTTATTTATGCATGTTAAATTAATAAACATTAACATAATGCAATTCTTAATTGGCACTTGTCTTGATGTAAATACTTTTATTTAGGGTTGGGAAGAATCCAAGATTCAACCAAAAGATAAACAATGTTGTATTGCCTTTCTGTAAAGAGAATTATTCAATCAGCAAGCATTTATTATTTGAGTCAGTTCAATAAACAATAGGCAATATGTGCAGTAGTAGGCCATTCGGCCCTTTGAGCCAGCACCGCCATTTACTGTGATCATGGCTGATCATCAACAATCAGTACCCCGTTCCTGCCTTCTCCCCATAGCCCTTGATCCGTTATCTTTAAGAGCTCTATCTAGCTCTCGAAAACATCCAGAGAATTGGCGTCCTGTCTTCTGAGGCAGAGAATTCCACAGATTCACAACTCATTTAAGTCCATTTATTTTTTTCCAGCATGAATGCCTGAATGAAACAGTCAATTCCCTCTTCACAGGCCTTCATCCAATGTTTCTTATGTTGAATAATCAGTTGTGGAATTAGTGCAGGTTAAATTCAGAAGAACTTTGTTACAGATGAGGTTTGTGTATATTGTGTTCAATCCATCACAAGATTACTTTCTGAATTATTACCCTGAAAAACTGCTTTAAGTGGAAGAAGTGCAATCTATAATAGTTTAGAGTGCTCATGCCTAGACCTGTGTAATATTTGTGTGAAGGTTCTTATTCGAACAGAAAATGGTGTCAGGAATCATTAATATAATGATGAATGATAATATAATGATTCACGGAGAGGAAAGACGAGTGGCTAAAACTAAGGCATCTTGTTTATTCCACTCACTCCAGCTTCAGTACACACCAATCTGCAAATGTTTACAATCTGCAAAAGACAAATTGCAAAAGGCATGATGAAGTTGCGAGGAGATGAAATCAGAAGCCTTTCAGAGAGCCATGGTGTAATAATGTTCCATCATGTTGGGAAGTTCGAAATTGTAATGAAACCAGTAATGTGACCAAAATAAATGTGGTGCTCCCCAATGGAATGGAGATCCAAGGGAGAGTTTAGTTCTTCTATCTCCAATATCATTTCTCAGTTCAATATATTTGTCTTGGATGTTGACACACTCATCCTGAAAGTAATTCATTTTTTGCGATTAATGGCAAAAAAATAACAGTAAGCAGTGAGGTGCTGCAAAGTAATTCACAGAATGCTGCTGTGAAGTTGTGAGCCAGGAGTCAGCATGTGTGCTATAATTACATTTATCTCTGCAGCGGTGTAAATTACTGCTAATTAAAGATGCACCACATGGTTTATCACATCAAATAAGGACGAGAGATGAAAGAAATCATTCAGAAATAAATGAGAAATCAAAGGATTCAGAAGTCAGCTATTAAGGAGATATTCGCAACATCTGCATGCTGCAACCCTCTTCTCAAAGGGAAATACCAACTTTTGTGAAAGAGCAGCAGAGGGCCTTGGTAAGACGACTGATTCCTGCTCCATCTCATGCATCGCAGGGTGGGAAGGTGCCATAGACTGCATGCACGTTGCTACAACACCTCATGTCAATTCTGCATGCTGAGTGATATCCATTCCCTCCGTATCCAGCTGGTTGTTGCAACTGGAAAAGACGTCAGAGTGCATTTGAAGTGTCCAGCCTCAGTCATAGAGTGATACAGTGTGGAAACAGGTCCTTCGGCCTAACTCGCCCACACCGGCCAACAATGTCCCAGCAACCCTAGTCTCACTTACCTGCACTAATCCATGTACCCATCTAACAGTTTCTTAAACGATGGGAAAGTCCCAGCCAAGTCAAGTCAAGAGAGTTTTATTGTCATATTAATGATCTGGATGAGGGAATTGAAGGCAATATCTCCAAGTTTGCGGATGACACTAAGCTGGGGGGCAGTGTTAGCTGTGAGGAGGATGCTAGGAGACTGCAAGGTGACTTGGACAGGCTGGGTGAGTGGGAAAATGTTTGGCAGATGCAGTATAATGTGGATAAATGTGAGGTTATCCATTTTGGTGGCAAAAACGGGAAAGCAGACTATTATCTAAATGGTGGCCGATTGGGAAAGGGGGAGATGCAGCGAGACCTGGGTGTCATGGTACACCAGTCATTGAAGGTAGGCATGCAGGTGCAGCAGGCAGTAAAGAAAGCGAATGGTATGTTAGCTTTCATTGCAAAAGGATTTGAGTATAGGAGCAGGGAGGTTCTACTGCAGTTGTACAGGGTCTTGGTGAGACCACACCTGGAGTTTTGCGTACAGTTTTGGTCTCCAAATCTGAGGAAAGGACATTATTGCCATAGAGGGAGTGCAGAGACGGTTCACCAGACTGACTCCTGGGATGTCAGGACTGTCTTATGAAGAAAGGCTGGATAGACTTGGTTTATACTCTCTAGAATTTAGGAGATTGAGAGGGGATCTTATAGAAACTTACAAAATTCTTAAGGGGTTGGACAGGCTAGATGCAGGAAGATTGTTCCCGATGTTAGGGAAGTCCAGGACAAGGGGTCACAGCTTAAGGATAAGGGGGAAATCCTTTAAAACCGAGATGAGAAGAACTTTTTTCACACAGAGAGTGGTGAATCTCTGGAACTCTCTGCCACAGAGGGTAGTTGAGGCCAGTTCATTGGCTATATTTAAGAGGGAGTTAGATGTGGCCCTTGTGGTTAAGGGGATCAGGGGGTATGGAGAGAAGGCAGGTACGGGATACTGAGTTGGATGATCAGCCATGATCATATTGAATGGCGGTGCAGGCTCGAAGGGCCGAATGGGCTACTCCTGCACCTAATTTCTATGTTTCTATGTTTCTATGTGTCCCAGATAGGATGATGAAATTCTTACTTGCTGCAGTACAACAGAATATGTAAACATAGTACAGAATGAGAGATAATGTTCAGTGTGTCTATAGACCATATACCTGTATACACAATAAATAAACAGATAAAGTACTTCCTCTGGCAGCTTGTTCCATGTATCCACCATCCTTTGTGTGAAAAAGTTACCCCTCGGATTCCTATTTTTCTCTTCACCTTGAACCTATGTCTTCTGGTCCTTGATTCCCCTACGCTGGGCAAACGACTCTGTGAATCTACTCGATCTATTCCTCTTATGATTTTGTACACCACTATAAGATAACCCCTCATCCTCCTGCACTCCGTGGAATAGAGACCCAACCTACTCAACCTCTCCCTATAACTCACACCATCTAGTCCTGGCAACATCCCCGATGCTTTCAACTCCGCACTTTGCTACGCCATCTGAATTCAAGCCACTATGTCAAACCTCGCAGGTCGACCCATGGTCAACGAGAGCATGTGCGACCTCCAAGAAGGACACGGCGTGGGGGGACCTCCAAGAGGGGTTGGGGGGAACAAAAGGCAATGGGGACCCTGTGTGGGGGAACCGCTGTGGAGGAGGGGGAGGGGGCGAAAAAAAGAAGGAGCCGGCGTACTTTGTACCTTTGTCAGCGTCGTATGTGGCTGCTATTTGTGTACATTGAGTGTGCACGCAAAGCATTTCACTGAGCTTTGTCACATGTGACAATCAAATATTCCATTCCAAGCTGAATGAGGTATTCATGCAATGAAAACTATCGTGCAAAAAAACATTTAATTACAGGTCATTCTAATTGCAGGAACAGCACCACATATTTTGCTTGGGCAGCTTACAACCCAGCAGTATGAATATTCATTTCTCTAACTTCAAGTAACCCATGCTTTCCCACTCTCTTCATCCCTCCTCTTTCCTTGTTCTCTAACTAGTTTGACTGGCCTCCTGATTAAATTTCACTTAGTATGCCACGTTGTCACCTTCCCCTAGTGTTAATCTATTATCATCAAAGTGATGAAACAATGGTCTATTCTACATTTTCCTTGTGTTTCATCCCCTTTGATCTCTCATTTCCACACCTTGCCCTTCCATATCTCTCGATTCCCTTTCCCCAATCACTCACTCTGAAGAAGGGTCTCGACCCAAAACATCATCCATTCCTTCTATCTGGAGATGCTGCCTGTCCCGCTGAGTTACTCCATCATTTTGTGTCTATCTTCGTTGTAAACCAGCATCTACAGTTTTTCATACACATTCTACTATTACGCGGGTTTCCACAACACAAATTGGAAACAGCACAATTAATGAATTAGGGACCACCAAATGTATCAACCGATCTAATTGGTTATAGCACAATTTCAATCGTGAATTTGAGAACCTCTTAAAGATTACTTTGCAAACAGAGAAAGAGTAAGAAGCTGCTTTGGAAACCACCCCACCCCCACTGTAATCAGACACCATTGTCTCTTAAGCCCCTGTCCCACTTAGGCGATTTTTTTTGGCGACTAAGCTGTCGCCACATGTTTGCGTGGTGACACCTTTACGGTCGTGAATAGTCTCCTCAAGTCGCCGCTGGGTTTGAAAATGTTCAAAAATTTTTGGCGACTATGGGCTTGTTGTAGCTTGTCTTCTCGTGTTGTTGGTGCCGATGGTTGTCTTCTCCTGTTGTTGGTTGGCGCTAGGTGCCAACTTTGGTGAATTCCATTGGCGACTACTTACGTCAACCTACGTCAACCGGCGACTGAATTTCCTTCAGTTGTCGCCGACAGGGTCGTTACTTGTTGTAGCTTGTTTTGGGTGGACGTAGGTTGACTTTGGTTGTCGTAGGTTGTTGCCTGTGTGGTCGTAGGTTTCGTAGGTGTGGTCGTAGGTAGACGTCCTAATTGGTCACCGGTTGTCGGTAGCTTGCCGTAGCTTGACATCGACATGGAGGTAGGTTGTCATAGCTTGTTGTAGACATTGTCGTAGGGGGGTCCAATCGCCACTTTTTCAGCGACCTGCTACGACTGTGACAGTTCGACCAGCCCGGCGTGAGGGCCTGAACATCGGGCCACCCGGGGAGGTGACTGCGGGTGCTCGGAAGGCCCCGACCACGGATGAACACGGAGGGGAGGCTGGCTGGACTATGGTGCCGTCCTCACCTTGGTGCCATTTATGTTATGTTGTGTCGTGGACTTTCTGTGTTTGTGCTTTTTTTATAATTTAATTTCAATTTTATTTTTAATATGTTTTATTATTTATTTATTATTTATTTTATTTTTTTATGATTTTATGATACTGCCTGTAAGGGAAATTCATTTTGTTGTCTCAAATTGAGACAATGACAATAAATTTGAATACAATACAAAGAATACAATACAAGTTGCTGGCAGTCACCGAAAAAATCGCCTAAGTGGGACAGGCCCTTTAGGAACCCAACTGCTTTCCCAGCGAGACACCATTTACATTTCAATACAATCACTTCTATTAACACTTGCGCAATATTACTTTATTAAAATAACAATGTAATATATAGTTTTTAGTATTTTGTCACTAGTCACTAAACACCTCCAAGATTAAGGAGCTGATTATTGACTTCAGGAGGTCCCATAATGGATAATACGCCCCAATCTCCATTTACGGGGAAAGTGTGGAGAGAGTGTCCAGCTTTAAGTTTCTGGGCACTCACATTTCAGAGGACCTCACATGGTCCACCAACGCCGCTGCGCTGGTCAAGAAGACACAGCAATGACTGTTCTTCCTGAGAACATTAAAAAAGACTGGTCTGCCCCAACAGCTGCTGACAACCTTCTACCGCTGCACCACTGAGAGCATATTAACGTAAGGCATCTCTGTGTGGTATCTCAGCTGCACGGAGGCGGAGAGGAGAGCTCTTCAGCGCGTCATCCACAGAGCGCAGAAGATTATTAGGACACAGCTACCAGCCTTGGTGGGCGTCTACCACACATGGTGCCTCAGGAAGGCCGTCAGCATCCATAAAGACTCCTCACACCCTTGTAACAGACTGTTCGAACTACTTCCCTCCGGCAGACGTTACAAGGCCTTCTACGCCCGAACCTCCAGACTCAGAAACAGCTTTATTCCCAGAGCTATCGCGGCTCTGAACTGGTCCTGGTGAGTGCCCCCATCCCCATGGACTGTCTCCCTCAGATGGTCACGCCGCACAGTTTATTTATTTATTTATTTATTTTTGACATTGGTTGTAAGCTGCATACCAAATCTCGTTGCACTTATGTGCAATAACAATAAAAGATATTATCATTATTATTATTATTATTATTATTATTATTATTATTATTATTATTATTATTATTATTATTATTATTATTTTAGCGGAAGGCTATGTGGCTTTAATTAAAAATACTAAAGGCTAAAAACATACAGCCTTTCGCTGAAAATATTTAAAATAGTGATCATAAAAAATTATCTATATTACTAAAAGTCTGATCTTGACCACTTCCTGTTGTTCTGTATATTGAATTTAGAAAAAACGCGCTACTTACGGCTGTGATTTTTGGCCATCTTACTCAGAGTCCCCCTCCGCCAAGAAGATTTTTCCCATCAATGAAAAATAAAAGCGTTATTAGTGTTTAAAAAATATTGAGATTCTCTCTCCTGAAGGCCACGCCCCTTCCAGAGGGACTATAAAACCCGGAAGTGTTGAGTGCTTCAGCCAGTCTCTGCAAGGGGGGAGCGAGAGGGTCACGTCTCTCAGTCTGAGCTGTGAATAACACTGAACACATGTCTACTAATTGTTGGTGGTGGTTGGTTTGAAATAAAGCACAGCAAATGGTTGGTGGTGGTGGTTGGTTTGAAATAAAGCACAGCAAATGGTTGGTGGTAGTTGGTTTGAAATAAAGCAGAGCAAATGGTTGAAAGTCTAAACTTGACAACTTCCTGTTTGCGCTGTATATTGATTTTAGATAAAACGCTACAACTTACGGCTGTGATTTTTGGCCATCTTACTCCCCCTCCACTCAGAGGCTTCTTCCCATCAATGAAAAATAAAAGTGCTATTAGTATTTTTTAAAATGTTGAGAATCTCACACCTGTCAATCACACCATGAAGGCCACACCCCTTCTGGTGGGAGGGGGGAGGTACTATAAAACACGGAAGTGTGAGTGTGGCTCAGTCGCTGCAAGATGGAGGAGGGAGAGGTCATGACTGTCTGAGCTGTGAATCAACTGAACACACTGAATGTCTACTGAACTATGAGTGTGGTGTGTATGTGCTACTTTGTGGCATTTTGTGTGGTTTTATGGTGGTTTCACTGCTTGAAATGGTATGAAACTGCATTTGAATTTGGTGGCCTTGCACCCTGCATGAAAAGGTTTGAAACTGCATTAGAATTTCGTGGCCTTGCGTCTTGCTTGAAGTGGTATGAAACTGCACTTGAAGTTGGTGGCCTTGCACCCTGCTTGAAGGGGTACGAAAATGCACTTGAATTTGGTGGCCTTGCACCCTGCTTGAAGTGGCATGAAACTGCACTTGAATTTGGTGGCCTTTCACCCTGGTTGACGTGGCATGAAACTGCACTTGAATTTGGTGGCTTTGCATCCTGCTGAAAGTGGTATGAAACTGCACTTGAATTTGGTGGCCTTGCACCCTGCTTGAATTGGCATGAAACTGTACGAGTTTTTGTGGCCTTGCACCCTGCTTGAAGTGGTATGAAACTGCACGAGTTTTTGTGGCCTTGCACCCTGCTTGAAGTGGTATAAAACTGCACATGAATTTGGTGGCCTTGCATCCTGCTTGAAGTGGTAGGAAACTGCACCTGAATTTGGTGGCCTTGCACCCTGCTTAAAATGGAATTTCAAGGAATAGCCGTGTCAACTGCCAGCCCACCAGCCGTGAGTGAGCTGCCAGCACATCAGGCTTGAATTACTGAGTTGCCACCCCAAGAATCCATTTGGCCCACAATGTCTATACTAGCCTTCTGGAAACCTGTCCCTTCAGCCCACAACACCCGCTACTAGTGCTCCAGAAAGCCCTCCCACTGGCCACCAATATTGGAATTGGTTGAGAAGTGGAATATTGCGTTGGGGGACCAGCCCTCCCATGTAAACATGATTCCAACTAATGCATTGAACTAAACTCCTTATCCTTTTCATCCTCCTGATCTAATGCCCATTGATGACAGAATAGTTCAGTTCAGATTAAATTATTGTCACGTGTACCGAGGTACAGTGAAGCTTTTGTTTTGAGAAGGAGTGCAGCATCTGACTATTGAGCCGTGTACTGCGGAGATTATGGGTAGTTGAACAGTGGAGGACACAAAGGGGAGGGGAAAGAAGGAGAAAGCTAGGGACTACCTGAAATTGCAGAAGTCAATGTTCACACAGCTGGGGGTGTAAACTGCCCCAGCGAAATATAAGTGCGCAGTCGGATACCGGTGGCACCATTGGTATGAGTTGGCACTCATTGACATGGACAAGGGAACAAGGACAAGGGAACAAGGACATGGAAGACCAATTGAATACCTACTTTGGTTCTGTCTTCACTAAGGAAGACATAAATAATCTGCCAGAAATAGCAGGGGTCAAATGAGATGGAGGAACTGAGTGAAATCCAGGTTAGCCGGGAAGTGGTGTTAGATTCTTAGATCTTTGAATGGATTAAGGGCCGATAAATCGCCAGGGCCAGATAGGCTGCATACCAGAGTACTTAAGGAAGTAACCCCAGAAATAGTAGATGCATTAATGATAATTTTTCAAAACTCTTTAGATTCTGGAGTAGTTCCTGAGGATTGGAGGGTAGCTAATGTAACCCCACTTTTTAAAAAGGGAGTGAGAGAGAAAACGGGGAATTACAGACCAGTTACTCTAACGTTGGTAGTGGGGAAACTGCTAGAATCAGTTATTAAAGATGGGATAGCAGCACATTTGGAAAGTGGTGAAATCATTGGTCAAAGTCAGCATGGATTTATGAAAGGTAAATCATGTCTGACGAATCTTATAGAATATTTCGAGGATGTAACTAGTAGAGAATCAGTGTATGTGTTATATCTGGACTTTTAGCAGGCTTTCGACAAGGTCCCATAGAAGAGATTAGTATACAAACTTAAAGCACACGGTATTGGGGATTCAGTATTGATGTGGATAGAGAACTGGCTGGCAGACAGGAAGCAAAGAGTAGGAGTAAACGGGTCCTTTTCACAATGGCAGGCAGTGACTAGTGGGGTACCGCAAGGCTCAGTGCTGGGACCCCAGCTATTTACGATATATATTAATGATTTGGACGAGGGAATTGAATGCAACATCTCCAAATTTGACACAAAGCTGGGGGGCAGTGTTAGCTGTGTGGAGGATGCTAGGAGGCTGCAAGGTGACTTGGATAGGCTGGGTGAGTGGGCAAATGCATGGCAGATGCAGTATAATGTGGATAAATGTGAGGTTATCCACTTTGGTGGCAAAAACAGGAAAGTAGACTATTATCTGAATGGTGGCCGATTATGAAAAGGGGGAGATGCAACGAGACCAGGATATCATGGTACACCAGCCATTGAAAGTAGGCATCCAGGTGCAGCAGGCAGTGAAGAAGGCGAATGGTATGGTAGCATTCATAGCAAAAGGATTTGAGTATAGGAGCAGGGAGGTTCTACTGCAGTTGTACAGGGTCTTCGTGAGACCACACCTGCAGTACTGCGTACAGTTTTGGTCTCCTAATCTGAGGAAGGACATTCTTGCCATAGAGGGAGTGTAGAGAAGGTTTACCAGACTTTTCCTGGGATGTCAGGACTTTCATATGAAGAAAGACTGGATAGATTTTGTTTGTACTCGCTAGAATTTAGAAGATTGAGGGGGGATCTTATAGAAACTTTCAAAATTCTTAAGGGGTTGGACAGGCTAGATGCAGGAAGATTGTTCCCGATGTTGGAGAAGTCCAGAACAAGAGGTCACAGTTTAAGAATAAGGGGGAAATCTTTTAGGACCGAGATGAGGAAAACATTTTTCACACAGAGAGTGGTGAATCTCTGGAATTCTCTGCCACAGAAAGTAGTTGAGGCCAGTTCATTAGCTATATTTAAGAGGGAGTTAGATGTGGCCCTTGTGGCTAAAGGGATCAGGGAGTATGGAGAGAAGGCAGGTACAGGATACTGAGTTGGATGATCAGCCATGATCATACTGAATGGCGGTGCAGGCTCGAAGGGCTGAATGGCCTACTCCTGCACCTATTTTCTATGTTTCTATGTCAGTGTGGACTCGGTGGGCCAAAGGGCCTGTTCTGCACTGTATTTCTAAACAAATGATACCAAACTAAATTAAATTGCTGCCACTGATCTCCTGGATGGTCGGCTATGGCTGTCTTCTGGGAATTTGCTGGGAGGATTTCCTGGCCCCTTGCTACTATTCGACAGTTCTCCAGCGCTGCTTTCTCTCTACCTACTGTAGACCTCTAGTAGATTGTCTGAAACCCTGCAGCCCACTCTCTATCACAGCATTTCTCAACCTTGTGACCCTTATGGAACCCTTGAAATAATTTTGATGTCTCAAGGAACTCCTACATAAAAATGATTATATATCTTTATTAATCTCTTTCTTTCTCCACCATAAACTTAAAGTTCATAAGGCAAACATAATGTTTAAGAAGGATCTGCAGATGCTGGAAAATCGAAGGTAGACAAAAATGCTGGAGAAACTCAGCGGGTGAGGCAGCATCTATGGAGCGAAGGAAATACGTGACGTTTCAGGTCGAGACCCTTCTTCTGACTGATGTGGGGGTGGGGGGGGCGGGGTGTGCGGGAAGAAGAAAGGAAGAGGTGGGCTGTGGGAGGAGAGTTGGGAAGGGGAGAGCAAAGAAGGAGACAGCAGGGACTACCTGAAATTGGAGAAGTCAATGTTCATACCACTGGGGTGTAAACTGCCCAAGCAAAATATAAGGTGCTGCTCCTCCAATCTATGGTGGCCGCCTCACTCTGGCCATGGAGGAGGCCCAGGACAGAAAGGTCAGATTCGGAATAGGAGGGGGGAGTTGAAGTGCTGAGATCAGGTTGGTTATTGCGAACCGAGCGGAAGTGTTGGGCGAAGCGATCGCCAAGCCTACGCTTGGTCTCACCGATGTAGAGCAACCTCATCTAGAGCAGCGCATGCGATAGATGAGGTTGAAGGAGGTGCAGGTGAACCTCTGCCCCATCTGGAAATGCTGCTTGGGTCCTTGAATGGAGTCAAGGGGGGAGGTAAAGCGACAAGTGTATCATTTCCTGCGGTTGCAAGGGAAAGTGCCAGGAGAGTGGGTGATTTGGGTGGGAAGGGACAAATTGACCAGGGAGTTACGGAGGGAGCGGTCTCTGTGGAAAGCCAAAATGGGAGGAGATGGGAAGATGTGGTCAGTTGTGGGATCCCATTGTAGTTGGCGAAAATGTCGGAGGATTATTTGTTGTATGTGACAGTGGGTAGGGTGGAAGGTGAGGACTAGGGGGACTCTGCCCTTGTTACAAGGTGGAGGGGGGGGGGGGGGGGGGGGTAGTTGGCGAAAATGTCGGGGGGGGGTTGTATGGAGGTAGGGTGGAAGGTGAGGGCAGGGGGACTCTGCCCTTGTTAGTGGGGGGGGGGGGGGGGAGGAGTGAGGGCGGAGTCATAGCATACAGAAGAGACCCTGTTGAGAGCCTCATTTATAGTAGAAGAGGGGAACCCCCGTTCTCTAAAGAAAGAGGACATCTCCGATGCCCTGGTTTGGAACACCTCATCTTGGGTGCAGATGCAGCGTAGATGGAGGAATTGGGAGATGGGGATAGAGTCCTTACAGGAAGCAAGGTGGGAAGAAGTGTAGTCCAGATAGTGTAGTCAGTGGGTTTATAGTAGATGTTGATCAATAATCTGTCACCTGCGATGGAGATAGTGAGGTCTAGAAACGGTAAGGAGATGTCGGAGATGGTCCAGGTGTATATGAGTGCCAAATACACTCAATACGTCTCGACCCAAAACGTTGCCTATTTCCTTCGCTCCATAGATGCTGCCTCACCCGCTGAGTTTCTCCAGCATTTTTGTCCACCTAAGGCAAACATAAACTATTTTTCTGATTTAAGCAAAAAATCTTATGTTTTTCTCAAGTTTATCGACAATGCAAAAAAAAAAAACTGAAATCAAACTGCTTGTTCAAGAGACCTTATAAGGAGTTTTTCATTTACACAAACATAAACCAAGCATACCTGTAAACACAATAAAAAACCATAAACAACCAACATTATAAATAACAGACAAAAAGAGATAATAACTATCACAATAACTTAATCATTTATTGCCAATGTTGAAAAGACATAAGATAAATCAAGGCAATATGTCATATGAACAAATAACACTTAAACAAATAAAACTGAAGCAAATAATTGCAAACAGAAGAACTAACCTTGGAGGGGAGAGAGAGAGAAAGAGAGAGAAAACAACAACATATACTTTTCACAAACTAACAAAAACAGACATAAATACATTTTTGATAAACTAACAAAAATAAACATGAACATATTACATTCTAAAAAATCATACTAGACTAAGTGGGACCCGTTGTGTATCACAGGGGAGGGGGGCAGGAGCCAGTGAGAGGGACCAGAGGGGAAGGTGTTGGGGGTGCGATGGGGACTAACAGTGGGCTTTGCTCGCTTCACTGGTCGTTCTCCTCCACCGGGAATCTCCGCTTTCTGTTTGGTCGACACGGCGCCATCTCCAACTCGGTGCTGGCTGGGCTGGGTCGGGCCGGGCCGGGCCGGCTCATCCAGAGTCTCCCGCAGCTGCGGTAAAGACGCAGGGGGGGAGAGAGCTCGGGGTGTGTGTGGGCAGGGGGTTGGTTGTGAGGGGTGTGTGGAAGGGAGGGGGTTGGGATGTGGGGGGGAGGGGGAGGGGTGTGTGGGCAGAGGGGAGAGAGCTCGGAGAAAAGACGGCGGTAGAGCCTTGGGGAGAGTGCGGTATTACAGGGGAGGGGGGCAGGAGCCAATGAAGGGGACCAGAGGGGAAGGGGGTGGGGGTGCGATGAGGACTCACAGTGGGCGCTGGTTGCTTCGCTGGTCGTTCTTCTCCGCACGGCTTGCGGACTCAGTCTCGCCTCCGGGGCTTTATTCTCCTCGCCCCGCCTCCGGGGCTTTATTCTCCTCGCCCCGCCCGGTGATTAACAGCAAAGATTAACAGAATAAGGGGCGTTACATTCATGGTGATTCACAGGTGAGAAGACCATCTGATGATCTCACAATTTTTAAAATCTTCATATCTTTTGTAATCTTCCACCGATCGGAACAAATCTTGGTGGCTTGGAGCAGAGGAGAACAGTGAATAAGGTGGCGAGTAATCCTAGCAATATAGGGTAGCGTTTTTGCGCAAATTTAAATACAAAGCTGTGGGTCCCAGTGGTCAAGATGAGAGTTTCAGTAATAGTATAGATAACATCCCTAAATGATGAGTAAAAATAACTAAATAATGTGGTGACCGAGGGCGTGAAGCACGTGCTCGACTGCCCTTAATGACCATCCGATACCTGTTTAAATCTTTCCCATCCACCAATACATGCAAAGTTCAAATGGTAATTGTACCCGCATCAGACAGTTTTAAGAAATTTTCTCAGTAACTGGATATGATTTGTCGGTGTAGCATTCCATACTTTTGATTTGACAAAAGAGCAGACAAATCAGCAAAATGTGCTATTCTCCCATGAATTTCATTCAAAAGAATGCGTCAATAATACTTAAAGATCAAAACACAATTATATTTATTGAGGAATGCATATCGATGTATTGGTGACACTTTGTATAACAGTGTTAGTAGGATGTTAACAGTGGCAGTTAACCAACACTAACAGCGGCAGTTAACAAATCGTTTTCGTCTCAGAGGAATCAAGTCTTAAACGACTCCAATCGTTCCACACTCATTAAACCCAAGAGCTTTTTAAAAATGTAAAATTCGAAGGCGCTTTTGCTGCAATCTGTTTCGTGTATTGTATGTGGAATGGATGAGCGCCTTGCTATTGTTTATCATTACCAAAGGATGACATAAACACTGTTAACATCACAAGGTTTTGCTAACTCAAAAATGTATTTACATATGATTAGCCTATTTATCACTATTGCTCTCGGAACCCCTGGCGACCTCTTGCGGAACCCTGGTGTTCTGGGGAACCCCAGTTGAGAAACGCTGCTCTATCATGTTGCGGCATGTCTGTTTACCAGGTCAGATTTAATTTCCTTAGGACTGCCAGCAGCAGGTGACCAGGCATCTTGCATTCAAAAGATACCGGCTGCCATGTACTGATCCACTGTTAATGCATTTAGCCAATTATTTCAGCACACCTAGAGCTAAAATTATTCATCGGAGCTTAAAGTGTGAATTTGTTGTGCAGCTTATTCTGTAATCAATGAGCAGGTTAATTGCGTTTCATGACTCCAGCATCTATTTTCAGGGCTAATGATTTTTCACTCTCCACTCGTTACCGCAAATGTTTGAAGAAAATCATTTCAGCAACCAGCAGTCCTTCAAGTGGGCCATCCAGAAGTATGTAATATGAATCATTATTAAAATGAATAGCTTCTTTGCCATTATTAAGTTGTACTGGCAGATGTACAACACTGAAAACTGTTAAACATTGGGAAGGGTTCAGCCATAATCCTGGGACACAAATTGTGAACTCTGCTCCATAGCTTTTTATTCTTTTCCTGATCCTCTCTCTGTGGTTAAAAACCTTAAGTTGTAAGAAGGAACTGCAGATGTTGTTTTAAACCAAAGATAGACACAAAATGCTGGAGTAACAACGGGACAGGCAGCATCTCTGGAGAGAAGGAATGGGTGAACTTTCGGGTTGAGACCCTTCTTCAGACTGATGTCAGGGGAGAGGGAAATACATAATCAGTGTAAGGTGTGAAAACAGGACAAAGGGGATGGAGATCAAGGAAAATGTAGCTGGGAGAAGGTAACAACAAACAAAGCAAACAGCGATAAAAAGTAAAGGAGGACAGTCAGACTGGCCGTGAACACTGGGAAAGGGGAGGGATGGAGAGAGAGGGAAAGTCAGGGTTACTTGAAGTTAGAGAAGTCAATGTTCATACAGCTGGAGTGTGAGCTGCCCAAGTGAAATATAAAGGTTTCAAAGGTCTTTTATTGTCATGTGTACCAATTAAGGTACAGTGATATGTGAATTACCATACAGTCATACTAAAAAAGCAACAAGACACACAACTACATAAAAGTTAACATAACCATCCACCACAGCGAATTCCCCACATTCCTCACTGTGATGGAAGGCAGTAAAGTCTGATCCCCTTCCCACATTTTCTCCCATCCGTCGGGGCAATCGAAGCTCCCGCAGTCGGCGGTCGAAGCCCCCGCATCGGGGCGGTCGAAGCCCCCACATCGGGGCAATCGTAGGTCCAGCATTGGGGCGGTAAAGCCCCCGCATCTGGGCGGTCGAAGCTCTGCGATATTTAAGTCCGCAAAATTGCATCTCTGTCATGATAAGAGATTAGAAAAAGTTTCCCTCAACCTCCTCCCCCTCCCCCCCCCCCCCCCACCCCACATAAAACAAGCTAAAGACATACATTTAACACATACTAAAAAAATAATGATGAAGAAAGGGACAGGCAGACTGTTGACGAGGCAGCCATTGCTGGCGCCACCCGATAGTAAAATATAAGGTGCTGTTCCGCCAATTTGCGCTCTTCCTCACTCTGACAATGGAAATGCAAGGTGTGAAAATGAGTCAAAGGGTACAGAGATCAAGGAAAATGTAGAATAGATCATTGTTAGCTAAGGAGGGTAACAACAAAGCAAACAGAGATAAAATGTAAATGAGGACAGTCAGACTAGTTGGAGTCTGTCCATAACCTTGAGAGTTGTGTGACTCTGAACCCTAAATCTAATCCTTCTACAAACACAAACCAAAATCCACTTGCAAAACAAAATCTCCTGAAAATGGGGAGATATTCTAAGGATTTTGAGTTATTTTGCATTAGTATCGGGGTGATTCATTTATTGATTTTTTGTTTATTATAAACTTCCAGAAGGCGGTGAGAGACGAAGGACCTGCAGATCAGTGGTGGCAATGGGGCCTCATGGTCCTGGATACAGTGGCAGAGAAAAATCACTGACCTTGTATGGAAGGCCAAGGTCAATGAAAGCATCATAAAGTGCCACAGTGTCATAGAGTTATACATCATGGAAACAGGCCCTTCGACCCAACTCGTTCATTCTGACCAAGATGCCCAATCTAAGCTAGTCCCATTTGTTCATTTCCCTCTAAACCTACCCAAGTGGCTTTTCTCTGCTGTTGTAGGACCTGCCTCAACTACCTCCTCTGGCAGCTTGATCCATATACACACCACACTCTGAATGAAAACTCACCTCTCTCTGAATTACCCCACAGGTCCCTACTAAATCTTTGCCCTTCTCTTTTTCTGCACCATTAGTCTAAAACACTGCTCTATTCCCTGCACGCCAACCTGTCAACGAGCAGAACGTCAGATGGAGTTTTACAATTAAATGGTCTAGAATCTTAATGCAAGTTTGATTTTAAAATTCAGTTCCTTCACAACACCCTTAACTTTTCAAAATATCAGAGATCCATCACATCACAGTAAATGACTCAACGGTGAATGCATGTGATGGAACACTGTGCAAATAGTTCATTTCACTGTAAAGGTCAAGCAACTTATAAAATTTAATGACTGAAGTAAATGACTAATAACTAATGCAAGCCGCAATTGGACTTCACTTTGCTTACTTAACACAGCTATCGTTCTGCTGGCTACTGTGCTAGGCGGTATTCCCATGGCAACTTGTGAAGTATTTTACACAAATGCACGATTTGTTAGGCTGTACATCTAATGGTTATTCTTGTAGGCATTATTCCCATAGCAATGTGCCAATT
Organism: Leucoraja erinaceus; assembly: GCF_028641065.1. Lineage (NCBI taxonomy): Eukaryota > Metazoa > Chordata > Chondrichthyes > Rajiformes > Rajidae > Leucoraja > Leucoraja erinaceus. The sequence goes on from NC_073395.1 coordinate 37,119,380, forward strand.
ACTTATTTGATGATATCATTGTAAACCACAGCTTGCTCACTTGAATCCTCACTGTGCTACTCAATTTTTGCTGGTATTTCATCTGCTTTCCCTTTTCTCCAAAAGTGGACTTTTTTTCAGTTGTAGACTTTAGACTTTAAAGATACAGCATGGAAACAGGCCCATCGGCTCACCAGGTCCGTGCCGACAAGTGATCACCCCATGCACTAACGCTATCCTACACATTTGGAAAAATTTCACATTCTTACCAAAGACAATTAACCTATAAACCCGCACTTCTTTGAAGTGTGGAAACTGGAGCATGGTCACAGGAAGAATGTATAGACTTCATACAGACAGCACCCGTAGTCAGGATTGAACCTGGGTCACTAGTGCTCTACAGCAGCAACTCCATTGCTGTGCCACTGTGCCATTTCTTGAGGATTATCTCAACAGAACAACACCAGCTACCTAAGTTAGTTCATCCTAATGCATTGGCTCTAGGGGCATCACATTGAAGGCAGCCTCTGCCTACAGTCCGTTTGTTTGGCAATCTTTTTTTTATTTTTAGTCTAAAACTGATCTTTAGATATAGATATAGATATGCCATTTATTGTCACTATACATGTACAATGAAATTAAAAGCTGCTCGTACTCAGTGCATACATATAATTTAGTACAAAAAACAAGAAACAGAAAAACAAAAACAGAAGGGAGAAGGGGGGGGGATAGATGCACAATTCTGCAGCGCTATATACATATATACAGATGGAAGCCCGGGTGTTGGGCTGTGAAGTCAGTGCATGTGTGAATTTGAATTAAGAGTAGTTATAATTTTCGGAAAGCAACTATTCCTGAGTCTATTTGTCCTGGATTTGATGCACCTATAGCGCCTTTAACTTTTCTATGTGGGAAAGGGGGGTAGAGTAAGGAAGAAACCCTGGCGGGGACGCCATTATTGTCTGAGTCACCTCCTCACCTACCACCTGGATTGGCGCGGCATTTCCTGCCGGGTACTGGACCAGAGCTTCAACAGCGGCGGCGCAGCGCTGGACTCGCCGCGGAGCGGGCGATGCCTACCTGGATCGCCGTTTGGAGCTCTGGAGTGTTGGGCCTGCTGCTCCAACATTGCTGAGCTGGGGTTTGGAGAGCTTCCAGCATGGCCAACGCTGAACAACATCTCAGAGTCCTGGGGCCCTTTGCCGAGGGCCGCCAGCGTTACATCTCCGCCCAGCGTAGCCTGCGGACTTTGGGAGCCGCAGACTCTGGTAGGAGGTGCCCGACTCGGATGTCCAAGCCGCTGAGGAGGCCCTCCAGTCCCGACATCAGACTTCCATCACCCCGGTGAGAGGGCCTGAACATCGGGCTGCCCGGAGCGGCAACAGCGGGGGATTCAGGAGCCCCCCAACCACAGGAGGACAACACAGGAGGACGGCTGAATTTGTGGAGCCTTCCCTCACAGTGGGAATTTGATCCCGCTGTGTGGAGATGTCTGTGTTAAAAACGATCGTGTCCTGTGCTCTTTATTATTTATTTGCATGGCCATATGATGACCACACATTTCACTGTACCAATTGGTACATGTGACAAATAAATGTATCTTGATCTTGATTTTCTCTGTACTGAGCAACATATAACAGTTATAGACCTTTCATTATTCTCTATGACATGCAGGCTTCAACAACTCTTGAATCCATTGATGATAATTAAGTGTCTTTTGTTACATTTCAAACAAAAAGGCAGCACGGTGGCGCAGTGGTAGAGTTGCTGCCTTACAGCGCTAGACTCCCGGGTTCGATCGTGACCACGGGTGCTGTTGTTAATTCCGGATCTAAACGCACCCCCTAAGTCTGGTTCAGTCAAACACCGAATACGAGCATTGGAATTCCAACTATTTTAATGTATACGATACCACGGGGACGATCCTCGTTACCACTTACTCGAACCCAATACAGCCTCGTGCAAATAGAACAGACTCAAGGCAATTGGCACATCCCAATGTGCTCCTCACCTCTTTATACCCCTCCGAGCTAAGTGCGTGACATTACTTGGGGAGACAACCCCTACAAGCCAATTACCGATACTGGCTACAAAATACATAGAATGACAACTCTTTGGCCCAATCATATAATAGTATATAACATAGTTTCAACACATAGCACTTAGGGAGAAACACTTCCATTCAGTGAAGAAACATTATCACTAGATAAAGAAACTACTTTGGTGAAGCCACTCTTCTGGATCAATTACAAGTACGGGCAGTAAGGTACTGCAACATAATTGAGACATAACAATTCCCCAACCAATCCCAAGCATGCCTTTAGCATCAAGACATAGTTCCACCTACAGAATTCCAGACATATTGGCAACTTGCAGGCCATCAGGGCAGAAACCTTCTGCAACCCCTTCCCAGGCTTCAGACTCCCTGGAGCTATCTATGTCATTTGGGTCAGCAACTCCCTGCAAATGATGTCAAGCAGGTTTCACAGATCTTTTCACAGGCATTTTCCCAAGCACCTAAACCCCAGCATATTCACACTGTCTGTACGGAAATTTTATGTTCTCCCCGTGACCTGCCTGGGACCTGCCCGGGATCTCCATTTTTGTCCCACACTCCAAAGGCGTACAGGTTGGTAGGAATAGGAATACTTTATTATCACATTTGACTAGGCACCAAAGATCATAGAGCAGACCAAGATAGACCACTTGTCGAAAAAGCCGCGTCATGGGTAAACTTTAGCGCCATCTTGGTAAACAGATTTGCGAGAATCGTCATGGCATCTACATGTACTTCTACAAGCTCAGCTCACTGTTCTGCTGTAAATCGCTCAAATCGCCAAAGTAAATGACCCAACCTGTCGTTCTTCAGGTTCCCCAAGAACAAAGAAAGGTGAGAAAATATTATTACTTTCTGTCGATATTATTCTGCCGCAAAAATATTATTTTCTGTTCTCCCATCAACGGTCATGGAGAAACAAGGTTTACCGGTACATGGGAAAGTTATGGAAACCTTTTGTTTTACCACTCCAGCAAAGGTATTAGGGCATTTGGTGATAAAAATAGGCAAATACATTTCAGTGGCTTTTCTTTCTCTCAAGTTCTTGTGGGAACATTAAGGATTTTAAGGACGGTTGTTCCCCTCCCCCCCCCCCCCCCCCCCCCCCCCCCCCCCCCCCCCCCCCCCCCCCCCCCCCCATCCCATTCCAGGAAATCTGGCTATGCTAACGACAGTAATTTAAAAGAATATAATGCATGCATAACTTATTAAAACATTGGTTTAATAGATCTAGACTTATCACAATACTAAAGTTATCCATTTTTACACTGCTGTACATATTTGGTTTTGTTCTTGTTGCAAGGCATGCATGCTAGTGTCTTAGGTCCAAAAGAGGATAGAAAGAAAATACTAAAAGGGTCTATGTAAGAAGATTTTAATAAGCTTTTCCACATTTAAGGTAGATTGACATATTAGAGGGAAAATGCATCTTCAATATACAGGTCTCCCCCCACCCCTGTAAACAATTGCACTTGTGATATATCATCCATCCTGCAGGTATGTAGTTATAATCACATTTGTTCTTATGTTAATCTTATGTGATATTTTCTGTAATTTCAGATGTCGACAATGGGTCCAGAATACTCGTCCACAAGAGCTCCTACACTGAACTCCGGTGTACTTCTCAAACAACTGGTTAGCTGATAAGCAAAACACTGCAACCCTGTATATCTCGCACAAAAAATGATGTAAATGAATGACATAAATAAAAAGTGTTATCCTTGATTATGGTTCAATTATGAATTATTTAAAATTTAGGGGGTTGGTGCAATATACTACTAACTCACAAATGTGTCATTATTAAATATTCACATTTGAAAAATCCATAAATCAAAAAATAAAACGCAAGAAGGTGCCTATGTTATTTGATCAACTTATCACTTGAATTTAAATATGAAATTTCTACAGGTTGTAGGATAATGGGTAAAAATCATGAAAATGTATGTAACTCGTTTGTTACATAGTGAAGTTTAGCACTATATTGCACCAACAATTATACGTTGTATCAAAACTAAACTATGGTAGCGATGTACATTATTCGTGTCTACAGGTAAAACTTCTGTATCAGTGTGCATATGTATGCACTACATTTTATTACACTAATATAGAATGTAAAGAATGAAAAAATATCTTGACATGTGTTCATGGATATTTTATTCACAAGATTGATTTCATACAGAGACAGAGAGAGAGAGAAAGAGTGTGCGTGTTTTTGAAATAAAAAGGTTGCCAAACAAATAATTAGAGGAAATCACAAGAAACTAGAGAAATATATGTGTGTGTTTGTATATATATTGATATTATATATATATATATATATATATATTTATATATATATATATATAATCGCCTTTATGAAGGGGGGGGGGAAGGAGTGGAGACACTTTTAAGAAGCCAGACAACTTTTAATAAGCCAGATATACACAGCTGTGAAGTGTAGCATGCATGTAACATTACCGGTCGGTTTTCCTTGGTTCTGAAAACTCATGCTTACGTTTTTTTTTTCTCCAATGAGTCAATTAAAATGCCCGGTCAGCAAAAGATATTTCCTACGGCTACCTCGACTACTTACAATGACATGGCGACCCCACTATCACTGCACTACGACTTCAAAAGTATCGATTTTCTCCATGGCGATCAATTTTTGGTCGTGAAATTTTTTTCAACATGAGGACCACCGTGAGGGGGGAGGAGAAGAGCAATGGAGGACCCAGCATGGGGGAAACCACCCTGAGGGATGTGGGGGAAGAGCAACGGGGACCCAGCGTGAAGGGAGGTTGAGGGCGCTGTGATCGAGGAGTGGGGAGAACAATGGGGAGCCAGCGTGCTTTTCAACATGTTGAAAAATTTTGCGCGACTATACTGAGGCCTCGAATAATAACCACCTTGCGGGACCTCTCGACCACGAAGGAGACTCACCAGGGAAAACCTACGAACATGTGGCAACCATGTGGCGAGCTTGTGGCGAGCGCAGAGTCTCCTGAATTCGCAAAAATGGTCGCCTAAGTAGGACAGGCCCTTTAGAGCAATACAAGGGAAACTGCACAAGAGAGGGCTGGGGAGGAAAGATGAGAGGGGAATGGGCAGAAACAGTAAGAAATAATAAAAAACTGAGAGATTAAAGAGGGGGAAAACATTTAAAAAGAAAAATAACAAAAATATGTGCATTGACAGATGAGCTATATTGTGCATTTTTATTGTATCATCACACATGCTGTTCACCCATAACACTGATTACACTGTGAGAGGCATAACGGACGGTGGGTTTTGCATACTCAAATGGCGGACATTCCACCGCTGCGTACAACACCTCAGTGCATGGTCTATCTTGCTAATGCTCTATGATCTTTGCCAGGCACAGTGAGATTCTTTGCTTGCATACACAATGTATACAAATAGCGGCCACCCACGGCACTGACAAAGTTACAAAGCACGCTGGCTCCCCATTGTTCTCCCCGCAAGGCATCGCTGCCGCTGTCACGAAGCTTCACGACCACCGAGGCCCCATCGTCGCAAGGCTTCACCACTGCCACTGCCGAGGCCTCACCGCTGTTGACGCCCCAATTCATACCTCCATGGTGCCGACCCGGGACCCAGCCGTGGGCTCCGTCAGCTGCTTCGCACGACCATGGATTCGACCCGCGAGGCCACGACCCGGGCTTCTACGCGGCAATCCGGGAGGCATCGAGACTGCGTTCTCAGTTCACAGCCCCTCCCCCACCATCGAGAACCCTTCTGGTCACGCGTCTCCACCGTCGGTTATGTTTAATGGTTTGGTATAATTGTAAGTAGAGTACTGACATGGATAGAGAAGTGATTGGCAGACAGGAAACAAAGGGTAGGGATTAACGGGTCCCAATCAGAATGGCAGGCAGTGACTAGTGGGGTACTGCAAGGCTCGGTGCTGGGACCGCAGTTATTGTATATATATTATACAATATACATCAATTATTTGGATGAAGGGATTCAAAGTAACATTAGCAAATTAGCAGATGACACAAAGCTGGGTGGCAGTGTGAGCTGTGAGGAGGATGCCATGAGAATGCAGGGTTACTTGGACAAGTTGGGGAAGTGGGCAGATGCTTGGCAGATGGAGTTTAAAGCAGATAAATGTGAGGTTATCCACTTTGGTAGCAAAAGCAAGAAGGCAGAATACTATCATCGTCAAAAACAGGAAGGCAGATTACTATCCCACTTAATGGCATCAAGTTGGGAAAAGGGGAAGTGCAACGGGATCTGGGGATCCTTGTACATCAGTCTATGAAAGTAAGCATGCAGGTACAGCACGCAGTGAAGAAAGTGAATGGCATGTTGGCCTTTATAACACGAGGAATCGAATATAGGAGCAAAGAGGTCCTTCTGCAGTTGTACAGAGACCACACCTGGAGTATTGTGTGCAGTTTTGGTCCCCTAATTTGAGGAAGGACATTCTTGCTATCGAAGGAGTGCAGCGTAGGTTTACAAGGTTAATTCCCGGGATGGCGGGACTGTCATATGCTGAGAGAATGGACGTGTTTGACTGACAAAGCCACAGATCAGAAAGGATGTCACATCAAATAATATAAATCTATGAAAAGGAAAAAACGGGTCCAATCGCTCACAACGACTCTGCAAAAATGTTTGAGGAACAGCGTTCCTTTTAGGCAGTCCTTTCAGGACGTTCTTTTAGGAAGGAGATGAGGAGAAATTGATTTGATCAAAGGGTGGTGAATCTGCGTAATTCTTTGTCACAAACAGCTGTGGAAGCCAATCAGTGAATATTTTCAAGCCAGAAATAAATGGATTCTTGATTAGTACAGCGACATTTAAAAACTATTCAATCGTGTATCATTTTAATTTTTTTTTTAATCAACAATAACACCATGAAATACGAACATGAAATAACTAGAATAACTGCACATATTTCTCCAATGCACCTGTGACCCAATGCTAATGAATCAGATTGGTGTGGGGCCAGATTTGTCGTGCACCTATCCACTCACGCCTGCACTGTCTGTGCCTGGCTGTTGTGTTCTGTATTGAGTCAGAAATCTGGGAACGTTTGAAGCCCAATTGCCATATGGCTGGTTGTTGCCTGTGGAGCAACACAGTGGCACAATGCCAGAGACCCAGGTTCAATTCTAACCTTGGGTGCTGTCTCTATGGAGTTTCTACATTTTCCCTATGACTGTGTGGATTTCCTCCAGGTGCGCTGGTATCCCCCACACATCGTAAGGACATGCGAGTCTATAGGTTAATTGGCCTCTGTAAATTGCCCCGATTGTGTAAGGAAGTGGGATAACATAGAACTAGAGTGAACGGGTGATCGATGGTCAGTATGAACTCGGTGGGCTGATGAGTCTGTTTCCATGTTGTTTCTTTCAATAAAACCAGTTACTCTCAATCAATTTATTTCAGCTGTTTAAGAAGGAACTGCAGATGCTGGAAATTTGTAGGTAGACAAAAATGCTGGAGAAACTCTGTGGGTGAGGCAGCATCTATGGAGCGAAGGAAATAGGCAACGTTTCGAGTTTCGACCCGAAACGTTGTCTATTTCCTTCGCTCCAATTTATTTCCGCTGATGGTTTTGATATTTGTGTGCTTTGGTGGAGCAGAAGGCTCTTGTCATGGCTTAGAAAGATGTGCTAAGATGGAAACCTCACACTCTCCTGATTTCCAGTTCTTTAGGGAGATGCATTGGATATCTGTCTGCAGTTCACTGTGTTGGAAACAGCACAGTTCAATGACAACATGTCGCACAGCATGGAAGGTGTAAATGTAAGTTGTACCTTAAATGTTTAGGAATCTACGAACTCAAGATTGAAGTTGGATGAGTGTGAAGAAAAAACATTTCAAATATTTGATTTTCTTCTTTCTTTCTCACAGTATCTCAATATTGGAGCATCCTGGATTTGCCCAATGCAACTAAATACAGAGTGAGCAGCAAAAGCATCAAAGAAAACCTCCAAAAACTTTTGCATCTTTCTTCCTAAAATGAAGATATAAAGTACTGGAGTAACTCAATGGGTCAGGCAGCATCTCTGGCGGACATGAATAGGTGACGTTTCGGGTCAGGAACATTCACCACCAAAGTGTGGCCTCTTCATCTCATCCAGAGATGCTGCCTGACCCACTGCGTTACTCCGGCACTTTGTGTCTTTTTTTGTAAACCAGCATCTGCAGTCTCTTGTGACTACCATTTTATGAAGCTTTAAGTGAATGTCAAGATTCCAGATAGTCCACCTACTCAAGAACAGAAAGGCTCAGAATACAAGTGAAATCATACTCAAAGTTGTTAAATTGGATAGAGCTATTTATTGGACTGATTTAAATAGTGAAATTAGATCAGCCATTTTGATAACAAGGCCTTACTTTTGGGGAAAGCTGTAAGCCATTCCATCACTTACACTCATTGTCTGATATTCTAGTTTGCTGCCTGCTTAGCCTCACAAGATAAGGGCAATGGTGTCAAACACAACATATTTTATTTATTTCAAAAATAAATTCAGAATATAAAATACATAAGAAACCAGAACTGTGCAAAAACTCTTCATAAATTTTCAGTGTCAATGCATTCATTAGTGTCATTCTCAGCAGCGTAGTTTCAACCTCTCAATGTTTGGTAGCGGAAGGACCCTAGACTCACAGGGCCTTCACGATGGCTGCATCAAGCATAGTTGTTTCACTCTGCGCATACTCCTGTAACCTGGAATATGCCAATCTGGAATATGCCAATCGGGACTATGGACTTCCTGCTGTGCTGAGAGCCCAAGAGTTTCAGGAAGACCAAAGAGCATGTTTCACCGAGTTGATGGTTCTCCAGCAGCAATTGATGTCCATCTCAACATAGGATCTCAAAAGAGCAAGGTGTTAGTTTGACTCTCCCTTCGTCCCTTGCATACTGGTGTAAACCCCACTCTAATTGAAATCACCCACCTGTTAATGCAGATGGCAAATGTGAAGCAGTTACTGCACCAGCAAATAGGATTGTCACATTTCACGTTCGTGCAAGTCAGCTCAGGTTTTACATCTAAAGCAACGATCAGTTTAGGATACTCATTCAGTACGGAAAGAATATTTAATTAATAAGGAATATTGTGCTGAGTGAAAGATTAAAAAAAATATTTTCTGAGGCTGTTCTGTCATTCACTTCACCATTGAATGATTTAAAATGTTTATCATTTATCACTGATTTTTAGTACAGGACCTTATGAAGAAGCTTCTTGTTTTCCTAATTCTCGATCTGTCAAGTTACAGTAGTTATGCCTGATTGATAGATTTGTTTTCAAACTTGCCAGATTGATACTGCCAGTCTGTATAATACTTGAACTGATGATTGTTTGTTTATTTAAATATGCCATTATGACCCGGCGTGTTATCCCTATTTTCACATAAACCAAGACATCCATGCATTTCAAGCACTTGAAATTGGACTAGGCGACTGCAAACTGCAATCTGAAGAAGGGTCTCGACCCAAAATCTAGCCCATTCCTTTTCTCCAGAGATGCTGCCTGCCCCGCTGAGTTACCCCAGCTTTTTGAGCCTATCTTCGGTTTAAACCAGCATATGCAGTTCCTTCCCGCACCACTCAAATCTGTGCCATTATTCAGTACTCCAATTTTTGTTTTATTTTACTAATTCTGGATAATATCGCCCCGTTCGTTGGTCGTAGGCCTTTACCCCACCACTGGTGCTTTAAGTGCATTTGTTTTTTCTTTTACCCCTGGGAGGAAAAAAATCAGATCCAGTTCAGTTGGAGCAGTTCTTGGATATGAAGAGAAATTGGCGGATTATTTAGAAATTAATCCTTAAAGAGAGCGTAACTCGTTGGATAAATGAGATCGACACTAGGCAGCATCTCCCCCCCCCCCCCAGTCCCGACCCTCCCTGGGAAACTGAAGGCAGCGACAATCAACTGCCACAGATACAAATAATGTCATACACAAGAAAGGGCAGATGCTGGTTGACAAAAAGTGAACACACAGTGCTGGAGTAACACAAAGACGCAGCAGAATTTTGGAAACGTCATCCAGTCACCCATTCCTTCTCTCCAGCGATGCTGCCTGCTCCGCTGAGTTAACGAGTGCCCACGGTAGACTCACGAGTCATTACGGTAAACTCACGGGCTACTTCCGTTCTTACAACGAGTTTAAAAGTTAAACATTTTTACTTCAAGAGCAAATTTGACTCGTGGAAATCTTTCATCATGTTGAAAGATTTTCACGAGATAACAAGTTTCCCGAGTACCTGCCATTAGCGTTACGAGTTCCGACGTTCCCGCTACGTTAATTCTACGTAATTACCACGGGTTTGATTTGTTTTAAAGTCGGGATAACTCGTGGCTGGACTCGCACCGTGAGACAGGGGTTTAACTCTCTCTGAAATACATCCACGTTCTCCAGAGATGCAGAAATGTCACCTATCTATTTTCTCCACAGTTTTAACCCACAAACCTGCTGAGGTATTCCAGCACATTATGCCTTTTACTGTAAAACAGCATCTGCAGTTCCTTGTGTCTACAGACCTAAGAGGGTGAGATCTCTAATGAAAAATAGCAGCTACTTATTGTACATCATGTAACACATTAAAATAGAGTCAGAATCATATAACGTGGAAATCAAGCTGGTCCATCTGCATAATCCCACCTTCAGGCACTTGGCCCACTGCCCTCAATGCCTAGGCTATTCAAGTGCTCCTCTCCGCACAATTCCTGGCAGTGACTCTGTTTCCACCATCTTTCAGGCAGTGTATTTCAAGTACTCGACACTCCCTGGATGAAAAGGTCCTCTCAATGTTTAAGAAGGAACTGCAGATGCTGGAAAATCGAAGGTCGACAAAAGTGCTGGAGAAACTCAGCGGATCAGGCAGCATCTATGGAGCGAAGGAAATAGGCAACGTTTCGATTGGTTAATTGGCTTTTATAAAATTGCCCACCGTGTGCAAGGAGTGGTTGGAAAGTGGGATAAAATAGAAAAGTAGAACTAGTATGAACGGGAGATCGACAGTCAGTGTTGACTCAGCGGGCCAAAGTGCCATGTGTATCTCTAAACTATATTCTCTATTTCTATTTACCTCTGACACAGCCTACCCTATTTGTCTCATATACCTCTTATATACCTTTTGTTTCCTTTTAACTTTCTGTGCTGCAGGGAAAGCAGACCCAGCCTCCAGTCTCCCCTCTTAAGTGAAATGTTCCACCTCAGGCAACATCTTGGTGAATCTCCTCTGCATCTTCTCCAGCACTAAGTACTTTTACTTTATGAATGATGACATGATTCTAAGAAAATAATGATCTGTTAAGATATTGAACTTTGAATTGAATAATCGAATAACCTAAGAGCTAAGTTTATTCACGTCTAAGTGCAACTTGTCACTTCTTCTATAATGGCTTTTCAAGACCCAGCTGGTAATATCACCTTGGCTATATATTAGGTGAAGGACAAGGAATAAAAGGACGGCTTTTGTTCCATTGAGTGCAGCAGGTACTATCACGCCATTCAATAAATATTCAGACTGGTGCATGGATAGGACAGGTTTAAGGGGCTGTCCCACTTGGGCGACCTAATTGGCGAGTTTAGAAGAGTTTAGGAGAGTTTATAAAATGTCATGTTGAAGACCTCCTTCGACTATGTAGAAGACCTCCTTCAACCTCCCTTCGACTATGATGAAGACTATCTTCGACTACCTTCAATTACCTTAGACGACCCTCGGTTACCTACGACTAGCATGCCAACCCTACTACAACCTACTACGACTAAACCTACGAGTAAAAAATGTATTGATTTTTTCCTTGGCGACCTTTTTCTACACGTGGGCAATTTACAACATGTTGAAAAATATGCCGCAACCTAGCTGATGCCTCGAGTACATGGGGACTACTCTTGAGCATGAAGGAGATTTACAAAGACCTCCTACGACCTTGTGATGACCATGCTGCGAGGGCAAACTCGCCAGTACTCGCGGATTAGGTCGCCCAAGAGGAATATGGGGCAAATGCAGGCTGGTCGGACTAGTGTAGATGGGACATGTTGTTCAGCATGGGCAAGTTAGGCTGAAGGATTGGTTTCCATGCTGTATGACTCTATGACTATGAGTGTATATTGGTTCTCAGACCAATATCATCAATCCCTTCCCACATTCACCCCCTGCATCTCATACACCGTTCAACTCCATCAACTACATCATGTCTTCATGATGTGGGAGAAAACCAGCACACACAGGGGAAACACATGCAGTCACAGGGTGAACAGGCAAACTCCACAAAGACAACACAGGAGATCAGAATTGAACCTAGATTGGTGGAGCAGTGTGGCAGTTTCACTATTAGCTGTGCCACGATGAAGCCTGATAATGAAATATGATCGGCCCCTTTGTACCCAGATCGCCCATCTCCACAAATCTGTTCAGTTGCTACATACATATGGCACAGATATGAATGAAGACAGATGGCCACATGTAGCAATGCCTTGTGAATGCCTTGCAGAAACCAACATTCAATAGTGCAACTGGGCACCAAGGATGCACAGGCGTGAACTCGAGAGCTGAGGTTCATTAAGGGATGCCATTCCTATCAGCCTGTGCCAGGAAGACCGAAGAACTTCTAAACTTATCGACTTCTTTAATTATTCTGGTTGACGTTTGTTCCCGATTCACCAGTTCCCAGGCGGCCTATAACTGATGCTGCTTGAGCTTGTGGTATCTTGTCCAACGAACCTCTCAACAACCAACACCCTATCCCCACCACCTGATAACAAGTCCACACCTTCCTCCCCACTGTAGATACAACCACCTGATATCCAGATATCCATCAGATAACACACAATGCTGCTCCATCCTTTCATGCTCCTTCAACTGATGGCCCCCAAGTTCCCAGAATCTGGACGCCATCATTTTTACCCCCATCCCACATCTCCCCTCCCTCATCCCTTTTTGATTTCATCTTCTTACGGCCAGCACAGTGGCACAGCTGTTTGAGCTGCTGCCTCACAGCACCAGGTTCGATCCTGACTTTGGGTGTTGTCTGTGTGAAGTTTGCGCATTCTCCCTGTAACTGCATGGGTTTCCTTCAGGTGCTCTGGTTTCCTCCAACATCTCAAAGACGTGTGGGTTTGTAGGTTAATTGGTCCCTGTAAATTGCCCTTAACGTATAGAGTGGATGAGTAAATGGGACAACATCGTGAGAATGGGTGATCGATGGCTGACATGGATTCGTTGGGCCGACGAGCCAGTTTTCATGCTGTATTTCTAAATTTAAAAAAAAAACTTCTATAAGTTTGTCTTGCCATGGCAAGGTTCTGGAAGAGCTGGAAGAGAGAAGGTTTCTGTGCAATTTTATGCAAGTGCAGTTATTCTATTGCACACAAGATATTAGACCGCATCAGCTACAGCATCTTGCCTCCAATGCCCTTGCACAAAATGGTCCCATGCCACCCGAGGAACAACACTAAATGTTTTTAGCAGGTAACTAATTTCTAAGCTGTTTACTTACTTACTACATAAGAGACGTGTGATTTTTTTTATGCAGTCTTATTTTCACCCATCTTCAGGTGTTATTACTGCTTAAGGGCGGCACGGAGACGTAGCGGTAGAAGAGCAGCAAGGTGGTGCAGCGGTAGAGCCACTGCCTTACAGCACCAAAGACCCAGGTCCAATCCCAACTATGGGTGCTGTGTGTACGGAGTTTGTACATTCTCCCTGTGGGTTTTCTCCGAGATCTTTGGTTTCCTCCCACACTCCAATGGTGTACAGGTATGTAAGTTAATTGGCTTGGTATAAATGTAAAATCATGTCTAGTGTGTGTAGGCTAGTGTTAATGTGCAGGGATCACTGGTCAGTGCGGACTCGGTGGGCTGAAGGGCCTGTTTCCGTGCTGTATCTCTAAATAAAACAAAACTAAACTAAACTAAAGTGTTGAAATCTGCTTCTCGGTGACAAGGCCGATCCATCTTCAACATTTACTGGTAACCACAGTACTAACATCTTGTTGGCTTAACTGTAATGCTTGATTTATGATTGCCTTGGAGCTAAAGATGCAGAGAATATTTTTTCTGAAACGGGATGTAGGAATTAAACATGATTTAGACCATGTCACACTGTGTCATTCCATCTCTCTACATCACAGAGCAGTGTTGAAAATGAGCAATGCTAACCACTAAATTTTACTTCGGAGTCACGTGAGTGACTACGCGAAGAACCCGCCAGGACGCATGCTTGTCATATCGTCTATCGCATTGCGTGACAACTGGCAGGTTGGACGGGATTCACCTGCCAGCAACAGACCTGAGGTAAGTTTTTTTTAAAACTTTTCAGGTTAAATCTTCTTGCAGGAATCCCTACTTGGAAGTCCTGCTAAACGTCCGGGGCAAAGCTGGAACGGAGGGGTGACCCCAGTCTCGAACTTCAGGGAACCCCGGTCACGGGGTATCCCGCCCACGGACCTAGGCGCTCGGAAGACCGCGGAATGTGGGTAGCGAGCAGCGGTGGATTCACCTTTGAGCCGCTGGCGGTAGAACCAGCGGCTTCATATGGTGGAGAACCTGCTCGGGAGACCGTGGAACACGGGGAGAGCGGGTGGCGGTGGTTTCACCTTCGAGCCGCTGGCGGTGGAGCCAGCTGCTTCATATTGGTGTCAGGGACACATGAAAAACTGCTCCGGAGACGGCGGAACACGGTGAGCGGGTGGTGGTGGATTCGCCTTCGAGCCGCTGGCGGTGGAGCCAGCGGCTTCATATTGCACCCGGAGGCACCTGGGCAACCCGCTCTGTAGACCGGGGATGCGAGGTGCGGACGGCGGTAAGTCGCTACTGAGCCGCTGGCAATAAAACCAGCAGCTTCATATACACCCCCCCCCCCCCCCCCCCCCACCGAAGCAGGATACCCCCTCGACTTTGTAACGCGGCTATCCCTTTTATAGGGACCGCGGGGATATCCCGGCTGCAGTTACTGCGGGGATACCCAGATCAGGAGGGGGGGGGAGGGGGAAGGGGGAAGCCCCGACTGGAGAACATCGCGGAGAAGCCCTGCTATAAGGAACCGTGGAGAGAAAGCTCGGGGGGAAAATACCCACAATGGAAGCCTTTCTACAAGGACCACAGAGGGAACCCCAGTTGTAACAAACTACGACCACAAGACCAGGCTCAGGAGGAGTGTTGCCCCTGCAGTAGAAAGTTTAAAAAGGACATGCAGGTAAATTCCTTACTCGAATGTCGTTTTATGTTATTTTGTGAGAATATGTTACAGGAATGGACCACACCCAGACTGACTGCGGAGGACCGCGGAATTGCGGGCAGTCAGCAGCGGTAGACTGCACCTGGATCGCTATTGATCAGCAGTCTCTGACCTGGCACCTGCACAGTCGGAATCAACACCACAAACTGGTGGGAAGGCCAAGCAGAAGTCGGACAGGCCGAAGACTCGGACGAGTCGGGCTGTAAAGACTCACTGCTGAAGATACCACAAGTGTGCAGGGGGTGCAGGAACAACACAACCAGCAGCAGGAGCTCGACGAGGGCCATCGGGCTCAGGAAGGCCACATCATCACACAAGACCTCACATCTCCGGCGGCAGCACCCCTAGGCACCCACCAGCAAACCACGATGCACTGAAGCTGGTGAAAGCTTGAAAACCGTAGAACCAGAACAAAGGTCTTTTTTAGGCCATAGCCCAGAGTGGCCTTCCTGGAAGATGCGCCAACCCCGTACTCGAGCTCTACATCCCAGGAGCAGAAGAGCAAAATCAAGCACACATGGTTGAGGCAGCTCCTGGGTCGGGTTGTATAAGTCCTTCCATCCGGATAAAGGTATGGAACCACATCGATGACGTCTCCCGTCATGGATACAAGTTGGTAATCTTAAACTGGCTTGAATATTTACACTGGTTTGGGATAACATAAGATTAGTTTATACTGCACAACAGGCATGGTGGAGTTTGCCTTTCAAGGCAGGCTCACAATATGGGATGTGGACTGATCAATGTCAACAGTCTCAACCCGCATGTGCAGTTTAGACATTTCAGAATAACTTCCATGTGATTATTTCCTTTCACAGAAGATATTTGAAATTTAACTGGATGAGGTAACGATACACTCAGCTTCATTGCAAAATGGGCCAACCAGTTTCTAGATTATTACTAAATCACTACAATCAGTGCTTCGACTGCACAGAGCTAACAAATAAGTGGCTTGGCCAATCTGTATGATATTGAACATACTGTATTTTACTAAATTAGCCTAATCAGCCACATAGCTATATTTGAGAAATTGAGGTTCTCACCCGTCCAGTTAAATTCAAATTAAGTTGATACCAACTGAAACTATTGATTATTAGAATCAAACCATTTATTTGTCTGGGATCAGCTCTGAGACAAAAGATTAGACCTTTGCTATTCTCAGCTGAAACTAACAAAGTCACAATGATGGACGAACAGTATTCAGCATTGCTCCTCTAAAAACCTCTCATCTGTAATCTTCAGGTCATTTCCAAACTGTTGCTATTTCCCAAAGATGGTAAATCTACTAATACCATCTCTAGTTATGGAGCCAGATGGGATTAGCATGAGTTATCAAGTGTTCAGTTATGGTATCAACTGCCAATGGACACAAGGTGCAATTTGTGCTTTAAAGGGCATGTGGATATGCATAACCTGCATGCACAAGTCCAAGGTGATACACTTTGGTGGTGGTATATGTTAATCACAAAGGTACAATCAAGTCAAAGTATCCGGTGATAGTTTTTACCTAACCGCCTTTAGCACTGGTTTATTATCATGCAAAATCAATGACAACACAGAATGAATGTGTGATCACAAAGCATTTAATAACATTGTGGATCGATGGAACACTAACGATTGAGATGCTTGTATCCAAGTTCAATCAACAGTTGCAAAAAATACAAGGCATATCTCTGGCAAAGGGTGCATTCTCGCTACACAAGGGAGGAATGTTCTTTATGTCTTCCTCCATTTGGCCTCAATAGACGGATCTTGCAAAATTCAGCAAGATTCCCGCTTCCAGGTTTCATAGTCCCGGCCTGGGTTATATACCCATGATTCCTGCTGATTTGGGGAATGAGCATAAAACCACACATGGTTATTTCCGGAAAAAAAAGATGCTGGTTCAGTTGTGATCTTGAAACCATCCTCTGCATGATATAATCAATTCATACTTACAGACTCTGAGAGACCGTTTCCTGCGGCTCGGGTTGTCTAACCATAAGCATCAGGAGTACCCACTGCAGATTGCAGGGATAGCACCAAATAGCAACAAACCGAATAGGAGATGGGAAGTATTGTTTATTCTTCTTTACGTTTAACTCGGCACGGATGACTGAAACATTAAAATTCAGTTTTATGGGATTATAACATCAAGTTAAAATTCCATTTACTGACCCTGAAGTACCTCCTCATCATTTGGCTGCGGAGAATATAAACCACTCTTTCCGGTCTCACCCTCTGACGTCTAGATTATGAAGGGTATCGTCAACTAAAAACCTCCTAGGCCTAGGGACGCAGAGATATGGGTTGTTAACATTGTGCTACGTCACTTCGCCGATAGGCACCAGCAACATCCCTGTCCTGGTCAAACTCACGTACTAGTGGTTATGCCATAGCATTGAGTACAGCGCTACGGGTCCAGTCATTGCTACACTGGATAGAATGATCATATCTGTGGGCTATAATAACATGTTTTGTTTATGATTAGTCAAGCAGAGTAGACAGGGACACAGACCAAACTAGATGTTGTATATCCCATGGACCTTGGGTTGCGTGTGAACACGCATCTACACCAGTAAGTCAAGGTCTCTAAGAGCCTCATAGACTCTGACTAGTAATATTGTTAGTTACACAAAACTTTGTTAGAAGGAATCACTACAAATCTTCTCCAGAGGGTTAAATGGATCTGGCATATACAGGAGTGTACATTGAAATTGAGTCCCACTCTACCAGGACCGTTATACCTCAGCAGCAAGCTTATGGACCGTATCTTAGCTGCTGCAGGATGGTCAAACTATTAATCTGCACAAATATTCAGAATAAACCCATTGCCAGATCAGGGGTATTTGCCAACTCTATGTTAGGTATGGTTCATACTTCCTCCAGGTTGAGGGAGATTACGATTCCCACTATTGTTCATTAATAACATCAACATATCTATATCTATGTCATGTCTGAATGCTATATTAATGTTCACTCATCATTGGCCCACTTATGCTGTGTATGGCGCCTGGACTCGTTTCCACGGCATGAAATCACAGAGCTTTAAAATCTTCACGTAGTCACTCACGTGACTCCGAAGTAAAATAGTAAGATTAAACGAGAATTTACCAGTTTGAAGTTTGATCTTTATTTTATGAGGAGTAACGTTGAGGGATTATGTGCCCTCCACGCCCACCCTTGATCATAAAGTTCAACTGGTATCCTATTTCTCTAGTCTTAATATGTTCAGTTCATTTACTGTTATCTGTGATTTAACACCGCTGCTTTGAAGATTGACACGCATGCGTCCTGACGGGTTCTTCACGTAATCCCTCATCGTTACTCCTCATAAAATAAAGATCAAACTTCAAACTGGTAAGTTCTCATTTAATCTTACTATTACAGCTCATTGTAATGGTGATGCTTAAGTTTGTAACTGTTTCTGCAATGATGTGAAGGTGATCATCATTTGCACAGATGACGGTGAAACATGAAAATGTTGGCGGGAGACACAAGGAATGCTGGAATCTTGCATAAAGCACAAGGTGCTGGCCTAACTCAGTCCGTCAAGCAGCACCTGTTGAAGGAATGGATAGGTGACATTTCAGGTCGGGACCCTTCATCAGCCATTGTAGTGAGGGGGAGAAAGCTGGAAAAGAGGTGTGGGACAATATAAATGACAATAAATATTGTATTGTATTGTATTGTATTGTATTGGGTGGGACAAAGCCTGCCAATCGACAGGTGGATACAGATGACGGGGCTTTCATTGGCAGATGGGTGGACAAAGGCTAGAGGTGAAAAGGAGACAAAAGGTATCAGATAAGGAGAAAATTGGAGCAAAATATAAAGCCAGAGCGGGGAATATAGGTGGAGGGGGCAGGAGGTTGAGGGGGATAATGGGAGAAATGGTGAAATCCGCAGATGCTCTCTGACCCGCTAAGTTACTCCAGCACTTTGTGTCATGATAATCTGAGATTAACTGGGTTCAATTTGCTGTTGAAGGCATTGAGTCAGGTTGTTTTCTTTTCCTATATATGACTTTGGGAAATATGACCGAAATCAACTACAAAGTCAATATCTTCAATGGAAGATTCAATGGCTGTCTATCTAATGCCGTGTGAAGTTCATGTACATTTGCGGTTACTGTTCTGTGTAAGAAAGAACTGCAGATGCTGGTTTAAACCAAAGATAGACACAAAATGCTGGAGTAACGCAGCGGGACAGGCAACATCTCCAGAGAGAAGGAGAGGGTGACGTTTCGGGTCGAGACCCTTCTGAGGATGTTACTCCAGGTTTTTGTGCAATCTGCTGTTACCGTTCTGTTCTTTGTAAAGTTCTGGCCTGTGCATCCATTTCTACCGAAAACTAACCTGCCTTTTGTAACCCTTGCTTTCCCTCTCTCTCCATCCCTCCCCCTTTCTAGTTCTCCAACCAGTCTGACTGTCCCCTTGATTAAATGTTATCTCTGTTTGCTTTGTTGTCAAATTCGCCTAATTAACAATGATCTATTCTACATTTTCCTTGATCCACATCCCCTTTGATGTCCCGTTCTCACACCTTACGTTTCCTTATCTTTGTGTCTCCCTCTCCCCTGACTCTCAGTCTGAAGAAGGGTCCCAACCCGAAACATCACCATTCCTTCTATCCAGAGATGCTGCCTGTTCTGCTGAGTTACTCCAGCATTTTGTGTCTCTCTTTTGTGATCTTGACCTTGCAGAATACCTGGCTTGGCACAAATAAAACTATGAAATCGTGCCAGTTATTAAAATTATTGGCTCCACTTTCCTTTGGTATCTACATAATAATCCCATTAGTCCTCTCATCTGGTAAACCTTCCCTTTCCCACACTGAATGTGACAGTGAATATTACGAGCCTGGGTAAATGCTGCCAACTCAGGAGATGCCTCGATTAATTCTGTATTCAGCTGGTTCTTGCCAGGATCGTTCCCAGTTGTTAACCATTTGATAGCTTTGCTGGCCTCTTCCTATGTTTGGGATGGCTGGGGAGCTCTATTGAAAGGAGAGGACAATGGTGCAGCAGATAGTCCTAGTCCCGAGATAAAGGCAGAGATAGAATAGACAGTCAGAGTGAATGGAAAAATGAAACACTAGAAGGGATAGCTTTAAGTTTAGCGGGGTAAAGTTTAAAGGAGATGTGCAGAGCAAGTATTTTACAAAAGGGGTGGTATGTACCTCGAACGTGCTGTTGGGGTGGTGGTTGAGGCAGATGCAATAGGGGCATTTAAGATAGCTTTGGATAGATATATTAAATAGACATATTGGATAGACATTGATATGCAGGGAATAGAATATGGACTTTGTGACTTGGTATTATGTACAGCACAGAAATTTTGTGCTGAAGGGTCTGTTCCTGTGCTGTCCTGTTGTATGTTCTATTTTACATGATGCTCCAGCTTCCATGTTCCAAAGACATGTTTTTTGGTAAATTAATTGGTCACTGTAAATTATCACTGATAACTGTAGTCAATGGCAAGACAATTCCGATGAGCCTTTACTGCCTGGTATTTGTCCTTTAATGACTTGGATTGTGTGTCTGGATACTTTTTCTTCAGCCTTATCTGGTTTCTGTGGTGATCTGTGCACTGGATGTGTCATTCCCTTTTTTTCACCTGCGTGTGGCCTAAACACTGCTCTGTTTGTAGATTGTTGCCATTTGTCTCTTCTTATTGATCCCCTCATGTGTGTTCCCTTCCATTCATCATGGACTGCATACTCCTGAAACCTGCTCTTTAAAGGAAGATATTTCAGGCACCTTCAGCTTGTCAACATCATTACATGTAAGTCCTTGTTCAGAAAAACCCACACTTGGCAATTGTAGCTCGATCAAAGGCAGTGAGAAAGATGGCAGTGGTGGCTGTTGACATCTGTTCTGCAACTTGCTCATCACTCATCATTTCGCAGTGCGTGTTCCCAATTGTTCTTCAACACCATATGATCAATCTGGTTCTTATCTCTGCAACTTGGAGAACACCATGATAGCTTGCGATTTTCATGATGTTGAAATAATGTTCTGCTTGAGATTAGATTGATCGTAATGCGGAGATCAACAAACCTCTCTGTATGTTCATTTGCAGTGCCACATTCATGATGCCCCACTGTCTGTCATAATTTATTATTTTCCTTGCCGACCTTGGCATTCGTGTAGCCTGGATTTGGAGGGATTTTCTATCGGAAGATGTTGGGCAGAGATTGTTTTCTCTGGAATGCTTGAGGTTGAGGTGAAAACTAATAGAAATGTATCTGAACCATTTTCCCAGGATGGAAATATCAATTACTAGAGTGCATGGTGAGAAGGGCAAAGTTTAAAGGAGATGTGTCACAGAGGTTGGTGAGTGCCTGGAACATAATGTCAGGGGTGGTGGTGGAAACAGATAGAACAGTAGCATTTAAGAGGCTTGTGGATAGGTGCATGGACATGCAGGGAGTGACAATAGACAATAGGCAATAGGCAATAGGTGCAGCAGTAGGCCATTCGGCCCTTCGAGCCAGCACCGCTGATTCAATGTGATCATGGCGGATCATCCCCAATCAATACCCCGTTCCTGCCTTCTGAACCCGCCTCCACCGCCCTCTGAGGCAGAGTGGTGGGATATGGATTATGTACAGGCAGACAAAACTTGGTCTTCACATCATGTTCTGCACTGACATTGTGGGGTTAAGGGCTTGTTCCTGTGCTGTACTATGTTCTAGGATTCATGTTGTATGTTTCCTGTGAAAGTAGTTAGGTTATGTCATGGTACTGCGTCTAACTGGAGTTTGAGGCGGAAGTTGCGCTTTGCTTCTTCATCAGTGTCAGGACTGTGCAGTCCTGTACAGTGTCGCAAATTAGGACTGTATCAAGGTAGTTGTGTTCCCTTTCAGTCTGCCTCTTACAAGTCTGCCTCTTATGCTCTTTCATTCAAGCAGCAAATTACCGTACCCTCGTGCTGTTGCCCAACATCCCATCCAGAATATAGCAGAGTTTCTGTTTATAATCTTCCTGATCCCATCTACTGGTATCTATAGCTACATCTATGGGTAAAGAAGGGTGAAAATGCATACCTCCAGTTGTTTTCAGGCACTGAACCATCCTATCACCAACTAGAAAGCAGTCCTGAGCTACCATCTACCTCATTGGAGACCCTTAGGCTATCTTTAATAGGGCTTTACCTTGCACTAAACATTATTCCCTATATCCTTTATCAGTACATAGTGGACATCATCATGTGTAGCCTTTACGCTGACTGGATAGCACACAACAAGAAAGCTTTTCACTGTGCATGTGCCAATAAAATTAATTAAATTAATCTAAACTACCCACCCTTGCTGATACCCAGGTTTATAAGCAGTAGTGTTTCTTTCTCCTGTGAGCTGAGGTAGCTTTCCCATTTTCATTCCAAAAAACAGCTTACATTTTGTTTTCTTAACAAGTAGCATTTCCGCCTTAACATTCGTGGCTTCCTTTTAGCTTTCACCACAGGCAGTCATGGAGGTCATTGAATCCTGAATGCCATCCTCAACAGAAGTGGCTGCGTTCTCCACTCTTGATTTGCAGGACAGGCTTGTTAGCCCTATGCCTTGGTCCCAGGCCGGAGATGAAGGTATCTGGTCTGTGCGAGCAGGCATTAGACAGTGATCTGGCTGGAAACTTCCAGGATCAAATGGCCCTATTAGCACAGATTCTCGAGATCATAACAGCATTCAACTTGTCCCACCAGACACCAAAGACAGTCTAAGCCTTTCAAGTACTGATAAATTCCTGCAGTGCCATCTCCAGTCTTTAACTATCCGAAGGATCCAGACACATTTCAAATTGTCTAGTGTAAAACTCTGGAGCTTTTACAACTCACACAATAATATAATCTTTCAGCGGCCCAATGGCATATTGGTAGAGCTACTGCCTTACAGCGCCAGAGACCTGGGTTCGAATCCTGACTACGGGTGTTGACTGTACAGAATTTGTACTGTACGTCCTCCTCATGACCTGCATGGGTTTTCTCCGAGATCTTCGATTTCCTCCCACACTCCAAAGACGTATAGGTTTGTAAGTTAATGAGCTTGGCATAAATGTAAAATTGTCCCTAGTGTGTGTAGAGTAGTGTTAGTGTGCGGGGATCACTGGCTGGTGTGGACACGGTGGGCCGAAGAGCCTGTTTCTGCGCTGTATCTCAAAAAATAAAACCTAAAAAATAGACTACCTTTTGGTTTAAAGTGTCTGTGCCACCTCTTGCGACCAGATATGCTTGGTACCTTTATGGCCAACGTGTTCTCCAACACTGTGATGGTTAAACTATGTGAAACCATTTCTGTTATTCTATAGCAATAATTTTGAACGGAAACACAAATGCTAAAATAAAAATGAAATGCCTCTCATGAGCTTCAAATTCACAAGTTTTAACGTTGGTAGTTTAGTAATGCCCTTTGCATCTTCTTAGTTGCATATATTTCTTTCTTGTGAAAATTATGACAAATCATGAATGTTTCTGTGCACTGCATTCTCTGTGAACTGCGTAGATGTGACCAACAAATATCACACAAGACATTTAATAAACTAATTACTCTACAAAGCTAAAATAGCTGAGAAACACCAATCCCAATCAGAGAGGATGAAAGTGCATCTTTAGGCAATCTTATCTATCTATCTATATATTACTAAAAGTCTGTTCTTTACCGGTTTTTGGCGATCTGTGCTGCGATTTCCGAGAGAACGCCGCCACCTACGGCCGTCATTTTTGGCCACCTCGCTCAGAGCCCCCCTCCGCCGCATGTGTGACGAGGTTTTTCCAGTCGATGAAAAATGACAGAGATATTAATGATTTTACAAAATTCCCCATTCTCTCTGCTGCCCCCACTGGCGGCAGGGGGGATGGACTATAAAACCAGGAGGTGGTGTGCCTCAATTAGTCTGCAAGCTGGAGGAAGGAGAGGGTCACGTTTCTCTGAGCTGTGAATAACACTGAACACACAACTGTGAGTAAGTACCCTTAATGTGGTTTGCAAATGAAAATATGGTTAAAGTAAAAAAGCACTGCCTGCAAATAGTTGTTTGGGGGTTTGGGTTGAAATAAAAAGGCACTCTCTCTCCCCCCCCCCTCTCCTCTCCCCCCCCTCCTCCCTCTCCTCTCCCCCCTCCTCTCCTCTCCCCCCACTCTCCTCTACCCCCCCCTCTCTCCCCCCCCTCTCCTCTCCTCCCCATCTCCTCTCCCCCCTCTCCTCTTCCCCCCCTCTCCTCTCCCCCCTCTCCTCTCCCCCCCCTCCTCCTCTCCCCCCCCCTCCTCCCCCCCCTCTCCCCCCCCTCTCCTCTCCCACCCTCTCCTCTCCCCTCTCTCCTCTACCCCCCTCTCCCCCCCTCTCCCCCCCTCCTCTCCCCCCCTCCTCTCCCCCCTCTCCTCTCCCCCCTCGCCTCTCCCCCCCTCTCCTCTCCTCCCCCTCTCCTCTCCTCCCCCTCCTCTCTCCCCCCACTCTCCTCTACCCCTCTCCTCTTCCCCCCTCTCCTCTCCCCCTCTCTCTTTCTCCCCTCTTTTTCTCCCACTACTCCCCTCCATCCCCTCCCCCACCATCCCTCCCCTAAACCCCCCTCTCCCCTCCACACCCCTACCCCTACCCCTTCCCTCCACCCTCCCTGCTCCCCACCTCTCCCCTCCCCTCTCCTCTCCCCCTCCCCCCTCCCCTCAACTCTCCCCCCTCCCCTCAACTCTCCCCCCCTCTCTCCTCCCTCACTCTCACCCTCTCTCTCTCCTCCCCTCCACCCCCACCTTTCCCCTCTCACCCACCCTCCTTCTTCTCCTCTTGCCCCTCTCTCTGTGTCTCTGCCCCTTCTCTCTCTCTGCCCTCACTCTTGCCCCCCCCCCCGCACCTCTCTAGATGTGACTGCAAGTTGGGGGCTATGCGTCAGTAGATAGGGTGGTTATGAGGTAAAAGGAGAAAATTAATAATATTAATATAATATGAAGGGGGGTAATTAGCGTGAGTGCGGGGGGGGGGGGGGGTAGTTAGTGTGTGTGACACTGCATGCTGCCTCCCCCCCCCCACAACCGCACGTTGGGGGAACAGACCCAACTGGTCTGCACTTGGTCTAGTATATTACGAAATCTCTGTTCTTGACCGCTTTTGGCCCGCTGTGATTTCTGTGAGAACGCCGCCACCTACGGCCGTCATTTTTGGCCACCTTGCTCAGAGCCCCCCTCCGCCGCATGTGTGTCGAGGATTTTTCCCGTCAATGGAACATGACGGAGATATTAATGTTTTTACAAAATTCCCCATTCTCTGTGCTGCCCCTGCTGGAGGGAGGGGGAGGGACTATAAACCAGGAAGTGGTGTGCCTCAATCAGCCCCTCATCAAGATGGAGCTCTGTCAATTAGTCTCTGTCACTCTGAGCTCTGAATGACACTGAACAAATTTCTTCACACCTGTGAGTAAGTACCCTTAATGTGGTTTGAAAATGAAAATATGGTTAGTTTGAAATAAAAAAGCACTGCCTGCAAATGGTTGTTTGGGGGGTTTGGGTTGAAGTAAAAAGGTACTCTCTTTCTCTCTCCCCTCCTCTCTCTCCCCACCTCTCTCTCTCCCTATCCCTCTCTCTTTCTCTCTCTCCTCCCTCTCTCTCTCTCTTTCTCTCTCTCTCTCTCCCCACATCCCTCCCCACCTCCCCTCTCCTCCCCTCTCTCCCCTCTCCTCTCCTCTCCTCTCCTCTCCTCTCCTCTCTCCTCCTCCTCTCCTCTCCTCTCCCCTCCTCCCTCCTCCTCCTCCCTCTCCTCCCCTCTCTCTCCTCTCCCCCCTCTCCCCCCCTCCTCTCTCCCCCTATCTATCTCTCTTTCTCTCTCTTTCTCCCTCCCTCTCTCCCCCTTCCCCTCTCCCCTCCTCCCCTCCTCCCCCCTCCCCCCCTCCCTCCCCTCTCCCTCTCCCCCCCCCCTCCCTCCCTCTCCTCTTCCCCCTCTCCTCTTCCGCCCCCCCTCCCCCCCCTCCCCCCCTCTCCTCCCCCCCTCTCCTCTCCTCTCCCCCCCCCGCCTCCTCTCCCTCCCTCCCCTCCCCCCCTCCCCCCCTCTCCTCCCCCCCCCCTCTCTCACCCCCCCCTCTCCTCCCCTTCCCTCTCCTCTCCCCCCTCTCCTCCCCCCCCCCAGTGGTTGGGGCCATTGTGGTCTAGGAAGTCTAGGTTCTATTTTTCGCGAAAATTTGTTTAAGCTGTTTGATAATTTACTCCTCCACCCTTTGCTGTAACGGATAAATTTTTACATATTCCTGTAGAGATTTTCCTCCTCCACGTTAGAAAAATAAAAAAATTGGTTATTAATTTCCCCACTTTTTTAGTAAAAAACATTAAAACCAATTAAAATCAAGCTGCTGCATGAGTCACAATGCCATCTCACAGATGTCCAATCACAATGGATTTCAGTTACACAAGATATGACATCACAATGGGACAGGTGTGGAAGATTGGAACATTCACGTGGACTGGCGTGCACAATCAAATGAGATCAAATAGAGCAAGTTGTCCTACCCCTCTCACTATCTACACCTCCCTCTCCACCCCCTCCCTCCCCACTCCCTCCCACTCCCCCTTCCCCCTCCACCTCTACCCTCCTATCCTCTCCCCTCTCCACACTTCCCACCTCTTCTCCACCTCTCCCCTTCCTCTTCCCCCCCCTCCACCCTCTCCCCTTCAACTCTTCCCCTCCTCTTCTTTTCCCCTCCAACTGTCCCCCTCCCCTCTCCTCCCTCTCCCTCACTAACCCCTCCCTTCTCTCCCCCCCCCTCCCCCTCTAATCTCTCTCTCCCCTCTAATCTTTCACTCCCCCCTCCCTCCCTCCCACCCCCTGCCTTTCCCCCCACTCCCTCTTCTCTCTCTCCCCCTTCTCTCTCTCCCCATTCTCTCTCCTCATTCTCTCCTCCCTCCCCCGTCTCTCTCTCTCTCTCCCTTTCTCTCTTTTCTCCCCCTCCTCTCTCTCCCCTCCACTCTCTCCCCTACTCTCTCTCCCTCCCCTCCACTCTCTCCTCCAATCTCTCTCCTCTCCACCTCTCCCCTCTCCCCCTCCCCTTCTTCCCTCCCCTCCCCTTCTTCCCTCCTTTCTCCTCCCTACTCTCCCCCATCCCTCTCCTTGCCCCCCTCTTCTCTCCCTCTCCCTTCCCCCTATCACTCTCTCCCCCCTACCCATCCCCTCTCTCCACCTCTCCCCCCCACCACTCTCACATCCCCTCCCCCCCCTCTCCCACCACCTACCCCTCTCTCCCCTACCCCCTCCCCACTCTACTCCCCCACTCCCCCCCATCACCTGCTCTCTTCCCTTCCCTCCCCAATCTCTCCCTAATATCTCCCCATCTCCATCCTTCCTCCTCCCCCTCTCTCCTCCCCCTCTCCCTCCTCCTCCCCTCTCCTCCTCACACATCTCCTCACCCCTCTCTCCCCCCCCTCCCCATCCCTCCTCATCTCCTCCCCTCCTACTACTCATCTCTCCTCCCCATCTCCTCCTTCCTCCCCCCCCCTCCCCCTTATTCCCTGTCCCCGCCTCCTCCCTCCCCCTCTCTCCACCCCTCCCCCCCATCCCACTCTCATTCCCCTCCCCACACCCCTCTATCCCTTCCTCCCTCCCCTTCCCCCTCCCATTCCCCTCCCCCCTCTCCCAACTCCATCTCCATCTCCGCCTCCTTCCTCCCTTCCCTTCCTCTCCCCCTCTCCCACCCATCTCCCTTCCTCAACCCTCCTTCTGCCCTCCTCCAATGCCCCTGTATCCCCCAATCTCCCCCTCCCCCCCTGTGTGTGTGGGATGGTGGCTAGTGTGCGTGTGAAGCCGCAACAACACCCCCCACCGCGCGTTAGGGGGTACAGACCCAGCGGGTCTGCACTTGGTCTAGAAAAAAGTTAAAACTACAAGAGCATATTAAATGATGTGGAAATTGCAAGCTGCGATTTCAAGGGCAATCGTGTGTAGCATCAACAGGTTTTTATGCGTAGGCGACAGAAGCTTGTGGACTGCAATGCAGCATAACATGAATGACACACAATGCAATTTATACATTTACGCTGCATAAAATTGTACCTGAACAGCTAAATGGTCTTTTCCTTTTACAGTGCACATCCAGGGACTGTTGATACCTGTAGAGTATGTGCAATTGTACATGGCTGATTGGCATGCCTACATACTCATTCCCTGAAGCTGCCAGCATCTACATGCATGAAGCTAATGACCTTTGAAACCATAAGCCGAGCATCTATGACATAGATAATGATTCTAAATACATCTGCAACAAACACTGATAGTCAGTAATAAACATGCCAACCTAAATTGTTTCCAATAATTTGTTTTTCGTAAAATAAATGTTTTATTTGAAGGTTTGTTCTTTCAAGTGAGTCGTGTTTCATCCTCCACATTTTTATAATCTCGCTGTATGCTTGCGGCTGCCAAAACAAGATTGCAAACCTGTGGAGTATCTGTGTTCAAACTCCAATTAACACCTTCTTGGCTGAACCATAATTTAACTTCTATATAACCTTAGGATTTAAATAAAAAACATTACTTTTCAACCTGGGTCCGTAACTAGACAACAGAATAAGGGTCAGGCTATATAGGACCGAGATGAGGAGAAAATTTTTCACCCAGAGAGTTGTGAATCTGTGGAATTCTCTGCCACAGAAGGCAGCGGAGGCCAATTGACTGGGTGTTCAAGAGAGAGTTATATAGCTCTTATGACAACGGAATCAAAGGATATGGGGAGAAAGCAGGAATGGGGTACTGATTTTAGATGGTCATAGGGAATTGCACTGCTGGTTCAAAGGGCCGAATGGCCTACTTCTGCACCTATTTTCTATGTTTCTATCTAGTCATCTATAAATGACATCTATTCTACGTAACACAGATTTGTTTCCTGTTAACTTTATCGTCGTTACTTTTTTGCATATCTTTCATTCATTTGTTCGATTTCTCTCTACATCATTGTCCATATCTCCCGATTCCCTTTCCCCCAGCTCTCAGTCTGAAGATGGGTCTCGACCCAAAACACCACCTATCCCTTTTCTCCAGAGATGCTGTCTGACCCGCTGAGTTACTCCAGTTGTTTGTGTTTATCTTTGGTCTGAGACGATATGCGCGGCACTCTTCTTGACCCAAGGAATCATCGTACCAACCTAGATAGTCAGGTTCAGGCAAGTCAATGAAGATCTTTTCTTTGCAAAGGAGCTCCCATGTCAGTTGTCAGAAACACACCTGTAGCTAAAGAGCCACTATCTTGACAGGCATTAAGCTTTTATTTCACTTGGACTTTTTTGACGCCGTGTGCGGCAACAAACAAAATAGTCCATTTGCTATCCAAGGATGTCTGAACAAGTCCCCGAGATTGTGTTTGCAATGGAAACATATTCACCATTGACCAATTTGAGAGGCTGCAGAATATTTATCAGACTCAAGGTTTCCCAACAATACAGGATGTGATTAATGATACACTGGTACTGTAAGCCTTCCCACAACCTTCTGCTGTCCTGTGGGAGGATAACGTTAGTGTCTGATAGGACTTCTCCCCATACTTTCCCCACACTGACATTGTGCGGAAGGGCATCCAATTTACCTGTCATAAACCAAGC
Source organism: Leucoraja erinaceus (assembly GCF_028641065.1). Lineage (NCBI taxonomy): Eukaryota > Metazoa > Chordata > Chondrichthyes > Rajiformes > Rajidae > Leucoraja > Leucoraja erinaceus. The sequence goes on from NC_073395.1 coordinate 37,149,161, forward strand.
ACCGCTCCACCAGTTGATCAATGATCCCATTCATTTCATTAGCACGGGCACTAACTTCACTTCAGTTTACCTGATATATTTTCTCCACTTCTTAAACTTAAAAGGCAATTCTGATTGAAATGATATTCCCCTGAGTATAAGGGCATGCCTACATTGAAGCTGCAGGTAGCTTTTAATGAGATATCAATCAAGATTTACATTTCCTTATTAGAAATATTATCAGCGTTAGGTCAAAACTATGCTTGTGCTTTATGTAATTATTGAAATCAGATAATCCTATAAAATTAGGTCCTATCAATTCAGTGTCCTGTTAGGTCAGTACCCAAATACCTCAGGCATACTTGGCCAATCTCACTAAGTAAGAGTTATTAAAGTGGCAATATAATCGCTACGTGAAAAACACAGTACATTGACTAAACAAACATGTAAAACTCAGAAGATCAGGCAGTATATATGTAAGTGGATAAACCATGGGTTTATCTTTCAAATTGATAACATTTCAGAAGAACTAGGTAAACCTAGAAAATGACCATGTTTTAAGTTACAGCGGAAGGCTGTAGAGAACTAAGGGGATGTATCTGACCTGTTTAGTGCTGCCAACATTTTCTAGTTGACTCACAAGTCATTTAGTGAGATTGGCACTGGACTAACAGGACACTGAGTTAAACAGATCCATTTTTATAGTCATCTGATTTCAATAAACCTACAAACCACAAGCATACAGTAGCTTTGACCTAACACTGATAATATTTCTTATTTTCCTTTCGGTTTTCCAGCACCTGCAGTTCTTTCTTCTTTGCCTTTCGATTACTACCAAATTGACTGTTTGTCCAACTTATTAACCGTGAAACCCTGATCACTGGGCAATTTCAGCAGCCTGTGAAACATCACTAAACATGACAGTCATTCAAGAAATACTGCCACAATGATGTAGAGCTATTTCCCGAAGGTTTCACAGATAATGGGAATAGAAGAACAACCTTTGAATCAAATCTATTTGGAGGTTGATAAAGAACTAGATTCACCCACCAAATATAATGGATTACAATTTCCATTTCTCAGAGGCTCAGTGGTATAGTAAATATTGCTTTCATCTGCTGAAGCCCAGAGGAGAGAGGTGAGAGACCAGTATCTCAAGAATACCTGAGACTGAAATGCAGCTTGTTGAATGTTTTCTTTAGCTAACCTGCCCGTTCATAGAATCCATATGAATAGTAAGAGATACAGAATAAACAGGGAACAATAGTTTGCAAGCAAGGCTGCCCTCCAATGATCAGAATATGGGTGTGATGTTTCAGAAAATTAATGTATTATTTTAGGATGAATGCTGTTATTCTGCTTATTGTTCTGTGGTTAGGGTACCACAGAGATCAACCATTTACAATCTGTAATGAAGACTTGGGTAAAGGAACCAAGTGCACTGGAGCCAAATTCATTGATGATGTGAAGGTAGGAACATTGCAAGTTGTGAGGATGACACAAAGATTCTTCAGAGGAAAACGGTGGGTTACGTGAATGGCCAAGAAGCTGGCAGATGGAATATGATGTGAGAAAAGATGAAGTTATCCACTGTAGAAAGAGGAATGAAAAAGCAAGTTAATATTATAATGGGGCGATATCATTAAATGGTGTGCCATAAAGGGGCCAGGACAATGGTAGAACCTTAGCAGCACAATGGTAGAACCGTTGCCTCACAGCACCAGAAATACACATTAAAATACTGACCTCGAATCTTGTCCGTGGCAGTTTGCACATTCTCCTTGTGACCGTGTGAATTTTCTCTGGATGATCTGATTTCCTCCCAATGTCCCAAAAATGTCCAGGTTGTTTCAGTGTCGGTTTAGTTTACTGTCACGTGTATCGAGGTGCAGTGAAAAGCTTTAGTTGCATGCTATCCAGTCAGCAGAAAGACAATCCTTTTCGGACACATACAATTTCATTTATTTATAGATATTGTTTATGACACTTTATAAATATTCTTGTTTTGTTTTTTGTATGCCTTTTCACACTTGCTTTTTATTCTTTTATTCTGTTCAAAATAAATAAATAATAAATAATATTTTAAAAAATTAAAAAATACATGATTACAATCGAGTCATTTACAGTGTATAGACACATGATGAGGGTATTTCTACAATGAAAGTAATCATGTAGGTACAGCAGGCGAAGAACGTGAATGGCAAGTTGGCCTTCATAACAAGAGGAGTTAAGTACAGGAGCAAAGCGGTCCTTCTGCAGTTGTACAGAGCCCTAGTGAAACCACACCTGGAGTATTGTGTGCAGTTTTGGTCTCCAAATTTGAGGATGGACATTCTTGCTATTGAGGGAGTGCAGCGTAGGTTTACAAGGTTAATTCCCGGGATGGCAGGACTGTCATATGTTGATAGAATGGAGCGGCTGGGCTTGTACACTCTGGAGTTTAGAAGGATGAGAGGATATCTTATTGAAACGTATAAGATTGTTAAAGGTTTGGACACGCTGGAGGCAGGAAACATGTTCCCCATGCCGGGGGAGTCCAAGAACCAGGGCCCACAGTTTAAGAATAAGGGGTAAGCCATTTAGAATGGAGATGAGGAAAGACCTGTGAATCTGTGGAATTCCCTGCCTCAGAAGGCATTGGAGGCCAATTCTCCGGATGATTTCAAAAGAGGGTTAGATAAAAATAACGGAGTCAGGGAATATGGGGGGAAGGCAGGAACGGGGTAGACTTTAAAACAAATCATTACCATCTCCCAAATCTCCCAGCAGCCATCAATGTTAAAGCAATTTATTCATACCTTCATCTCAAAAAAACAATGAATTGGAATTCTTTGCCACAGAAGGCTGTGGAGACCAAGTCAATGAATATTTTTAAGGCAGAGATAGAAAGATTCTTGATTAGTACGGGTGTCCAAGGTTATGGGGAGAAGACAGGAGAATGGGGTTAAGAGGAAAAGATAGATTAGCCATGATTGAATGGCAGCTTAGACTTGATGGGCCGAATGGCCCAATTTTGCTCCTATCACTTATGAACATTTATCACTTATAAGTGCAAAGTAAAGCCAGTATAGTTCAATCCAAAGATAGTCTGAGGGTCTCCAATGAGGTAGATAGTACTTCAGCACTGCTCTCGGGTTGCTGCAGGACGATTCTGTTGTTGGATGACAACTGAGAAGAAACTGTCCCTAAATCTGGAGGTGTGCGTTTTCGCACTTCTATATTGGCGAGCATATAAGTAGACTAATAAAGGATTAGTATCGGGATAGTAGGTGGCTGATGTTCACTGTGGACACTGTTAGGTTGAAGAGCCTGGTGCAGTGCTGTATTTTTTTTAATCAAAAAGAAAATTGTTGCAGATATAGCAAGTGATTAGAATGTTTAGTAGGACATTCATAGTGAATATGTGAACTATTGTTGCAACTTTGCCAGTGAGACTGAACCAGGAATATTACATTTGGTTTTGGCTTCTATGTTTAAGGAGGTTAAAGTTTCATCAGAGGCAGTGAAGGAACAGTCAACCAGGTTGACTCCTATAACATATAGAGGAATTGCGCAGGATTCACGATTCAAGATTCAAGAGAGTTTATTGTCATGTGTCCCAGATGACACTAAATTCTTGCTTTGCTTCAGCACAACAATATATAGTAGGCATAAATAAATACAGAACAGATTAGTGTTGCCATATACTATTGAATATATATATGCACACATAAAATATCAGATAAAATGCAATGGGCTATTAATGTTCAGAGTTTTGTTTGAGTTGAGTTTAATAGCCTGATGGCTGTGAGGAAGGGACTATTCATGAACCTGGATGTTGCAGATTTCAGGCTCCTGTCCCTTCCACCTGAAGGGAGCGGGGAGATGAGTAAGTCCTTGATGATGCCGCCAGCCTTTTTGAGGCAGCGACTGCGATAGATCCCGATAGATCGATGGTAGGAAGGTCAGAGCCGATGATGGACTGGGCAGTGTTTACAACTTTTTGCAGTCTTTTCTGCTCCTGGGCACTCAAGTTGCCGAACCGAGCTCTGATGCAACTAGTCAGCATGCTCTCTACTGTGAACCTGTAGAAGTTTGAGAGAGTCCTCCTTGGCATACCGAGTCAATACATCAATAGGCCTATATTCAATGGTTCAGAAAAACAACATGTATTCTTGCTGAATATCAGATGAATGCTTCCCCCAGAAGAGGTATCAAGAACTAGTTTAAGAATAAGGACTCACATGTTTGAGACAGATGAGAATGTTTTTTTCTTTTGAGTGTCCTGACTCATTGAAATCCCTTATATCAGACAGCAATGGCCCCTGAGTTAATAAACATATTGAAGATGGAGACTGAGGGATATTTGAACTACAGGGGGCATGGGGAGATACATTACTTTAGAGAATTTAAATATATTCTTAAAAATTGTTAAATTCAAAAGAGAATCCAAGGGAAAATTCTTTATCCAGAGAGTCGTAAATATGTGATGTAATTCCATAGTGTGAGGTTAGCAAATCGCATGGTTGCAATTGAAAGGAAGTTATTTATGTACAAGAGGCAAACATAATGGATAGATGTGCTGATCAAATTAACGAAGTTTCAATAGCAACATAGATACCCTGTGTCTATGTAACATATTCTTTGTAATCCTATCTTCCATTAATCTTCTTAATTTTGCATCCAGATTAGTAGACAAAAGAATGAAATATCTGTTCCATTCTATTATTTTTTATATCAAGTGCTCATCACAAATTATTGTCAATAAGACCATTAAAGGAATCAAGAAATATGAGTTTTAGACAGGAGGCATTTATGTGCCGATTTGATAAAAAAAAAATAATAAGCGTCCAGGGGGGGGGGGGGGGGGGGGGTGGGGGGGGGCAGTCACCGAGGGTACGTGATTAGTTGTTTTAGTGAGTGACAGTAGAAACGATTTGAATAAAAAAAGAATAAGGGTCGCGGGGGGGGGGGGGGGGGGGGGTGATTGACTGGCTGAGTGAGACGAGTGACCGGATAGCCGACTTTTACTTTTATATGGGTTTTAGAGCAGAGACATAGATACACTCAGTCCACATTGCACAACTTTACCCTAGCTCTAAATATTCCCATCCACTACCACACCACCCCCCTATGATCTGATTAGTTTAGTATAGAGACACAGTGTGGAAACGGGCCCTTCGGCCCACCTAGTCAGCGCTGACCAGAGATCACCCCGAACACTAACTCGATCTAACACACTGTACGTCTTTGGAATGTGGGAGGAAACCGGAGCACCCGGAGAAAACCCACACAGGCCACGGGGAGAATGTACAAACTCCTTACAGACAGCACCTGTAGTTAAAATCGAACCCTGGTCGCTGGCGCTGTAAGGAAACAACTCGACCGCTACGCCGCCGTGCTGCCCTTCCACTGATATTCCCTTCCACTGGAGCAATTTATAGTGGCCAATTAATTGAGCGACCCGCACGACTTTGGGATGTGAGAGGAAACCAGAGCACACAGTAAAAAACCCCATGGCATCAATGGGTGAATGTGCAAACTCCATAAAGACAGCACCAGAGGTTAGAGTTCAATCCAGGTTGCTTGAGCTGTGAGGCAACAGCTCTTATAGCTTTGCCACTTTGCCCCCAATCACACATCCCTATAGTGTTCCTTATTCTGAGTACAAAGACCACAATGGGCATTTACAGGCTGTAGTGTCACCAACTCAATTGGCATTTACGGATCATGCCACTTAAGCACCGTGAGTTGCAAATTATACATATTACTGGAATTATTAATTTTTTTCACAGAAATTCTGAGAGAGCTAATATATATTTCCATTGTTCAAATGTTTAGGTTGAGGTTTGTGAACACTATAAACGGCCTGTCCCACTTGGGCGACCTAACCCGCGAGTTCTGGCGTGTTTGCCCTCGACTCATACTTGCAGCATGGTCGACACGAGCGTAGGAGGTCTTCGGAATGCTCTTTCATGCTCGAGAGTGATCTCCGCGTACTCGAGGCCTCAGCTAGGTCGTGGCGTGTTTTTCAATGTTAAAAAATGTTTGCGAGTAAAAATAAGGTCGCCATGGAAAAAATTGATACTTTTTTTTACTCATAGGTTGAGTCATAGTGGGTCGTAGTAGGTCGGCATGTTAGTCATCGGTAATTGAGGGTAGCCGAAGGTAGTCAAAGGTAGTCATAGATAGTCTTCATCATAGTCTAAGGGAGGTTGACGGAGATCGAAGGAGGTCATCTTTACTCTCCACTATATGGTGCCCAATTTTCCCGAAGTTAGTCGGAGCTAGTCACAGCTAGTCTTCAACATAGTCGAAGGAGTTCGAAGGAGGTCTTCTACAAAATCGAAAGAGGTCTTCAACACGTCATTTTTTCAAACTCTTCTACACTCGCAAATTAGGTCGCCCAAGTGGGACAGCCCCTTAAGTGTAAATTTCTGTTGCCATAATATCCGTAACACAAGGATTACCTTTAATATTTTATATAGTTGCATCTGCCCTTCTTGCTTTTTTATATTCTGTGATCAGGCTAAAGAAGGCAATGATGCCATAGAGATACAAGGAACTGTAGCTGCTGGAATCATGTCCAGAACACAAAGTGCTCCGAATTCCAGGTAGGTTCTCTGGAGGATATGGATAATTGTTGTTTTGGGTCAGATTCAAGTCTAAATGCAGGTTCTGACCCAAAAAAATGCCCCTATATGTCCCCCAGAGACAGAGATGCTGCCTGACCCACTGAGTTGCACCAACACTTTGTGTTCAACACAATTATCCCATATGCATTTTCAATCACCTAATCTACCTTCTTTCAGGGATCCATGGACATGTATACCAGCATCTCTTAATTTCTTAGCATTCCTAAGACCTTAGCATTTGTTTTGTATCTCCTATCATTTAGTCTTCGCATTTTTTTTTTGATTAGTTACGATTTGCGATGGCTTTACCCATTTTACCAAAGTCATTTTCTGTGTCTGAAGAAGGGTCTCGACCCTAAACATCACCCATTCCTTCTATCCAGAGATGCTGCCTGTCCCGCTGAGTTACTCCAACATTTTGTGCTTATCTTCGGTTTAAACCAGCATCTGCAGTTCCTTCTTATCAAAGTCATTGTTCTGTCTGACTGAGAGACCACCTCTATCAATAACACCATCAGTTTTCACAATAACTTCAAACTTACTAATGATGCCTCCTTCATTCACATCCAGGTCAGTAATGCATATTAATACACAGCAAGGGTCCCAACACTAATCCATTTGTTCAATTATAATAGCAATCCTTGACAATCTCCGTAGAATATAAAGCATTGAAATCAAATTTGCAATGATTAGTTGTGAAAGTCTTTGTCGGATTTCTCCTGAGCCACTCCTGTGTCTTGTTCCGGAGAAGATTTGTAATGAAGAATGATATAAGAAGTATTAACTGGACCCCAAAGAAGGTAAATTTAATGCAAAAGTTGTATATTCCAAACTAAGACCATTTCATAGGAAGAAGTGGTTAAAATAACAAGCGGAATTACAGGTTCTTTTGAGATGAAACATTTACTTGTTTGCCTCTTCCGATCTGCATCAGGATTCCCTCTGATGGTGAGAAAGTTTGGTGAGTGGAACTGACACTAGGAACATTATTCAATGTATCAAATATGAATAATGCCCTTTTACAAATGAATCACTTTAGGGGCAAATGTTCTTGAATTCTGACTGCGGAAACTATTGTTCATCTTTAACAAGATCTATGTAGATACAGCTTTGTACAACCAATACAAAATTGAAGCAAAATGCTTTAACTGTTGGTATCTGTAACAAACACAGAAATACTGCTTGGCATTACTTATGTCAGGTAAAAGACAGGCATGAAACAAACATATAAGACACGTCTGATGCAGGGCTAAGGGTAGTAATGATTCAATAATAATAAAGGAACAACAGTTGCACAGTAATTTGAGGAAGGACATCCTTGTGATTGAGGCAGTGCAGCGTAGGTTCACGAGATTGATCCCTGGGATGGCGGGACTATCATATGAGGGAAGATTGAAAAGACTAGGCTTGTATTCACTGGAGTTTAGGATGAGGGGGTATCTAATAGAAACATATACAATTATAAAAGGACTGGACAAGCTAGATGCAGGAAAAATGTTCCCAATGTTGGGCGAGTCCAGAACCAGGGGCCACAGTCTTAGAATGAAGGGGAGGCCATTTAAGACTGAGGTGAGAAAAAACGTTTTCACCCAGAGAGTTGTGAATTTGTGGAATTCCCTACCACTGAGGGCAGTGGAGGCCAAATCACTGGATGGATTTAAGAGAGAGTTAGATAGAGCACTAGGGGCTAGTAGAATCAATGGACATGGGGAGAAGGCAGGCATGGGATTGATTGGGGACGATCAGCCATGATCACAATGAATGGCGGTCATGGCTCGAAAGGCAGAATGGCCTCCTCTTGCACCTATTGTCTATGTTTCTACGTTTCTATGTTTCTAATAATATTGCAGGTTTAAAAAAATAATAAATGCACAACCTGACAACCTGAGCATTACCAGATTTCTCCCAATCACAGCATGGTTGAAATGCTGGTCTGCGGACAAGGACAGAAAAAAATAGGCAACGGGATTAAAGGAAAAAATAAAGAATGAATCGATTTTCAGGTGAGAAGAGAGGAAACCTTCGAGACTACGGTGAATGAGGTTTGGGATGTAGAGAAATCATCAGAATGAAGAATGAGTAAAATACACTTGAAATCAAACAAAAGGGGAGGGAGAGTAAAATTACAGAGCGAAACATAAGACGTGGAGGAGTATGAATAAAATATAATACGAGGAGTGAAATGGGATGGATTGAGTGAATAAAAAGAGAATACAAGGCAAAATCCAAAAGAGAAAATCATAAAGAATAAATGGAAAATATTCAGATGGAAGGATTGGGTGTTGGAGAACCAAATGGGAGAGAGAGGTGAAAAAGGAAGGATGGAAGTAGAGATAGTCGTGTCACATATTCTGGATTCATTGTAAACTGGTCTCTTGATCTAAGGCATGTATATATCAGCACGACACAGTCACTTCAGGTAGCAGCAAGTCACAAACTTTGAGTTAGCTTTTCCACATATATATACACATATATACCTCAGAAATAAGCATTATTCAGAATAAATAATATATAAAGCAAAAACTGTGACTTTTCATATAGTTAAATATTCAATAATGTGTGTTCACTGGTGTTCGTACTCATCTTTCAACAAAATACTCTTGCCGCTCTGTGGCCCATGGAGTGATATCTCTTCCCTTGTTTGTGGAGTATTCCCACTGGACTCAGCTCCTCAATGTCCAGCAGTGGAAGAACCCTGGACCGTGGCTCTCCCCCACTAAGCCTTGGTGTTGGCTGCACCCAGCCCCAGTGCATCCCTCAGCCCGTACTCCTACAGTCTGAAATGGCCCAGTTGGCAACATTTCCCAATGGATATCTCGCTGTGCTGGGAGATCAAAAAGTTTCAGACAGACCAAAGAGTGGCTTTCACCAAGTTCATGGTCTTCCAGCAGCACTTGATGTCCATCTTCAAGTGTGTCTCTGGGAACAGAAGGTTAAATCAGAGAATTCTCTTTTTTCGAGCTGCTTGGGATGAACGGTGACAAGGACCCTTGCATCGTTCTCCCGACCCTCTTGCAAGTCCAGATTCTGCAAAAGGGTGGGCAACCATCAACATGCATATATTACATAACACCCTCCTTTAAAATGGAAACCAATGACACTGGAAATCAGAAGCCAAATATATTTATACCAGAGGCTTATATTTATATACTTAAGAAAGAACTGCAGATGCTGGAAAAATCGAAGGTAGACAAAAATGCAGGAGAAACTAAGTTGGTGAGGCAGCATCTTTGGAGCGAAGGAATATTCTTTCGCTCCATAGATGCTGCCTCACCCACTGAGTATCTCCAGCATTTTTGTATACCTGATATATATACTGATACGTTGAATTCACAAGTGTGCAATGCATGATTAAAACATTTCCACATTTGGCCTTAAGACATTGAAAAATTCTATTCAATTACTATGTCTTGTGTTCAACATGTGTGCAAATCTGAAATCAAGCGTTAATATTCGAACATTTACATAGAAGACGAAACAAAACTAATTGGGAGAAACACACGTCCAAATGAACAAATAAATCAGCTTTCGAAGAAACTGAGCCAATTGACATTAAAACAGCTTATATATATTTTCAGAAGAAATCATCTTTGTCTTGAGACTTATCTCTTTAATTGCCCATTCTATCCATAACACGTCCAATTCTTACTGCACTTGGTTCAGTCCGTTTAAAAGTTCTATGTGCAGGAAAGTTCTTGTAGAAAACAGTCACTTCTTTAAGTTCACTTGTGTAGTTTGGGAGCCAGCTGCTTTATTTACACCCTTGGTTATCTGAAGCTTTGGCCACAGGACTTTCTGCCCTAAAGTTCTTTGAAATTAATGTTGCTATGTCAGTAAATTAACAGCGGCAATAATTCATGAGCTGCCTGGAGCCAAGCCTTCCTCTGGCCTAAAGTATGATTAAAACCTCTGTGCCTTAGTTTTGTTTAAGATAGACACAAAGTGCTGGCATGACTCAGGCAGCATGTCTGGAGAAAAATAATGAATGACGTTTTGCCTCGAGACCCTTCTTCAGACTGAATGTAGGGAGTGGGACGTGCGCAGGTGAATAGATGGAGGCAAGAAAAGTCCAGGACTGAATCAGGACTGGCCACAAATGACCTCGGGCAGGGCTGTGCCTGGTAAGCACATCGTTGTCTAGGGAAGGTATGATCTAAAGAGAAAAAACAATGTGGAGAGTGGTGGAACTGATAAAAGGGCTAGGGTGGAGGAAGAGAGCAAGCGTTCATACTGCTGGAGTGTAAGCTGACCAAGTGAAATATGAGGTGCTGTTTCTCCAATTTCAATGTGGCCTCACTCTGTCAAGGGAGGCAGCAGAGGATGGAAAGGTCAGTGTGGGAATGGGAAGGGGGGTTGAAATGGTTGGCAACTGGGTGATCTCATAGGCCCAGGTGGAGCAAGCGTAAGAGTTCTGCAAAATGGTGGTGGAGTCTACACCTGGTCTCGGCGATGTACCCGGAGCCCTCATCAGGAACACCAGATGCAATAGACGAGGTTAGAGTAGGTATATGTGAACCTCTGTCTACAGTGATAGCAGGGTAAAGTAGCTGGGGAAGGGGTGATTTAGATGGGAAGGGATGAGTGAACCAAGGAGTTGCGGAGGGAGCAGTCTTGGCGGAAGGCAGAATGAGGTGGAGATGGGACAAACCGATTACTGGTGGGACCCCTTCGGAGGTGATGGAAATGTCGGAGGATAATATGTTGGATGAGGAGGCTGGTGAGGTGAAAGGTGAGGACGTGGAGAACTCTGTCCATGTTTGCGTCTGGGTGGTGGGGGGGCAAGATCAGAACCACGGGACACAGAGGTGACACATGTGAGGGCTCCATCTGTGACAGAAGAGGTGTTCCCTGAAGCAAGAGGACATCTATGGAACACCTCATCTTGGGAGTAGATGAGGAAAAGAAAGAGGAAATTGTGGGGAGGAATAGCATCTTTGCAAGAGGCAGGGTGGGGAGAAGTATAGTCCAGATAGCTATGGCAATCGGTAGGTTTGTAACAGGTGCCTTTTGATAGTCTGTCTCCTGTGGTGGAGGCAGAGAGATCGAGAAGGGAGAGAGAGGTGTCCGAGATTAATATTGATAATTTGGAGATTGCTTGCTGCTTTTTATTTGCATTGAATATTCTCATTGTAGACTTCTCTGAACAAATTGAATTGAGCATAAAGGACAAATAATCTGAATGCTAGGAATCAAGTCAAGTTCTTTTTACAGTGCTTTCCCTTCACTCGCTCATTAATCTTCTCGTTTTTCCTCCACCACGTCACAGACTTCCGACATGCTCCTGGGTCCACAGTGTAAAGCACAACAGCACTACATCAAAGATTACCTCCTTCCAATCCAATCCAATCCAACTTTATTTGTTAAGCACTTTAAGACAACCAATGTTGACCAAAGTGCTGTACAGAAGAATAAACAAGACATCATAAACAGACAACATAACAGAACATAACATAACAGCTCACATAAAGCGCAAAAATTACATATGAAATACAACAATAAATTAAAGGACATAAAACATGAGTAAAAATAATAACCACGCAAGAAAGCAATCAAAAAAGAAATTAAATTAAGTAAATAAAGTCGACATCTTACTGGGTATCAAAGGCCTCGGAGAAGAGATGGGTTTTTAGAAGTGATTTAAAAACAGACAGAGAAGAGGCCTGTTTAATGTGGAGAGGCAGATCGTTCCATAATTTGGGTCCTTTTCTTGGGTACTTGTTGGCTACAGAATAATGTTGCTCATGATCTGTAGCTTCCCTGATCATTGTTTCAACCAGTGCTCTTCATGTCTCATCTAAGCACTTCTGTTGGTTTCAAAATGTCCTCATTATTCCATGCCCCCTCTAGGAAGCCATGTTAATGTTGACTTGGTTCCACTCAAGATCGCTGGAATGTTTTGGCTTTTTCAGCTTGCAGCTTCAGCCTGTCTGACTCAAGTATTAATTTGGCTATTCCTGTATCAACGTGAATGCTCACCTCTGACCAAGGCATTAACCATCATTACCGTTTTAAAGTCTTTTACCTGTGCCAGAACTGGTCATCTTGACTACAATAAGGACCACAAAATGGACAAAGTAGACCAAACTAAAGATGACACAATGGCGTAGCTTGAAGAGATGCTGCCTCACAGCACCAGAGATCCATTTTCGATCCCAACCTGGCATGCTGTCTGTGGGGAGTTTGCACATACTCCCTGTGACCATGTGGATTTCCTCCAGGTGCTCCAGTTTACTCTAAGTCCTGAAGATGTGCAGGTTAGGAGGTTAATTGGCCCGTGTGTAGGGAGTGGATGCAAAGGTGGCTAACAGAATGAATATGAAGAGGTGATCGAGATTGGCATGGACTCGATGGACTGAAGGGCCTGTTTTCATACTGTATCTTTAGATTTAAACTAAACCAAGCTTCTGCAATTCGGGGTTTATTTTAATGTTAATTTGGTGGTCCCTTTATACTCAAATTCAGCACACTCAACATCAAGATTCTACAACATTTGCAACATCTTCAGTGATTTTCTTGAGGCATGTGAAGAAGATTCTGGACGTGCTGGAGCCCCTTTCTAGGTTGTCTCCTCTGTTGCATGACTTCATTGACTTCCTTCAGGTTAATCATCCAGTTTGAAACTTTTCCTTGTCCACCGTTTTACTTCTCAATGGAGTGGCACTGTGGCGCAGCAATAGAGCTTCTCCCTTACAGCGCCAGAGACCCGGGTTCAATCCTGACTACGGGTGCTTGTCTGTACGGAGTTTGTACGTTCTCCCCATGACCTGCGGGGATTTTCTCCAAGATCTTCAGTTTCCTCCCACACTCCAAAAAACGTACAGATTTGTAGGTTAATTGGCATGGTATGAAATGTAAAATTGTCCCTAGTATGTGTAGGATAGCGTTAATGTGCGGGGATCGTTGGTTGGTGTGGATTCGATGGGCTGAAGGGCATGTTTCCATGCTGTATCTCTAAAGTAAACTAATCTAAACTAAACTGCCAGGACGTAAAAAAAATTCTGCAGAGAAACATTGGCTGGCTTTTCTCTTTGAAAATAATTTGTGTTTCGCTTGATGCAGCTGATGATTGCTCTGAAGATTTCTTGAGCACAGCTCCATGTCCCAGGGAAAAATCCAGCTTAACCTGATGACTTAATTCAATTTGATCCACATGTTCCAGAAAGCTTCTTTCAAAACCACTACATTCCAATCATGTCTTCTATAACTTCAGAAATATACCTTTCATTTGCCGAGGAGTTTCTCTGCAAATTCTCAACCACAGTATCGTTCACAGTAAAACCGAACCTGAGGCTTATTTATACTTTAAAACTAAAGAGGTTAGCTATGAAGAGGGTAGGACCATGACAAGATAAAGGAAGGAATTTATGCTTGGAGACAGAGGATGTAGGCAGGTTATTAAACCAGAACTTTGCACTGGCATTCAGCAGGGAGATGGGCATGGAGGACAGTCAGATCAGTGTGGGGAATACTAATAAGCGAGGGCAATTTGAGATCAAGAAGCTGGTGGTTTGGGGCTCTTGACGAGCATTAAGGTGGATACATCTCCATCACCTGATGGGGGCCTATCCCAGGTTATTGAGAGGGGCGAGAGAGTAGATTGTAGGGGCCTTGATGAAGATCTTCACATCTTCTCCAGCCACAGGCAAGATCCTGGAGGACTGAAGAGTAGCCAATGCTGTTCCTTTGTTCAAGAAAGGAAATCAGGATAATCCAGGAAATTGTAGTGATGGTTTGGAAGTTATTGGAGAGGATTCTTCAAGATAGAATTTACTTACATTTGGAAGAGAATGGGCTAGTTATTGATATTGGTATTGAGGGAGAAAAGGCAGATGAAGTTCAATCTCCAAAGGTGTGAAGTGTTGCACTTCGGTGAGGGGCAATGTAAAGAGAAATCATATGGATGGGAGTATCTGCAACAGTAATGATGCACAGACACATCTGGGGGTCCACAGTTCCCTGAAAACAGTGAAGAAGGTGGATGGAATTAATCGGGGCACTGGGTATATGAGTCAAGAAGTCATGATGCAGCTTTATGAAACTTTGATGAGACTGCATTTGAAGTATTATGTGTAGTTCTGGTCACCCCATTACAGGAAGGATGTAGATGCTTTCGAGAGGGTGCAGACAATGTTTACCAGGATGCTGCCTGGATTAGAGGGTATGAACTAGAAGGAGAGGTTGGACAACCATGGATGGTTTTCTCCAGAGTGCCAAGGGCAAAAGGAAGGCCTGATAGAAATTTACTAAATTATTCGAGGCATAGGTAGGATACACAGCCTGAAACTTTTTTCCAGCATGGAAATGTCAGAGGGAGAAAGTTTAAGGAAATGTGTGGGGCAAGTGTTGAGTGATATGTACCTGGAACGCTTGATCAGGGATAGTGGTGGAAGCAGAGAGGAGAGAAGCTTTTAGAAAAGCACATCAATATGCAGGTTGTGGATCACATGCAGGCAGATAGAATAGTAAGAATAAACGTGAACTTACCAGTTTGAGCGATTACGTGAAGAACCCCGCCAGTCCGCATGCGCGTCAATCTTCAAAGCCAGGGTGTGACTCATCCTTGATTATGCTATTGTCCTTGCTGAGACAGCATGAGGTATAAATTGAGTCAATAGAAGGGAGGTTGGATTGCGTGATGGTCTGGGCTGCGTCCACAATTCGCTGCATTCTTGGATGGAGCTATTCCAAAACCAATCTGTGATGCATCCTGATAAAATGCTTTCTATGATGCATCTGCAGAAGTTGGTGAGAGTTGTAGGGGACATGCTGAACTTCTGAAGCCTTCGAAGGAAGTAGAAGCGTAGGTTTAATTGCAATTGGTTTAAAAGACGTCATGTTCAGCAGCAACATCAAGGGTCAAAATGCCTTTTCCTGTGCTGTATTGGTTTATATTGAATGCATTCATGGCAGCTCAAAGTTTAAATGCAAAACTGAGAATGTATCCAGTCCAGCTTGTAATTCAGTGATTTGCAATACCAACATTATCAATGCTTGCATTCTCAGGCTATTTACCTGTATATTTTGTTGTAATTGAGACGACTGCTCAGACAGATTTCCTTTCACCTTATTCAGTGCCCTTTGGAATGTATCTATTTTGACATCTTTTATTTGCATTTAGCTTTCAAGAGCATTTAGTTTTCCTGTCAGAAGGCTCTTTAGGTCAGTTCTCTTATCCAAACCTGCCAACCACATTTATGTTTCCATCAGAGAATGTTCTATTGTTGGACTCCTGGTTCATTCCTTCCTCAGATTGAGATCTGAATGATTTTTGAAGGCATTTACATTCATTTTTCAGTCATTGTGTAATATTAAGTTACTTCCTAATTTTGAGAAATGTTTCCACACTTTTTGACCTCCTCTCTGTCACTTGCTCCCAACTGCTGGCGAATTGTCCTCACCTCAATCTGGTGGAGATCAGATTTGCAGTCCTTTTCATGTAACCTTCTTCAGTATAAATATTATTCACCATATATACAATTAACGGCAAAGCCCTCAACAGCATTGATGTACAGAAGGATCTTGGGGGCTAAGTCCAGAACTCCCTGAAAGTGGCAACACAAATTTAGTTTAGTTTAGTTTAGTTTAGTTTAGTTTAGTTTAGTTTAGTTTAGTTTAGTTTAGTTTAGAGATACAGCGTGGAAACAGGCCCTTCGGCTTACCGAGTCCTTGCCGACCAGCAATACCCACATATTAACACTATCCTACACACACTAGAGATCATTTTTACATTTATACCAAGCCAATTAACCTACAAACTTGCAAATCCTTGGAGCATTGGGGGAGACCGAAAATCTCGGAGCAACCCATGCAGGTCATGGGGAGAACGTACAAACTCTTGTACAGACAAGCACCCATAATCGGGATCGAACCAGGGTCTCCAATGCTGCAAGCGCTGTAAGGCAGCAACTCTACCGTTGCGCCACTGTAACTAGTAGATAGTGTCAAAGAAGACACATCGTACGCTTGCCTTCGCAGGCTGGGGTTTTCAATCTAGGAGTCAGAAAGTCCTGATGCAGCTTTATAGGCCTTTGGTTAGGCCGCATATGGAATTTTGCTTACAGTTCTGGTCGCCCACTATGGGAAGGATGTGGGTGCTTTGGAAAAAGTGCAGAGGATGTTTACAAGAATAAATGCCTGGATTAGGATTATATCCAGATCCCTCCATTCCCTGCATGTCCATATGGCTATCCTAGAATCCCTTAAATGATACTATCTTATGTGCCTCCACCACCATCCCCTGCAGCACATTCCAGGCACTCATCACCGTCTCTGTAAAAAAAATAATTGCCCCGCAAATCTCCTTTAAAATATGACCCTCGGACCTCTAGTGTTTGATATTTCCATCCTGGGATATTTCCATCCTATAGCTAATACCCCCTAATTATGTGCAGGCAGATAAGAGTTGGTCTTAGCATCATGTTCTGGCACAGACATTATGGGCCAAAGGGCCTATTCCTATGCTGTACTGTTCTATGTTTTATATTCATAGAACCATGGAGTTATGCATTGCAGAAAAAGGCTTTCAGCCATTCACTCCCATGCCAACCGTTTATCCCATCTAGACTAATTCCATTGGCCCGCATTGGGAAAAGTATTCTTCTATGCCTTGCTCATTTAAATATCTGTCTAAATGCCACCTACAGTTAGCAACAGTGTCTGTTTCCACCATCCCCTACATGATAGATAACCTTCCATGCATCAATACTTTTTTGGCATATCTTTCATTCATTTGTTCTATATCTCTCTATATCAACGTCTATATCTCTGGATTCCCTTTCCCTGGACCCTCAGTCTGAAGAAGGGTCTCGCCCCGAAATGTCACCTATTCCTTTTCTCCAGAGTTACTGCCTGACCCGCCGAGTTACTCCAGTTTCTTGTGTCTTATCTTCGGTTTAAACCAGCATCTGCTGTTCCTTCTTACACATACTTGCAGAATTCTATCTGCCATTACGATGATGGAAATCTTTCCTGTCATTTGAAGCTTAGAACAAGAAAAGGAAATACCATTGTTACATCCACCAATGTATGCACTAAAAATGTTCTGTCAAAATGATTCTGTAGTATATCTATGTATTTGTCAAAGGGGATACCTGTTACCCAGTGCAGCACTTACATTGACCAGTACACAGTTGTGTACTATAAACATGTTTGATTCATGACGCTGTACCATTGTGTTCTATTCCTCAACATTTTTCCCAGTTTCCCACAGCGATATTATTGACTGGGAAGAACACAATGTAGGTACGAACTGCCTCCTGAGTTTTGATTGTGTGAATGAGAAATCCAACATGACCTATAGGTTTCTTAAGCTCTCCTTTTGTGCTTATAGTGAGTGAGGAATGCAATTTGTTACATCAAATTTTCACAATATACAACCACACACAGCTACAGTATTTTCCATAGCCTTACACTGCCATGTGCTTTGGTCAGTTTCATGTATTGTGGATTCTTCAAGACTGTTCTGTAGAGGAGGGTATTACTGACTGACTGGGCATTACAATCTGAAGAAGGGTCTCTACACAAAACGTTACCCATTCCTCCTCTCCAGAGATGCTGCCTGTCCCGCTGAGTTACTCTAGCATTTTGAGTCTATCTTCATTGTAAACCAGTATCTGCTGTTCCTTCCTACACATGCAGGTAATGATTCCTCTGCATACAAAGAGGATAAGTGGTATGAACAAAACACATGAAGGTATTAAGAAAAAAATGTGAGAATGAATGAGAGAAACAAATGGAACGAGAGCACTGAGAATGAAAGTGTGAAAGAATGATGAAGATGGGAAGAACACACTGCAGGAAAGGAAACAAGGTAATAGAAAGAGGATGGCAGGGGAATCATGGCCTGCATTTCAATCTTTCACACCAGCATGGAAGAAATAGATACTGGAAATGATTTGGGAAATTGTACTGGGGTTGCCAAGGTTGGGGGCAAATTGGTATTACTGCAAACTGAAGACAAATTGAAAAGTCAAGGACTGAATTCCCTGACCTGTTGTGAAACACCTACACATAAACACATGTATTTTCTTAATATATTCCAGGTTAAATCAATTTTCAACTGGATGGGACTATTTTTTTTTTTGAGTTGTATAAAAGTTTCTAGGTAATGCTGGTTGGTTGAACTACAAAGAAGAGGGTGGAAATCTTGTATGACCAAGTCTCATGCATTTCCAAAGTTTCACAGGTTGCACTCACAAGACAAATAACCAGGCATTGCAATTCCCTTAGTGCAAAGTTTGTGCTTCTGCCTATCAATGGGGACCTGGTATTGTGGTACAAACCAGTGTGTATGAGGTATTTTAAACAAGTCTTTTCCTTTCATGTCATAATGAGTGGATGTTGAAACTGAATACAAAATAGCTTCCAATATTATTCCAATAATTCCCAATGTGATCTGGAGGGAAAACGGCTCTAATTGAGTACATTGAAGTATTGGGGCTTAATACGGAGAGGAAAGATTTAGAGGGGTATGGACCAAATGCAGGCAAATGGGACTAACTTAGAGGGTCCATCTTGGGTGGCGTGGACGGGTTGAGCCAAAAGGCCTCATTCCATGATGTATAACTACAATATTCTATGACTTTAATAGTTAATTTAATATTTTTAGATGATCATTCTATTTTTTACTCCCTCTTTCTCCACATATGCTGCTGTCTCTCTATGCTTCGATTTATTTCCTTTCTATTTTCAATTTGTAACTGTTGTTCTTTTTAAGTAATTGTTAACATGATACATGGTCCGAGAACACTGATGAAATTATAAAGAAAGTACATCAGCGCCTCTACTTCCTGAGAAGATTACGGAGAGCCGGTATGTCAAGGAGGATTCTCTCTAAATTCTACAGGTGCACAGTAGAGAGCATGCTGACCAGTTGCATCGTGGCTTGGTTCAGCAACTTGTGGGCCCTGGAGTGGAAAAGACTACAAAAAGTAGTAAACACTGCCCAATCCATCATCGGCTCTGACCTCCCTACCATCGAAGGGATCTATCGCAGTCGCTGCCTCAAAAAGGCTGGCAGCATCATCAAGGACCCACACCATCCTGGCCACACACTCATCTCCCTGCTACCTTCAGGTAGAAGGTACAGGAGCCTGAGGTCTGCAACATCCAGGTTCAGGAATAGCTGCTCCCCCACAGCCATCAGGCTATTAAACTCAACTGAAACAAAGGGGTTTTGACCAGAAACATTGATTATTTCTTTTCCTGATGATGATGTTTGATCCATACCATTCCTCCAACATTTTCTGTATTTGTTATTAATTTCCAGCATCTTTCAGTGGCTGTGAATGAATTTGTTTCTATCCTTAGAAAATGTATCCTTATTTGACCTTATTCACATTAATAAGAAAAACCTGAAATTTCTCATTTTAATTTTTTTACAGCATAACTTTAGAAACACATTTAAATCCCTCATGGGATACAGAGGCAGATCTCTTAAATATTCTGACATCAAGTGAAGCCAAATGTCCTGAGATTCTTAGAGCAATGTTAAATTATATCTCCAAATAGCTAATAGTTACAGATAGAGGAGAAAGCTTTCATAGGAGCCTGTGGGCAAATGTTTCACACAGAAGTTGGTGGAACAAGCTGCCAGAGGAAGTAATTAAGTCAGGTACTATAACAACGTTAACACGTCATTTAGACAGGTACATGGATAGGAAAAGTTTAGAGGGATTTGAAATGGGCCATTTAATTAATAATAGCAGGAATAAAAGTGTTCAACAAGTCAAAAAACATGGACTTATATTGTGGTTGGGACCATTCTCATTTCAGTGAAGAAATCCAAGGGATGACCTAACCCCTTTTTATAAAATCACTAGACTAGGTGGGACCCGTTGGGTCCCATGTTCACACAGGAGGGCTGGTCCCCCAGCACAATATCCCACCTCTCCACCAATTCCAATATTGGTGGCCAGTGGGAGGGTGGGGGGGGGCTTTCTGGAGCGCTAGTATGGGCGTTGTTGGCCGAAGGGGCTGGTTTCCAGAGGGCTAGTATGGACATTGTGGGCCGAATGGATTCTTGGACTGGCAGCTCAGGCCTGGTGGGCTGGCAGCTCAATCATTCAGGCCTGGTGGGCTGGAAGCTCAGTCACTCAGGCCTGGTGTGCTGGCAGCTCAGTCACTCAGGCCTGGTGGGCTGGCAGTTCAGTCAATCAGGGCTGGTAGGCTGGCAGCTCAGTCACTCAGGGCTGGTGGGCTGGCAGTTCACTCACGGCTATTCCTCGAAATTGCATTTCAAGCAGAGTGCAGGCCACCACATTCAATTTCATAGCATTTCAAGCAGAGTGCAGGACACCATATTCAATTTCATAGCGTTTCAAGCAGAATGCAGGCCACCACATTCAATTTCAAGCATTTCAAGCAGAGTGCAGGCCACCACATTCAATTTCAAGCAGAGTGCAGGCCACCACATTCAATTTCATCGCATTTCAAGCAGAGTGCAGGCCACCACATTCAATTTCATAGCATTTCAAGCAGAGTGCAGGCCACCACATTCAATTTCATAGCATTTCAAGCAGAGTGCAGGCCACCACATTCAATTTCATAGCATTTCAAGCAGAGTGCAAATGGCCAAACAACTCATTGCATTGTCGTTAAGAGCTAACAAATCATTTATTGCAAGTACATTGCAGACTCACAGTTCAGTTGATTCACAGCTAAGAATGACAGTTGTGGACTCTCCCTCTCGATCTTCCAGAGTGACTGACTCACGTCCAGGCATCCGGGGGTTTTAGAGTCCTGCCCCTCGGAAGGCGTTACCTTCATCATTGTGATTGACAGGTGAGAGGACCAATCAGCTGATCTCAAGATTTTTAAACACTCATAACTTTTTTATTTTTCTTCAATCAGAAAAATCCTCGGGGCTGCCTCAGCGGAGGAGGACTGTGTGTAAGATGACCAAAACCATAGTGATATATGGTAGCATTTTTTTCTAAAACCCATATACAGCACAGACAGGAAGTGGTCAAGATGAGAATTTTAGTTATATAGATAAGGGTCACAAACAAGATAAATGATCCAAGGATAGGGGAGCCTAAAACTAGAGGGTATATTTCTAGGAGAGAGAGTGGAGATTTAAAGGATTCATACTGGGGACATTTTTCACACAGATGATGGTGGGTACATGGAAAAAGATATCAAAAGAAGTGTTGGTGGCAGGTACAGTTAGAATGTTTAAAAGACATTTGAACAGGTACAAATGTGAAAAATCGAGGAACGTGGCACAAATAAAAGCAAACGGCACTAAGTCTGGAAGGAGCTTTGCATGGTGTAGATGAGATGCGCCATAGGTTATGTTTCTGTACTGTATAACTTATCGTGCAAAAAAACAAATAATGGAAAGACTGGAAATTTGCAATGAAAGCCCCAAAATGCTGGAAATACTGAGCAATTCATGCAGCACCCACAAAGAGAGCAGAGATAACATTTCAGGTTAGTCATAATACTTCAGCAATTTACAGAATGGCTACATTCTTTAGTCAGTAATGATCCAACTGACCTCTATGGCATTCCCCACGGAGAATACCTTATTACAGCTGTCAGCAGTGGCTTTGTGCTGTGGGAGAGGTCTTCCATTCACAAATTCTGCCTTGAGTTTGGGGCAGTATGAATTCTGTCGACAAAACCTTGGCAATCCTTTATCCATTCAACCTGTCCTAGCTGACTGTCAATATCCCCAGAATGTTTCTGAATTTATCCCGGTTCGTGGCGATCGAAGCTCCCGCGATTGAGGCAGTCGAAGTTCCTGCGGCTTGGAGCTCCCAAAGTCGGTCTCTAACCAGAGACCGTGAGCTCCATGATGTTAAAGTCCTCAGGCTCCCATGGTTGGAGTGATGAAGCCAACTTTTAGTTTAAAATATAAGAAGATATTAAATTGGCTTCTGGGCTAGCTTACAGCTTATATTTAGTGTCAAATTAGGCTTGTCTTAGGTTGCGGTGTGTGATAATAAATCTTATAACATTGTCTCCCAAGTGACAAGCAGAGAGGAGAAGCTAGAGAGATCTCTTTGATGTAAGATGCCATAAACCAAATGGTCTATGTTTATGAGGGACCAAGTGACAGAGACGAAAGCAGCGAAAAAGCTAGGGTGATCTCTTTGGAGATAAAATGACCTAAAGCAAATGGCCAATGTTTTTTAGTATATCTTGTACCATGTAAACAAAAGGTTTGATGTGATGCATTCTGTGGAAACCTTTTCCTGTACCTCTGACCATGACTAATGTCTGTGGAATTGTGCTAAGGGGACAAAAAAAAACTATTTAAGGCAATGTAATTCTGTTGTTCAGAGAAGGCGGACGGAGGACGGTCAAGTGTCTGCATTGGTCACTTGACTGGAATTCTCCCTCCCTTCCATCGGCCGATGTTAAGTAAAGTTTTGAACTGGTCTACCAAACAGTTTGTGTGGTGTCTGTTTATTAAGAAGCGAACCTGGTTTAGTAGTTATAAAAGTAGCTTTTTCAGGAGCCCAGAGGTCAATCCCTGGCAAAGGAATCGCGAGCTCTGTGATGGTAAGTCCGCAGGCTCCCGTGATTGGAGCTCCCGAAATCGGTCTCCAGCAAAGGCCGCTAACTCCTCGTTGTTAGGCCACAGTGCGGAGATATGATACGGAAAATAATCGACCCCCGCCCCCGACCCCCCACATAAAAGACTAAAAACATACATTTAACAAATACAAACAAACAACAAAGAAGGAAGGGACAGACAGACTATTGGTGAGGCAGACAATGCTGGCGCCACCCATGAGTCTTGCAGATTACTCCCTATAATACCCAGGTGTTAGAGCTAGAAGGGGGAAGGGAGAGGGTGTGAGCAGAAGAGAGGGGAAGAGCAGGGAGTCTTCCTGCTGTCTGTGTTCCCCTGTCACAGGTTCGAGGAAGACTGAGTAACTGGGTCAAACATGAGACCAACAGCGATAACGTGTGATCAAGACTGGGCTGCTGGGGAGGAGCCCTAGACAGCCAGAGCCTCTACTGACACTAAGACTGAGTGGCTGGGACAAGCCTGATGTGCCAGTGCCTCTTCCTGCTCATGGACAACGAGGGACTGCACCCACACACAGAGGCAAAGACAAGATACAAGATACAATTTATTTGTCATTCGGACCCCTTGAGGTCCAAACAAAATGACGTTTCTGCAGCCATACATTACAAACATACAAATAGACCCAAGACACAACATAATTTACATAAACATCCATCACATTGCTGTGATGGAAGGCCAAAAAACTTATCTCTCCACTGCACTCCCCCCCCCCGGGGGCCATGTCAGAGTCAAAGTGAAAGCCCCCGGCTGGCGATGGCGATTGTCCCGCAGCCATTAAAGCCACGCCGGGTGGTGCGAGATCGCATACCGGGTTCTTGATGGCACAGTCCCCGGTGTGCGCACGCAGAGTCCCGCGGCCATTCCAAGCCGCGCGGGGCGGTGCTGTAAGGCCCCGCTCCCGGAGCTCTTCAACCCCGCAACTCGGGCGGGAGAAATCGCCGTTGCGGGAGCCCTGAAAAGCGGTCTCCCTCCAGGGACTGTATAAATTAGAGACAGTCGGTGGCAGCTGTTCAATCCCAAAGCTGAACCACCGTGATAAACCTGAGACCGACAACACTTCCTCTCGAGGGCCAAGACCAAGATTGCCAGCGCTACCACACATGCACCCTGACAGCGTGGGGCAAGGGCCCCATGCTGTCCTGGACTTTCTCACCACTGTAAATATAAATGCTGGAATAACTCATTGTGACAGGCAGCATCTCTGGAGAGAAGGTATGGGTGACATTTCAAGTCAAGACCCTTCTTCAGTCTTACGTCAAGGGAGAGGGAGATACATAGATAAGGAAGTGTAAGGTGTGAAAACAGGACAAAGGGAATGGAGATCAAGGCTGGGTTAAGGTAACAACAAAGCAAACAGAGATAAACTGTAGTCGGAGACAGTACGACTGGTCGGAAAACTGGGAAGGGGGAGGGGATGGAGAGAGAGGGAGAGCAAGGATTCCCGATGTTCCCGATGTTGGGGAAGTCCAGAACAAGGGATCACAATTTAAGGATAAAGGGGAAATCTTTTAGGACAGAGATGAGGAAAACATTTTTCACACAGAATGGTGAATCTCTGGAATTCTCTGCCACAAAAGGTAGTTGAGGCCAGTTCATTGGCTATATTTAAGAGGGAGTTAAATGTGGCCCTTGTGGCTAAAGGGATCGGGGGTATGGAGAGAAGGCAGGTACAGGATACTGAGTTGGATGATCAGCCATGATCATATTGAATGGCGGTGCAGACTCGAAGGGCCGAATGGCCTACTCCTGCACCTATTTTCTATGTTTCTATGTTTCTAAGGGTTACTTGAAGTTAGAGAAGTCAATGTTCATACCACTGGTGTGTAAGCTGCCTAAGTGTAATATGAGATGCTGTTATACGGATACCTAACTGCAAGTGTTGGTGTGATCACTGCCAAACCCGGCATCATCCCAGATGCCACACAGGATTGGGAACATTTTCCTGAAGCAGTTCATCCAGACATTCTGAAAAATCTTAATTTTACCTTTCTACACTCAAGGAAAACAGGTGGAGCAGGGTGTTAAATTATCAAGAACGTACTACCAATTTTTTTTGTTCTTTCCCTGCCCATAACAATTTTAACTTCAGGCTTTTAAGAAAATTTGTGAGCATTTCCTGCAACTACCAAGGTTCCACAATCATCTTAGGACCAGCTGCACATGCAATGGATTGTGGAAGTCACACAGAGAGACAGAGCAACCAACAAAGCTAATGCAACAGTGATATCAATAATTTGTGGTGTGTATTGTATCTACACAGAGATGCCATGTGAATGATTTTAGTCCCAAAGAAAAAAAGCCTGGAGCAGTGTCAAATACTGTACATAATCTTCCTTCATCTTCCATAATATTTTTGACTCTGTCAACCATTTTGTAGAATTCTACCTTCAAAATGTCTCCACAATTCCACATTATCTTCACCGACGACATCCAAACCATGACTCTAACCAATGGATACACCACAGACCCAGTCCCAGTTTAGACTGGCATCAAGCAAAATTATGTCCTCACCCCAACTCTCTTTTCAATCTTCTTTGGCACACCATGGTGGTCCGAAGGGGGGGGAGTGCACTGGGTGCGACTGCACCCCCCTTTTTCCCCCCCAGAGTAAGAAAAAATCCCCCAAAAAATAATAATAAAATCGGGAAAAAAAAAAAAGAAAAATAGGGAAAAAAAATCAGCGTTTCCACTTTGGAACCGGCCAATTCTCCGTTCCCCGTCGCCGGGCGGGAGTGGCTGAATTTGAACCCAGCGGCTGTAATCTCAAAACCAGATGCCGCTGTGGCGGAGCCCACTCCCCTCACTTCCCCCCGCTGCTGGGACCCAAGCCCACACCATCCCCGCTGACCCCCACTGGGCCCACGTCACCCCCACTGGGCCCACGTCACCCCCGCTAGACCCACGCCACCCCCGCTGGGCCCACACCACCCCCGCTGGGCCCACACCACCCCGCTGACCACCCCTGCTGACCCCCCACTGGGCCCACCCCCACTGGGCCCACACCACCCCCGCTGGGCCCACACCACCCCCGCTGGGCCCACACCACCACCGCTGGGCCCACTCCACCCCCGCTGGTTCCACCACCGCTGCTGACCCCGCTGGTCCCACACCACCCCCGCTGGGCCCACGCCACCCCCGCTGGTCCCACGCCACCCCTACTGACCCCGCTGGGCCCATGCCACCCCCACTGGGCCCACACCACCCCCACTGACCCCGCTGGGCCCACGCCACCCCCGCTGGGTGCACGCAACACCCCGCTGGGCCCACGCCACACCCGCTGGGCCCACGCCGCCCCACTGGGCCCACGCCACCCCCGCTGGGCGCACGCCACACCCGCTGGGCCCACGCCGCCCCCACTGGGCCCACGCCACCCCCACTGGGCCCACGCCACCCCCACTGGGCCCACGCCACCCCCACTGGGCCCACGCCACCCCCACTGGGCCCACGCCACCCCCGCTGGGCCCACGCCACCCCCACTGGGCACACGCCACCCCCGCTGGGCCCACGCCACCCCAGCTGTGCCCATGCCACCCCCGCTGGACCCACGCCACCCCCATTGACCCCCGCTGGGCCCACGCCACCCCCACTGGGCCGACGCCACCCCCCCCCCGCCTGGGCCCACGCCACCCCACTCTTTACTGTGCCCATGCCACCCCCGCTGGGCCCACGCAACCCCCCTTGACCCCCACTGGGCCCCACGCCACACCTGCTGACCCCTGCTGGGCCCCGCTGGGCCCACGTCACCCCCGCTAAATCCCCAATGGGCCCAGGCCACCCATGCTGGGCCCACGCCACCCCCGCTGGGCCCACGCCACCCCCACCACCCCCACTGGGAGGAGATTGATAGATTCTTGATTGATACGGGTGTCGGAGGTAATGGGGAGAAGGCAGGAGAATGGATTTGAGAGGGAAAGATCTCCCAACTTCTATACTCAATACTCTGAGTGATGAAGGTCAAAGTGCCAAAATACTTTTTGACCACCTGATATACCTGCGACATGACCTTCAAGGAACCATGCAACCATCAACCATTCCTCTGCCCACCTGGCTAATTGATCCAGATCCTGCTGCAATCTTTCACAACCATCTTGACTATTTGCAAAACCACTCACTTCTGTATCATCAGCAAACTTGCTAATCTTGCCCTGTTCTATGATGTTTCACAGAGTGCTGGAGTAACTCAGTGGATCAGGCTGAGTATAGAAGTTGGGAGGTCATGTTGCAGTTGCATAAGAAGGTGGTGAGACCGCATTCAGAGTATTGTATTCAGCTTTGGGCACCATGTTATAGGAAATATGTCATCAAACTGGAAAGGGTACAGTGAAGATTTACGAGGATGTTGCCAGGACTAGAGGGCCAGAGCTATAGGGTTGAGTAGGCTGGAGCACAGGAGGATGAGAGATGATCTAATAGAGGTGTATAAAATCATGATTTGGATAGATATGGTTGAGTCTTTTGCCCAGAGTAAGTGAATCGAGGAGCAGAGTAAGTTTAAGGTGGAGGGCAAAAGATTTAATAGGAATCTGAGGGGTATGTTTTTCACACAAAGAGTGGTAGGTGTATGGAACAAGCTGCCAGAGGAGGAAGTTGAGGCAGGGACTATCACAACATTTAAGAAACAGTTAGACAGGTACATGGATAGGACAGATTCGGAGGGATGTGGATCAAACGTGGGCAGGTGGGACTAGTGCAGATGAGACATGCTGGGCCGAAGGGCCTGTTTCAACACTGTAACACTCTATGACTATCTTTCCCTCTCAAACCCATTCTCCTGCCTTCTCCCCATTACCTCTGACACCCGTATCAATCAAGAATCTATCAATCTCCTCCTGAAAAATGTCCATTGACTTGACCTCCACAGCTGTCTGTGGCAATGAATTCCACAGTTCACCACCCGCTGACTTAAGAAATTCCTGCTCATTTCCTTCCTAATGTCTTTTAATTCTGAGGCTGTGGCCACTGGTCCTAGACTCTCCCACTAGTGGAAACATCCTCTCCAAATCCACTCCATCCAGGTTTTTACCAGGCTGGGACAGACGGCAACAGCTTCACACTGTGTCCCAAAGCTTGTGTCCTGTCCTGCATCACCCAAGGCAGCAGAGATGTTATAGGAGAGGGGAAGCACCGTAACAAAGTAGCTCACGATGGTTTGGGTAACATTCAGGAATGTCTATGCATGTCACATTATGAATATTACTGAAGAACGGTCTTGACCCGAAATATAATCTATACCTTTTCTCCAGAGATGCTGCCTGACCCACTGAGTTACTCCAGCACTCTGTGAAAAGTCGCCTATTCATATTATCCACAGATGCTGCCTGACCCACTTAGTTACTCCAGCACTTTGTGTCTATTTTCCCTTCACCCATCTGCCCAAGCCCACTCTCCCCCCTCCTTTCCTATGTTCCTTTCCACCCATAAACCTCTCTCTTCCTTTACATTTTACTCCTCTTTCAAATCTGCTCTACTTATCTACATGCATTTTTCTTCTTAACTTTTTAGTCATAGAATGATGCAGTGTGGAAACAGGCCCTTCAGCCCAACTTGCCCACACCGACCAACATGTCCCATCTAAACTAGTCCCACTCACACGCGTTTGGTCCATATCCATCTAAATCTGTCCTAATCCATGTACGTGTCCAAATGTCTCTTAAACATTAGGATAGTCCCAGCCTTAACTACCTCCTCTGGCAGCTCATTCCATACACCCAGGACCCTTTGTATGAAGAAGGTACCTGTCAGATTCCTGTTCATTTCTGAAATATTGGTCATAAATTTGGTGCAAAAATGCTCCAAAATAAGGC
Organism: Leucoraja erinaceus; assembly: GCF_028641065.1. Lineage (NCBI taxonomy): Eukaryota > Metazoa > Chordata > Chondrichthyes > Rajiformes > Rajidae > Leucoraja > Leucoraja erinaceus. The sequence goes on from NC_073395.1 coordinate 37,178,101, forward strand.
TCAGAATACATCAGAGAGCATCTAAAACCCCAGAGCTTTCAGGGCACTTAAGCGGACCCTGGACCCTGGCATCGAGGGACTTCATGCTTTGCTCTCATGATGTGCACAGCGCGCACGTTATTTCACATTAAGTTTGTTGTAATCCTGTCATGCCTCCCCCCTTTTTGAAAAGCTTTGTACGGGCCTGCACACTATTGTCTCCAATGAGCGGGGAACTCTTTAAGTTTCCTTACCTCCTCTCCAGAATTAAGATCACACCATTGAGCAGCAATACACAGATTAATTCACCTTCCTGAAGGACAAGATCTAAATCGTGGTTGATTTGTTTACTGGAGTTTGAAAGAGTGGGCCTTATATCAAACGTCGACAGGAGCAAGGTTCCCTACAACACTGCCTTCACTGTGCAACAACACTTCCCAATCAAATTCCCTCCTGGGATAAATAAAGTTCTATTGTGTGGTATCGCATCGTATCGTATCATATCGTACCGCATTGTATCGTATAATTTTGCATCGCATTGCATCGCATCGTAGTGTATCATAACAGGGTTAACAATGGGAGTCTGGCACAAATGGATTACGTCTCAGGATCCACCTCACAGAGTTGATGTTAATGTCACAATTAAATCCTGCTTCCATGGGACCTGCAGTATTTTGGCCAACTGAAGAAAAGCATCGTCAATGATCAAGAGCTCAAACCTTGCACAGACCTCCTGGTTCACTAGGCAGTGTTCAACCTGCACCCCTGTATGTTTCAAGGCTGATGATAAGTCAGGACACTTCAATACAATGGAGAGTTAGAAACAAAGCTATCTCCACGGAATCCTTTAAAACGTTGGCAGGATAAGCAGACTGGGATCTCTGGCCAAGATCCCAGCAATGAGACTCGACTTGAGCTTTGTCAGTTCATCTGCATCATCTAAACGTCTAACTCCAGATTCTCAAAAGAGGCAGCTGCTGATCACAGCTTTGTTACAGCAAAATGTTTCCAGTCAAATTGAGAAAAGAATTCAAGGATTTTCAAAGTCTCCTTCAAAAGCTCCTGCTGGCAGAGATAATGAATAGATGAAGGGGTGACTAACAGGAAACAGATAATCAATAAGCAACTCAGTTGAAATGGAACTTCAAGAACAAAATTCCAGCCTGGAGAACTCACAAAGGGTCACCAGAATGGAAATCGTACATCCGATGGCAGTCAGAAAATGTAAAGCATTAGAATCCACAATGGTTCAACTATAGGCAGAATTATTGACTGTAAGATCTCAAGCTGGAGCTGATTTCAAAATGAGCTCCCAGAGAAAAGTTAGTTAATTGGATTAGTTAGAGATCTTCAGCAACACCTTACTGGGATCCTCAGTTACAAATGATATTTGAAACAGGTGTGAGAGCGCCTCCTCCCTCAAATGCCACTCTGGTCCCTATCACTGGTTGGCAAGCCAGGAGAAGCCCAACTCCAGCATCACTGGGAACCACTTGGTCAAATTAGTGGATGTTGGTATGGTCGGTCAACTCAACCTTGCAGACTCCCTAAAAAACCTAGACATCCTAGGCTGAGGGGGAAAGAAGGTGAGAGAGGAAGGAGGAAGGAGGAGGAGGGAGGACAGCAGAGAGAGGAGGAAGGAGGAAGGAGAGAGGGGGAAGAAAGAGAGGAAGATGTGAGAGAACAGGAGAGAAAGTGGGACACCAATCTGCTTTCACCTCAGGGGTGTTTCCCTGTTGCAGAAACAGACGTATGTTCATAAGTCATGGGAACAGGAGTAGGCCACTCGACCCATCAAGTCTACTCTGCATTTCAACCATGGCTGATCTATCTTTCCCTATCAACCCCATGCTCTTGCCTTCTCCTCGTAACCCTTGACACCCGTACTAATCAAGTATCTCTGACTTAAAGATACTCAGGGAGACCCGACCTTTTCTCGTTTGGTTTCGGTTGTCGTTGGGGCCGCAACGAGGAGCGGCCTCCAACAGGAAGAGACCGGGGACTCTGGTGCTACGACTCACCGTCGCCGTCACGGGGCTGGCCGAGTCCAGAGCGGGTGGAGCGGTGGAGGAGCGCTGCTGCTGCTGCTGCTGCTGCTGTGGCCCGACCGGAGAGTCGGAGGCTCCAACGGCAGGTCTGTGGACGGCGGCACCGGGAGCCCGCGGCTCCCTGGAGGGAGACCGCTTTTCAGGGCTCTCGCAACGGCGACTTCTCCTGCCCGAGTTGCGGGGTCGAAGAGCTCCTGGAGCGGGGCCTACATCACTGCCCCGCGCGGCTTGGAATGGCCGCGGGACTGTGCGAGCGCACACCGGGGGCTCTAACACCAAGACCCGGTGTGCGACCTCGCACCACCCGGCGTGGCTTTAATGGCCGCGGGACAATCGCCATCGCCAGCCGGGGGCCTTGACTTTGACTCTGACATCAGGGGGGGGGGGAGAGTGCAGTGGAGAGATAAGTTTATTTGGCCTTCCATCACAGCGATGTGATGGATGTTTATGTAAATTATGTTGTGTCTTGGGTCTATGTGTTTGTAATGTATGGCTGCAGAAACGGCATTTCGTTTGGACCTCAAGGGGTCCAAACGACAATTAAATGTATCATCATCATCATCATCATCATCATCATCATTGACTTGTCCTCCACAGCTGTACGTGGGAATGAATTCTACGGGTTCACCACTCCTAGACTAAAGACTCAGATAGAAGATCTTTGTCTGGTTTATAAGATTGTTATGATTGGTATGCCACAATGATGGAGCCTCAGCTTTTTGTAATCTATATTAATGACCCAGACAAGGTACTGAAGATATTTTGCTAACTTTGCTGAATACATAAAGATATAAGAAAGTATGTCATGAGGGAACGTTAGGAAGCTGCAAACATTATAGATACAGGTGAAAAGAGTGGGCAAAGATCGCGCAAATGTAGGAAAATGCACAATTACACATGTCAGTCAGAAAAACAAAAGATAAATGGTCCAAATGGTGAAAGACTGCAGAGCTTTGAAATGCCAATGGATATGTGCATCCTTACACATGATTCACAATAGACTAGTAGGCGAGTAATCAGAAAACCAAACAAAATGTTATCCTTAATTGCAAGATGAATTGATTGCAAAAGTGGGGAGATTATGCTTCAATTACATAGGGTAACGTTGAGGGTATATTGATCTTTGTAAGAAAGAGAAAACAAACTGGTTGGAATGATTTTTTTTTAAACACTAAAATCACTTTGTTGATTCTTGCAATGTTTTAACATTGGTAGATGTGATTGTCAAAATTCAACATTGCATTCATAACTGAGAAAAAAGCAAAATTGTATATCTGTTTGGGTACAGTCCATTAGTGTAGGGTCTTCTTTCATGTTGGTTGTATTTGGGATACCCTTAAAGTCATATTATATCATGTGATGGAAGGGGCAAGGAAAAACTAATGGTTTCAGAAGTTACTGATGGAACTTCATGAAAACCACAACGTAACTATGTGGCTGATCATATATTGGTTTACATTTTAAAGGGTTTGCAAGTAACAATTTATCCGAGATGCTAAAGCCGAGTGGAATTCCTAAGCTGGCAAAGTAAGTATTTAATAAGAAAAAATAAATCTTAAAAGTAAACCAATCCTCTCAGTCTGACCCAAAACATCACCTGTTCCATTATTCCAGAGATGCTGTCTGACCCGCTGAGATACTCCAGCTATTTATGTCTATCTTCAGCTTAAACCAGCACCTGCAGTTTCTTCCTACACTCTCTGTTTTATATATTGGATTCCAAAAAAACAGTTTTCCATTAATATTGAATTTTGGAAGGTATTCCAACTGACATATAAAATCTGCTGTTCAAGACCAGGCCTACTCAGTGTGGCAGGTCAGCTGCAGGTCAGAATAAATAACCCTCAACACATGGCTCCTGATAACCCATTGACAAAGCCCAGAATACCAAAGCAAATAAGCTATGATCACAGACAGGGGACAAGGATAACTTTAGAGCGCTTCACTGATGTGCGAGAAAAAGTGCTTCAAGACTTGCAAGGAATTGTTTAGATAGATAGATAGATAGATAGATAGATAGATAGATAGATAGATAGATAGATAGATAGATAGATAGATAGATAGATAGATAGATAGATAGATAGATAGATAGATAGATAGATAGATAGATAGATAGGTAGCCTTTTATTGTCATTCAGACCGAAGTCTGAACGAAATTGCAGCATTGCAGTTTAGAAAGGAAGTACAGGAGACAGTGGTCCTCTTCAAATTAGAGTAACCAGGAAGAATGAGAAAATGTATGAAAATCGGGCCCGTATCAGCTGCCTGCAGTTGGAGGTGAAATGATCTGCTCATTATCCAGTGACCCTCAAATCATGAATGGAAAGGAACTGCAGATGCTGGTTTATAATGAAGCTGGAAATGGGTGACATTTCAGGTGGAGACCCTTCGTCAGTCCTACGTCTGAAAAAGGGTGTTGACCCAAAACATCACCTGTTCCTTCTCTCCAGAGATGCTGCCCATCCCACTGATTAACTCCAGTGTGGAAGAAGAATATTATTCAGCAAAATTACTTAACAGCAGTCTTTCAAAGTAAACATACCAATTACATTCTGATCATTTCATTTCCAATTCATCTAACTCACTGTGCTTTTCTTAAGCAAAGGTTTTCAAACTGAGCTTTCCAAGCCAATGGTCCCCTCGTGGATTCCACAAAGTTAGTGGAGGTCTGCTGCTACCTTTACCTCGATTACTGTAACTCCCTTTACACTGGCATCAGCCAGTCTTCCCTGTCCCACCTGCAACTGGTCCAAAATGCCGCAGCGAGACTCCTGACGGGCACCAGAAAAAGGGACCATATCACCCCGATTCTGGCCTCTCTCCACTGGCTCCCTGTGTGGTTCCAAATAAATTTCAAGATCCTTCTTTATGTTTACAAAGCCCTTAATGGGCTTGCCCCCGCAACATCAAAAGTCTGATTACCCACCACTCCACCTCCAGGTCCCTCGGATCGGCCGACTTGGGGTTACTGACCATCCGCGGTCTAGGCATAAGCTCAGGGGCGACCGCGCCTTTGCGGTTGCAGCTCCTAGACTATGGAACAGCATTCCCGCTTCCCATCAGAACTGCCCCCTCCATTGAATCTTTTGAGTCGAGACTTAAAACTCATCTTTACTCTCAAGCCTTTCTTGACGTCCTCTGTATTTATGTACGTACTTAATCTATGAACCACTGTTGTATAACGTTAGTACCTCCACCAATGTAAAGCACTTTGGTCAACGAGAGTTGTTTTTTAAATGTGCTATAGAAATAAAAGTGACGTAACTTGACTATAACATGCTCAGTGATGTCTGGATGTTGGATCCTCTGAGAAAAAAGCAGGGTTGCAGCTGCTGGGATAATCTGCCTTTAGTTTTTACTTTAGCAATACAGCGCGGCAACAGGCCCTTCGACCAATCGAGTCCACGCCGACCAGTGATCCCCGTACACTAACTCTATACTACACACTGGGAACAATTTACTATTCTTACCAAAGCCAATAAGCCTACACACCTGTATGTCTTTGGAGCGTGGGAGGAAACCAGAGCACCCAGAGAAAACCCACATGGGCACGGGAGAACATACAAACTCCGTACCGACAGCACCTTTAGTCAGGATCGAACCCGGGTCTCTAGCACTGTAAGGCAGTAATTCTACCACTATGCCACCGTACCCCCCCTCTCCCCTGTTGAAAGGAGGTGTTATAATGTGGCAGATTTGCTGCCATCCTGAAAGAAGGCCATCCATACAGCACCCATTGTGCCACTTCCACTGTTGTTACAGCAATGCTGAGCCCCACAAACTCTATACAAAAGCAAATTACAGCAAATGAATGTAAACACAAGGAACTCCGCAACTCCCAGGTCAACTCGTCCCTTCCCACCCAAACCACCCCCTCCCCAGGTACTTCCCCTGCAACCGCAGGAGGTGCAACATCTCTCCCTTTACCTCCCCCCTCGACTCCGTCCAAGGTCCCTGACAGTCTTTCCAGGTGTGGCAGAGGCTCACTTGCACCTCCTCCAACCTTATCTACTGTATCCGCTGTTCCAGGTGTCAACTTCTGTAAATCTGCGAGACCAAGCACGGGCTCGGCCATCGTTTCGTTGAAAACCTCTGCTCAGTCCACCCGAAACTACCTGATCTCCTGGTTGCTAAACACTTTAAGTCCTCCTCACATTCCCACGTTGACCTTTCTGTCCTGGGCCTCCTCCATTGTCAGAGTGAGGCCCAGCACAAATTGGAGGAACAGCACCTCATATTTCGCTTAGGCAGCTTACACCCCAGTGATATAAGCATTGACCTCTCTAACTTAAAGTAGCCCTTGCTTTCCCTCTCTCTCCATCCCCTCCCTCCCCAATTCTCCGACCCGTCTTACTGTCTCCGACAACATTTTATCTATTTGTTTTGTTGTTACCTTCTCCCAACTAACAATGATCTATTCCACATTTTCTTTGATCTCCGTACCCTTTGTCCTGTTTTCACACTTTGCACTTCCTTATCTATACACTTCCTTACCTATGTACCTCCCACTCCCCTGACATCAGTCTGAAGAAGGGTCTCGACACTGAAGCGTCACCCATTCCTTCTCTCCAAAGATGCTGCCAGTCCCCTGAGTCACTCCAGCATTTTGGGTCCATCTTCAATTTAAACCAGCATCTGCAGTATCTTCCTACAGGAACTGCAGGTGTTGGATTACAAAAAAGACCCAAAGTGCTGGAGTAACACAGCAGACCAGGCAGCATCTCTAGAGAACATGGAAAAACTATGTTTTAGGTTGTGACACTTCAATCAGACTAGAATCCATCAGCAGAAAGGTTTCAAACTAGAATGTAGCATATCCGTGTTCTCCAATATTGCTGCCTGACCCACTGAGTTGCTCCAGCAGTCCGTGTCATATTTTCAATGGAAAATATATGATCATTAGAACCCCTTATCACAAATTAAGTTCCACAAGAGTGACCAAAGGTTGTCAGACAATTATTTGAGCATCCACCAGAGCTATAAATGTTGTTGACTTGTGTAGTCTTCAGTGTGGTCAGGTTAGACTGCCAAAACCTGGTGATGGTTGCCCATTTAGTTTAGTTTAGTTTAGAGATACAGCACGGAACCAGGCCCTTCGGCCCACAGAGCCCACTCCAACCAGCGATCCCCGCACACTAACACTATCCTACACATGGTATAAGTGTAAATTGTCCCTAGTGTGTGTAGGATAGTGTTAATATGAGGGGATTGCTGGTTGGTGCGGACACGGTGAGCCAAAGGGCCTGTTTCTCTAAACTAAACTAAACCAAACTAAACACTAGGGATAATTTTACATTCATACCAAGCCAATTAACCTACAAACCTGTATGTCTTTGAGGCCAATGTTCTTCAGTCAGGTCTCTGGAATCCGACATGGCCTTTGTGATTAACCAGGGTGATTGAGCATCTCTGTGACAACTGGCCCACCTTTGTGCGGTTGAGATGGCCACATTCCCACATGGCACTCGTGACTCAAGTTAAAATTACAGCTTAGAGCATTGCTCCAGTTTTGTGAAGAGCAGGAACAGAACAACTGTTACAGTAGTTCTCTTACCGGAGAGCAGCCTCGGTTAGAATGGGTTGTTGGGAAGGCTAATGCAAGCAAGAAGAATGGATCGTGCAACCTGCCCCACTATCTCCCTCCCACTTACCCCTCACCAGCAAGATCTATGTTATTTTAGTTTTTAGCTTTGAGATACTGCGTGGAAATGGGCACTTTGGCCCACCAAGTCTGCACACACCAGCAATCTCCGTACATTAACACTATCCTCCACTAGGAACAATTTTAAATTTCTACCAATCCCAGGGCCATGTTAATTAAGTAAGTAAGTAAGTAAGTAAGTAAGTAAGTAAGCAAGTTTATTGGCCAAGTATTCACATACAAGGAATTTCCCTTGGTGTTCCGCCCACAAGTAACAACATGACATAAGGCAGGTACGGGATACTGAGTTGGATGATCAGCCATGATCATATTGAATGGCGGTGCAGGCCTGAAGGGCCGAATGGCCTACTCCTGCACCTAATTTCTATGTTTCTATGTTTCTATACAGTGACAGTTACAAATGACACAGAAAACACTAAACATTAATAATAATAAAACATTATCCCCTCAGCAAGCCCAAACCAGGTTCTGAAGTCACTCAAACTTTGCTCAAGAAGCACAATTGAATATTAATTTCCAAATGGCCTCACGGCTAATGCATTCATTACTATTGCTGATGTCGAGAGTTTTTTTGGATATTAAAAGTTGCAATGGGTAATTGAAAGAACATCGTATAAAGGCCATTGTTTGCTGTGAGCTAGGTGAAAATGAATGTAGACAATGAGACTCAACAAGACAGCTTTGAAGCTAGTATGACTTGGGTGGGGGAGGGATGGAGAGTATGTCTATCTTCAGTTTAAGCCAGTATTTGCAGTTCCTTCCCACACATGTTCTCCATGCCTTCTTCTTAAAGATCATCTATATATTACTAAAACTCTCATCTTATTTGTCTGTCTGTCTGTCTGTCTGTCTGTCTGTCTGTCTGTCTGTCTGACTGCCTGTCTGACTGTCTGTCTGTCTATCTGTCATGACTGAAATTATGCCAAAATGGTACAAGATAGTGCTACAATTATTGGACCCCCTTACTCACCATTGTTTTGTGGTGTGTTGTATCAAGTTTTGTTCAGATTAATGGTATATTTTACAAGTTAATCACAATTTTAACTTTAACATTTTAACTTTTCACTTAACTTTTCACTGTAAAAAATCAAATTCCTCTGCCCTTTACAACGTTACAAAGACAGGACACTGAGTCCTCTCATTTGAAACCTTATAACAGGCAGGGACAGGTTAAGGGAATTGGATTTTCTTTTTAAGTTCAAGAGGGTGAAGAGGAGGGGGGGTAGGGGGGAGTCCTGGAGGATGGGGCGAAATGCGTTGCGGCTGTGCAGTTGGGGGCTATGGGTGAGTGGTGGAATATTGCATTGGGGGAACAGGTTGCATTGGGGGAATGTGTGAGTGATGGAATATTGTGTCCGGGAACGGGTTGCGTTGGAGGACAAAGCCTCCTGTAGGGGCTATGGGTGAGTGATGGAATATTGCGTTGGAGGAACGGATTGCGTTGAAGGACCAGGCCTCCCATGTGACAGGGACCCACTTGGTCTAGTATAGCATAAAATCAGGTGCACTAACTTGGCTGGGATCCAGGGCAGTTGGCTATATGCTTCTACTATCAGCCAGTACATTACTGGGATGCATCCTTGTTTGTTTTCCACTGGCACTCTGTAATACTCATTTGGCTTTACAATAATAGTGTCTGCAATGTTTGGAATTAACAAGAGCCATATCGTTAATGTAATCAAAGAATGGGTATGAATAAGTAGTTGGTCCTTTTGTTGCATGGTGCCCAAACCAACAACATTGCATTAAATCTCTATTGCAAGGCAGATGGCTGGAAGCGGTGGAAAACTAAAGAGGTATTCAACAATATTTTGCAATATTTTGTTGTGTTTTAAAGGAATTGAAGGAGGTAGAAGATTGCAAATGCTTTTTGTACAGTCTTTTAAAAATGTGACTGAGAATGTATGAATTGAATATGTGTAAGGGATTTAGACCAAATGATTTTCTCATGCCAAATGCTACATTATAATACAATTTGCATAATTTCACTGCAGTAATGAGCAAGAATTAGCATTCAGATTAATTCCGACATTGGTTGGTTTAGGGCACATTGAATGTCAAATGAACAGCTTACGCATAAAACATGGAATTAATTCCATTACATCACATATTCAGCCAAAGAAAACTGTGCCTGAGTTTAGGTGCAGTTTTATTAAACATAAACTTTATGGACAGCTATACACCTTACATATCAAGTGCGTCTTCAGTTAAGTGATCTTTTCATCCAGGCAAAAAGTAACAATCTCTTCACCGCTACTTTCTTTCTCTTATTTTGTTTAGTTTAGAGATACAGCGCGGAAACAGGCCCTTCGGTCCAACGAGTCCGCACTGACCAGCGATCCCCACACACCAACACTGTCCTACACACACCAGAGATAATTTATATTTATACCATGCCAATTAACCTTTAATTGATTAAGTACGACCTTGGAGTGTGGGAGGAAACCGAAGATCTCAAAGAAAATCCATGTGGTCATGGGGGAAATGTACAAACTCCGTACAGACAGCACCTGTAGTCAGGATCAAACCCGGGTCTCTAATGCTGTAAGCGCAGTAAGGCAGCAACACTAGCACTGTGCTGCCATGCCGCCTGCTCCACCAGAGCATTTGCGATGCAGCTACAGTACATTGCTGTTGTGTGGAGAGTTACCGGATCTCGATCTAGCAATGAGGAGTGACTGGCAGTACATTCCTATATCAGGGCAGTGTGCGATATGGAGGGGTGCTTGCAAATGATGGTAGCCATTAGCCTGTCACTTTTTTGCTTGTGTTTGTTGGAGTGTTACTAATGTGAATAACGCCACTGAACATTACGGAACCATGCAAATGGTGTACTGGTGGTGGAGAGTGAATTGTTAGGGTGATGGATGTGTAGCCAATCTGGTTGGGTCCTTTGCCCGGCCGTTTTGATTATGGTTCTTAAGCGTTGCTGGATATACATCTATCCATTAAAGTGAGAAATATTCCATCCTACAACTCTCTTCTGCCCTGTGGATATAAGGGCTTTGGGACCCAAGACATTCACTGTCAAGTGGCTGCAACAGGGGGTGAGATTTTTAGATCATCCTATTTCACCAGCAAGGACTTGGAGGGTACGTACGGTTTCTTAAAAGTAACAAGGAATTGCACAACTGAGTTTTGGAGAAACTGGCTGGGGTTGGAGGGAAAGTCTGCACCCGAAACAACACATCAAGGAACTGACTGCAATGACACAAGAGTTTCAGCAACACCATTTAATTAAAGAAAGTTAGCACACTTTCTCCTTTCACAATCTTAGGCAATACATTTATCATCCTCTACCTGCACCAGGACACAGGGTCTTATTCCCTTTCTCAGTGTAGTCTTGCCTGTTGTATTCTTTCAATAACAGCATGTGTTTCTGCAGGTGAATGCTGCAAAACCTTCCTTCAGTCATACTTCACCCGAATCAGCATATTCGTATTCTCCTATACTGTGTATGTGTATGGTACACCAGCTGCACAGCGGCTCAGAGGAAAGCGCTCCAGAGGGCCATTGACAACGCCCAGAGGATTGTTGGCTGCCCTCTCCTTACCTTGGAGGACTTACACAGTTCCCGCTGCATCAAAAAATCCCAGAGTATTATAAAGGACATTTCCCACCCGGACACTCCCTGTTTGAACTGTTGCCGTCAGGCAGACGGTACAGATCTACAAGGACAAGGACAAACAGACTTAAAAACAGTTTTTACCCCACTGCTATAAAGGCATTAAATGTAGCCGCCAAGGAACGCAGGGGCGATACAGACTAAGGGACTGTGGTACACTGTGAAATCGACAGAAGGATGTAGAGTTGGGTGTTTATGCGTGCTATTTTCATGATATTTATTTTAGTTGTTTATCTTTTTAATATTTTACCTTGTATGTATCGTTAGTTTATAGAAATGTTTGAATGGTGCACCGACTGGCTGACATTTTAAAATTTTGTTGTGCATGGTTCATGTTACAATGACAATAAAGAAACTATTCTATTCTATTCTATTCTAGAGCTTGCTTCTTGCTCCCCTTAACTACCCGCATTAGTCAAACTCATCGCCACTTGCTTCTCAAAAACGCTTCTCCCTGCAGACAGCGCAGTAGTGCAGCTTTGTAGAGCTGCAGCCTCACAGCGCCACAGACCGGTTCGATCCTGACTTGGGTGCTGTTTGGGTGGAGCGTGCAGGTTTTCCCAGTGACAGCGTGAGTTTCTTCTGGATGCACGGTTTCTTCCCACATCGCAAACTCATGCAGACTTGTAGGTTAATTGTCCTCTGTAAATTCTCCTAATTTGTAGGGAGTGGATGAGAAAGTGGGATAACATAGAACTAGTGTGAATGGCTGATTGACTCAATAGGCTGAAGGGCCTGTTTCCATACTGTATCTCTAAACTAAACTAAACCACATCAGTTTGTATGGAAAATAGAATAGAATAGAATAGCATAGAATGCCTTTTATTGTCATTCAAACAGCTTGGTTTGAACAAAATTGCATTTATTACAGTCTTAACAATTACACAAATAACCAAGGCCCACACTTAATACACTTTACACAAACATCCATCACAGTGAATCACCAACACCTCCTCACTGTGATGGAAAGCAAAAGTCTTATCTCTTCCCTTGTTCTTCTCCCGCGGTCCAGAGAGCAAAAAATAGAAAGCATTTGAAGATGGCAATGTTGAAACCAGGTAATTTTCACTTTTATGGAAATAAAAATCGGAAGAAATGTAATACAGGCTCCATAAGTGATAGGAGCAGAATTAGGCCATTCGGCCCCTCATGTCTACTCCACCATTCAGAGGAAGCGATAGACCATGGCTGATCTATCCCTTCCTCTGAACCCCATTCTCCTGCCATAACCCCTGACACCAGTACTATCTATCTATCTGTCTATCTCTGCCTTAAAAATATCCATTGACTCGGTTTGAAATTAAGACACAACCACCATTGTTCCTGTTGGCTTTAACCTGCTGGATTTATCTTGCAATTTCTAAAATAAACTTCACCTGAAGTTAATTTAAGTTTGAATATTTTCTAAGTTTATCATAAAGAAGGAAGACTGACATTCTGGCATTACATGTGGAGGATCTATTTGAGGTTAACTCCCTGAGGCAGGTACAAAATGATGACGAGGTAAATATGCCAATTCAGATAATATAATATTGACAACAACCAATAGATTAAAGATGTATAAAAACAGTTCAATTTTGACATGGCAACTTTTGTTGCTTTCATATTTCCCTCCCTTTGCAACCTGCATGTAATCAAAGGCAGCAAATGCAACCAAATAATACATTTACAAATATTTAAGGCTCTTCCATTTCACAGTAAAGACCATGAACACTATTGCTGGTGAGGTAGTAAATGTTTGATATACATTCCTGCCAGTGTGATAATAAAATTAATGTTTAGGCTGCAAACTGCAAATAATATTTATGAGTGTTTTATTGTTATATGTACCGAAACGGAACAACAAAATTCTTACTTGATGCAAAACAACAGGTTTGCAAACACTGTACTCAATGAATAATATGATAAACAAACACAAAATTGTTTAATAAATCAAAAAAACTGCACAAATAAAACAAAGCCTTGATGTCGCCAGTGAAACCAAGGCAGTTTGTAGATTGTATTGTTCAATTGTTGTTTGGAAGAAGCTGTTCCTGAACCTAGACGTTACTTTGTCAGGCACCTACTCCTCCTTCCCGATAGCAAGAGCGAAATGAGAGTGTGGCCTGGGTTATAAGGTCATTGTTGATAGGAGCAGATTAAGGCCATTCGGCCCATCAAGTGCCATTCAATCATGTCTGGTCTATATCTCCCTCCTTCTCCCCATATCCCCTGGGTTGATACTAGTTATCAATACAGGTAAGACACTGGTTTGCAAATGCTGCAAAGTGCTTATCCCACTATTAGGCAGCCCTCTAGTTTGCAATTTCAGCGGTCAAGCACAAAATATTTCAGAAGCAACAGAGGGAGTGGGAGGGGAAGGTCAAAAATGTGCTTTAATTGCTTAACTAATTGTTGAATCTCATTTACTGCTTCCCATGTTCAAGCATCTTATTCCACATAATACACTAAAACATCTTCCCATGTGAAATCTCATTTCAAGCAGTGTCGTACAATCCACGACACAGAAGGATTTAGTAATTTGAACCTTTCAGTTTGAGAGTACATTGTACATTGTTACATTGTTGTTGCTGTCATTGTCTATTCTTCCTCTTGGGTTTCACTTCAATACATCAATTAGTCACAACTGCAGGTAAAAATATTTTCATTCGCCCATTGAAGTGACTTCATTGATTTACCCTCATTATAATCCACAAATAAGCAGTTTATTAGCTAATAAATATTTTCTGGTAAGACCAGTATTGTGCATTAGAAATCTTTAGACTTTCCACATATTCCACATATATGTCAGAGGTTATGGGGAGAAGGCAGGAGAATGGGGTTAAAGCCCTGTCCCACTGTACGAGTTCATTCAAGAGCTCCCCCAAGTTTAAAAAAAATCAAACTCGTGATAAGCACGTAGAATAAACGTGGCGGGTATGTCAGAGCTTGGGGACGTCATTTAGCGGCTCGTAACGCTAACGGCAGGTACTTGGGAAGACTCGCTAATGGCAGGTAAGCTCGGGAAGACTCGTGAAGATTTTTCAACATGTTGAGAAATGTCCACGAGAGCCCGAGTACCTACGAGCGGCCATTTCCGTAAATCTCAGAGTTCGAATCAGGGCAAACTCGGGAGAACTCTTTGAATTAACTCGCACAGTGGGACAGGGCTTTTAGGTGGGAGAGATAGATCAGTCATGATTTTACTTCGGAGTCACGTGAGTGATTCCGTGAAGAAGCCCGTCCCAGGATGCGTTGCGGCATTACGTTTCAGCAGGCCAAGCGGCAGCACGGGAGACAGGGCTCCCGCAGAAACGAGAAAAGCTAAAGTTTAGGTAAGTACTTACCTTTACTTTTACAGCCCTTTGCGTCTGCTTGTTCCCTGCAGGGCATGCAAGCGGCCCCTTGGACTCCGGGAGGAGTTTTTCCGTTGTCGGGAGGGGAGGAAGACGCAACAAGGACTCACCGGCGGACCATGGTGCGGGTGCCGGTAACTGTCCACAGGGGCGACATTGGCGCAGGGCTAGCACTGCGCTGGGGGTTCCCCTCAGTCCTCGCTCGCCCTCAAGGACTGTCCAGGTGAGGCAGGCAGGCGGGCGGGAGGAGGCTTCCGACTTTAGCGGAGCCGTTAAGGGGACCCACGGAGCAGTGCTGCCGTGAGTGCGCTGCAGCCCGAGTGCAGCAGCCCGAGGAGAGAGAGAGAGGGAGAGGGAGGACCGCTATCAGCGCCCCGCTCCCGACTCTGTACCAAGCCCGTCAGCATCAGCTGCGGGCTGGGAGGGAAATGCTGCACCTGCCCGACGAAACGACGTCTTTGGGCAGCAACAGGCGGTAGGACCGCTTAGGGGGCGGTCCACAAACCCGACACCGGGACCTAGCCAGCCCGCTAGCGCCTGAGCAGCGGGCTGGATGTGTGTAAAACCCGGCGGTGGAGCCAACATCGGACTGGGAAGTCTCTCCACCCAGGAGGAGGAGAGACTGCCGCCTGAACTACAGGAGCAGCTCTTGGGCATTCCAAAGGTAAGTCTGCAGTTGTGTTTTTATTACATAGTTCAGGAACACAACGCAAAACTCGCAAAGAGGTACTGCCCCGCTCCAACTCTACCAGCGGGGCAGCAACCGGCGGCAGCGTCGCTCGCAGAGCGTTTTCGCTATCCCTGACACCGAGCCAAGCCAGTCTCGCCAGAGCCTACACGGCGGACTGGGAAAGGGGCTAGGAAGCCAAACGGCCGGTCGTCTCCGACTTGTCGGAGGGGGGAAATGTCCACCCCAAAACGGGGGAGAGACAGCCGCCTAAGCTGCATCCAGCAGCTATTGGAGGGGATGGTCTACCGAGAGCAGCACCGCTCTCGGACAGACAGGACAGGCGCCCCCTCCATGGTGCTGAGTCCGGCACCTCCCTTTGCGACCTCGGACCAGGAATGGGAGGTTAGCATTGGTGACCAGGGGCAGGCTGGTCTGAGTATGGGGCAGGCGGAAGGAGCCGAAAGAGAGCAGGGTGTGCAGGAAGAGCTGCTAGGGGTTGTAAGCCGCTTTGTCGCTACCCCACGGGTTGGAGCACCGCTGGAGCCAAGGATGGCTGCCAGCATAAATCATCTCTCCAACAAACCTCTGCAGGGACAGATTCGGAGACAGGAGGTCAAACTACAGCGCATACTTCGCCTCCTCACGGCGGCTATAACAGCCTATGCACGGGGAGTCGAGACCGTAGAGATGACCACTCACCAACAGGATGTCCTGGCACTCATGTGCACGACACAATATGAGTTGAATAACCTAAGAAGAGACAACATCAAGCCGGCCCTCAATCCTAAATTTGCAGGTTTATGCAAAACTCCATCAGTAGAGACCGACTCATTCTTATTTGGGAAGGACTTGAACAAACAGTTCAAAGAGATGGAGGAGGCGTCCAAGACCTTTAGCCTCATGAGGGCACCACCGGCAGTGAACATACCAAAGCTCTTCATTTCCACCCAGGCGGCAGCACACCACTGTGTCTACCAGTCGGCGGCCCGAACATCCGACTGGTCAAAGCTGTGGGCCGCACTATCCCCAGAGACCTTTTTTAGGTCAGGGCCTGCAGCGGACCCCCTGGAAAATGCGCCTCCCCCCAACATCGCCAGCACGTCGACAGGGAAGAACACTCAAAAAGAAAAAAAAAAAAAATCACAACCCCGCTAATAACCATGGAGGTAGGTGGGTCTGGTTCCTACCAGCATATAGAGCGTTTTCTTGGACTATCTTGGCTTTCATATTAATTCAGTCCACGTAACTATAATGCTGCCAAGAGACAACATAGTTGAATTGGCACAAACAAGGAACAAATTAATGGTCAAACTACCAACTACTCGACAAATAACAGAGTAATTGGGGGAAAATTGTACCATTTTCTGTCTACATGATTCAGATGTTAGTATCAAAAACAACATATAGGTTGTCATTGAGCATCTCATGAAGTTACCGACTGAAATAATATCAGAAAGACAGTGGTGGGGTTACCACTTACACTGGGCATTAAGTATCTAAAAAATGCTCGGGTGAAATTTATGAGTTTAAGCACTTGCATGTATGGGTATAAATAGACTACACTATGGAGGTGGCCTATATTAACCATATGGCAGCATAAAGTCGGTATCATATGACAAGTTGGTCAAAACAATTTGGCAATGGTATATCCATAGAGGTATTGGACTATCAACAACTTACCTGCCTGGTAAGCAAAATACAGTGACAGACACCAGGTCACATAAAATTAAGGACAACATCAAGTAGATGTTTTCATATAAAGTTTAACAAAACTATCAAGCTATACGATGCATTTCATTGTCTCTGTGCTGCACACTGACAATGACAATTGGAATGGAATGTGAATCTGATATCGATTATTTGCATCAATGCTATATCACCAGAGGTTCGGGGATGTCCTATGTATGTCGCGGGGGGGAACCAGACGCTGGGGCAGTGGAATCCTCATATATATAAAAAATTTTCTCTGGGACAGATAGTTCCAGCAGAAAGCTTGTCAGCTATATATATTAACTTTTCTGACCTATAGGTCATGTTGTCATTCAACAATATATTTATAATATTGATAGACAAATGCGTTCACGTTGCATTGGTGAAATTAATTCTATGTATTTTTTCCCTTCTGCCTCACCAATCGAGAACAACGCACAGTACAAAAGGATTCTGTTTCAGAACTTACGCTATGACATGATTGTTGGAACTTGCATGGAGTTTTCCAGTACCCAGGATTATTAACAATCGGAGCCGGGCACAAATCAACTGTGCCATGAGAAAATAAGCTCCTGAGCTGCAGATTCTGCGCAAGCCTCTGGGACTGGGATTGTTATACTGAACAATCAACACCATGTCAGCATCCTTTTGAACATTCACTGGACTACAACACTTGTCCAGCATCAACAGAAGTGCTGCAAGGATACAGGGAAAACCTACTCATCCGATGCAGGTACTACAAACTGGAATTCCTGGAGAACCGTCATCACGATGAAGGATTCGGCTACAGTACCATCAACACAGCTAGAATTGCCCTGACTGTTCTTTTCAAAACAGCTACAGGACAACAGGTATGGGGTACTGGCTGGGGGTAAATTTGAAGGGTATTAAACTCTAAAACCCTAGACCAAGTACACCCATATGTTGGGATGTCACAATGGTTAACCATACTTCAGGGGATACTCACCAGCCAGAGCCTGAACCTGAACCTTCTATGCACTAAAAACATGTGTTGAAGGCACACTGAGCAGCACAGAGCGTCCAGTCACTACTCCTATTTCAACTGGACACCATGCTCACAGCTTCAGACCAGATCTCTATCATTTGTCCAGGGAATGGTCAAACCAGACCAGGAATACCTTATCCAGTCATAAAATCCGGGCTTACCCGCCAGAAAACACGGTAATGTACCAAAACCCTTTTTTACCTTACATAGACACAACCTAATTATGCGAGGGAGATGAAAAGCCTTGTGGGTTGGTCACAAAAAACCTTGTGGTCGGGTAACAAGCCTTTTTGAAATGGCTCAAGCAGGTTAAAGCTCCTGGGATAAAACTAACATGTCAAAGTTGTCATCCCACAGGAGAAGCTTCCACGTCAACGGCAAAAGAATGGACGTACCTATAAACCACATCCTGGCTCCAGCAGAATAGTGGGGGTAAAACGTTCAGAGAAATAATTTAGTATAAACTGTTGACAAAACCTGTTTTTTCATTTGCAGGAAAGATTCCAATCTGCAAATATTCAAATTAGCCAAAGGGAGCATTTAAATTTCTTCAGTGTCTATTGTAAAATACCATTGGGTTTTATATAACAGAATCATTGGTTGGTTACGATACACACTTCCTCCCTCAAAGACTTCGGCAGTGAGTGTAGTATAACTGTTACACGGTTTGCAATCACAGAGCTTTGAAATCTTCACGGAATCACTCACGTGACTCCGAAGTAAAATAGTAAGATTAAACGAGAACTTACCAGTTTGAAGTTTGATCTGTATTTTATGAGGAGTTACGATGAGGGTTTACGTGCCCTCCGCTCCCACCCTCATTACATGGATCAAACTGATAATTGATGTCTCTTTGTTCTTTACTAAGTTACTTCAAATACTTGTGTCTATCTGTGATTCCACACCGCTGCTTTGAATTATGCCGCAACGCGTCCTGGGACGGGCTTCTTCACGTAAACCCTCATCGTAACTCCTCATAAAATACAGATCAAACTTCAAACTGGTAAGTTCTCGTTTAATCTTACTATTAAATGGCGGAGTAGACATGATGCGCCAAATGGCCTAATTCTGCTTATGATATCTCAGAATTCATAATGCCAAATGATGGACAATTAATACATTATAAAGACTGCTAAAAACTAATTAATCCATCCTAAACTGACAAATATACAAATGAACAAATCATCTAATTGTGCTGGAGGATATATTTATAAAGGAAATCAAGAAGTCAAACTTATTTAAATCTTAAACTAACTTTGTTATTTTATCTTTACCATGGCCCAAGATACTTATATTAATTGCACTATTTGTCCATGGGTCCAGGTTTATTTTATCATAACAATGCCAGTTCTGTTGGACAAGTGTCTGGAAGCTTGATTATGTGACAGTATACCACATGGAATCTGATCATGTGACCATTTGTGGTCACCATTTGATTAAGGTTATTGCCTTATCTCAAAATTAAGACACAAAATACCAGAGTAACTCAGCAGGACAGGTAGCATCTCTGGATAGAAGGAATGGGTGACGTTTCAGGTCAAGACCCTTTTTCAGAGTCAGGGGAGAGGGAGACACAGAGATCAGGCAGTGTAAGGTGTTCTTGCCACCAAAGTGGATAACCTCACGTTTATCCACATTATACTGCATCTGCCCACTCACCCAACCTGTCCAAGTCACCCTGCAGCCTCATAGCATCCTCCTCGCAGCTCACACTGCCACCCAGCTTTGTGTCAGCAGACCCGGCAACGTTTGCGGAGTGAAAAGAACTGATGACATATTGGGTCGAGGTTCTTCTTCAGACTGTTGGAGTTGAGGAGAGAAAGAGGTGGGAAGAGTTGAGGGGAACTGGCCAGTGATGAGGATACAGGTGAGGAGGGATGATTGCCAGATAGGTTGAGATAGTAACAAAGGCTGGATGTAAAATAGTCAAAATGGTCGGTGGGGGCACTGCAAGACGGCTGCCCTGCCAGCAGCGTGTTCGTTATTTCTACTTTTTTGTTTTTTTAGCATGTCCAAATGTTTGTTTTAAATGTCTCTCGGTGTGCCTTGTGTGGGGGGGGTGGTAAAGTAAAGGGGGGGGGGGGGGGGGGGGGGGGGGGGGGGTGGTAGGGGGGAAACCGCTTTTGGTTTTCCATGTTGCCTCCCTCGTGGCCTAACAGCATGGATTGGAGCTGCCTTTCCCGGGAGAGTGGACTTTTCATCGCCGGGGGTCGCCAGAAGGGAGTTCACTGGATATATTCAAGTGAGAGTGAGATGTAGCTCTTCGGGCTAACAGTATCATGGGGAGAAAGCAGGAACGGGCTTCTGATTTTGGATTCTGCTTATCTCGCGGGCACTGTGTTCCTGTCCCCATCCTTTTGTTGCACTGTGGAACATTGGTTCTCCTTTAGACTCCGTGAACCGTATCGAATAGAAACAAACTTCCTCTTCTCCCCATATCATATCAAGATTTCACCCATAATAAATGAAACCAAACCAAACCAGTTTAAATCATAGGCTCTCAGCTCCACACACATAGCCACCATGCTGAAAACAAAACTGTTTCCTTAGCTTCCGTCTTTTCTAGTTTCTCCATTTGAAATGTATGTTGGGAATGTGAAAGATTGCTGCCAATCAGAATTATAATAGAACCAGCTCTTAAGGGAGTTGGTATTTTAAGAGTGATGTTTATGGCCTGAATTTTGCTTTGAGAGCATTTGTGACAGTAATAACATTCGGTGTTTAATAAAGCACATTGGATGATTCACACATACATTGCTCAGCATGAAAGTCTGGAACTTCGGTCTGTTCTCGCAAAAGGTCTTTTAAAAAATATATATTGACCTGCTAAATTCATGGTCACTTTAGCAATACCTTTTGTTTTCAAATTTCAAACTGCCTTAATGGGATTTGAACACATTCTCTAGATGATAAACCATTACTAGACTAATAATACAACCACTGCCATATCTAGGATTGCAAACCAGAGAGTCTGGAGTGGGGCCTGCCACCTGTATTCACCATTAAAACATCTGATGTTGCACAGTAACTTTGCTACATCCACAAAGGTAACATTTTTGGGCAGAAGTGTGAGGCCTTACAGCATGCAATCATCATTGGATCAGGTAGTTTGGAGGACCCACTGAGTCCACGCTGACCAGCAATCCACGCACACTAACATCATGCCAGACTCACTACGAACGATTTACAACTTCACCAAGCGAATTATCATACAAATCTGCACATCTTTGGAGTGTGGGAGGAAACCGGTGCTCCTGGAGAAAACCCACACAGGTCATAGGCAGAATGTACAAACTCCCTACAGACAGCACCCATAGTCAGGATCGAACCCGGGTATCTAGTGCTGTGAAGCAGCAACATTACCGCTGCGCCACCGCGCCGCCCGAAGGAAAGAACAAGCAAAACTCATAATACTACTCTGAAGAAACCAATCGATGGCAATCCACATCCCCTTGTACAATCTGTCAAGGCTTTTCATTGCTTTCAACGGTCCCTTAATACAAATTGTTGAAATAAGAAATTAAAAACATAAATACTCCTAAAATAATCTTGACTAATTAAAAACATTAATTGCAAACACAAATAATTGGGAGCAGATTACTCAGTGTAAGGGGTGGAGAACTATCAGCAAATTAGCTCTGCTGCTTTGCTGCATCTGATATTCATACTGGGAAATGCCAGAGGCTGTGTGTGAAAATGTGGCAAGACCCACCACAGCCTGGGCCAATGAGCAAGAAGGTAAAGGGCCTGTCCCACTTGGGCGACCTAATCTGCGAGTTCTGGCGAGTTTGCCCTCGACTCATACTCGCAGCATGGTCGACACGAGGCCGTAGGGGGTCTTTGAAACTCTCTTTTATGCTCGAGAGTGGTCTCCGCTTTACTCGAGGCTTCAGCTAGGTCGCAATATTTTTTTCAATATGTTAAAAAATGCCCGCGAGTAAAGAAAAGTCGCCATGGAAAAAAATCGATACTTTTTTTACTCGTAGGTTTAGTCGTAGTAGGTCGTAGTAGGTCATCATGTTAGTCATAGGTAATCAAGGGTAATCAAAGGTAGTCGTAGACAGGCATGGAAAACGATATCAAAATATGGAGGGGACTGGGGGCAGGGGGACACAATTTCTTGGCAGCCGCACACACACTCACACACGCACACGTGAAGCTACGGAGACTCAATCCAGTGCTAAATGCAGCTCAACTCTGCCTGTTTCGCCGGGTTAACTACAGCCCTGCCTGGACTGACAGGACACTGGCGCTGCTTCTCCGCGCTGACTGTAAAACTGGGCCATATTTCCTGCAAGTCCAGGCAGGGCTGTATGTTAACCTGGCGGGGCAGGCAGAGTTGAGTTGGGTTTAGCGCTGCTTCTCTGCGCTGGATGTGGGCCTGGGGGCACCGCTCCCATCTGACTTCCGACGTCTCTGGCCACCCCCGGCCGTGGGGGGGGGGGGGCACTCGAGTGGGGACGGGACAGCGCCGGAGAGCCGGGATGGATCCTGGCTGCGGATGAGGCGCAGGTCTGTGCCGAGAGTGCTTTGGTACGTCTCCCTCTTCCAATCACCGCGCTCTATCCTTAATCCCACCCCCCTACTTCCGCCTCTGACCGACTCCTCCCTCTTCCAATGATCGCGTTGAATCGTCATGTCCCGCCTCCATTACCTGCTGACCAACATCTCTCTCGTCCAATCGGCACCCTCGATCAGCAGTCAAAAGTGCACCTCTCAAAACAAGGGGGGGGGGCGTGTGCCCCCTGCCCCCCCCAGGATTTCCGTCCCTGGTCGTAGATGGTTTTAATCATAGTCCAAGGGAGGTCGAAGGAAATTGTAGGAGGTCATCTTCACTCTCCACTATTCGGTGTACAATTTCCCCAAAGTTAGTCATAGCTAGTTGTAGCTAGTCGTAGCTAGTCGTAGTTAGTCTTCAATATAGTCGAAGGAGGTCGAAGGAGGTCTTCTACATAGTCGAAGGAGGTCTTCTACATAGTCGAAGGAGGTTTTCAACATGTCATTTTTTCAAACTCTCCGAAACTCTTCTAAACTCGCCAATTAGGTCCCCCAAGTGGGACAGCCCCTTTAAGGAAACAAAACTTGTGCTTCTGAGATCTCTTCAGTGCACCCCCTCTTTACCTTCCTCACACATAAGGTCTCAATTCACACCAATTCTCTATGCCCTTTCCCCAAAACTTCTGCCTCACAATTGCACTTCTATTACAAGTATTGGGACTGCATGGTGGCGCAGCGATAGAGCTACTAACTTACAGAGGCAGAGACCTGGGTTCAATCCTGACTATACGGAGTTTGATCATGTGAGTTTTCTCCTAGATCTTCGGTTTCCTCCCACACTCCAAAGACGTAGAGGTTTGTAGTTTAATTGGCTTGGTAGAAATGTAAAATTGTCCCTGGTGTGTGTAGGATAGCGTTAATGCGCGGGGATCGCTGGCCGGTGCGGACTCTGTGGGCTGAAGGGTCTGTTTCCACGCTGTGTCTCTAAACGAAACAATTGCCTCCTACTATGTTCATATTTAAAGTGGACATGAGGAAGAATCATCATGAGAGATGCTGCCTGCACAACAGCCACCTTAGTTGTGAGTGAGCACAAGGATCATTGCACTTGCTGGTTGGTGCTGGCCCCCCATCACATACAGGACTTCGATATGGCAACAAGTGCCAGTGGAACAGAAGGTATCGAGCTGCTCAATTCATTTGCAGAGATTAGTACTTGCCAACATGTGTGAATTATCCCTCTGCGCATTGTTTACAGTGAATAACATTAGACACATCTTGGCAAGAACAACTGACAAATGATTAAGTTGTCGTCACCTGCTCACTTACCTTGGCAATCCTCTGCAGGCCACATGAACACTGTGCCGAATCCCCTGGCAATATTTCTAAGTGTTCCTGTGTTTCCAGCAGGATAAATATTTTGACTGAGACTCTGGTGTCCTTGGACTCCAATCAGATTCAGATTCAAGTTAGTTTGTTGTTAGATACACCAGGGTGCAATAAAATTCCTTGTTTGCATGAAGCTCAGAGTAAACAGTATACACAGCAGTGACATATAAAACAATACAGTACATTGAAAAAATACAAAACAGCACAATGGTGTGTTGTGCAATCTGACCGAGTGCAACAAAAATCTACAGTCATCCATTTTGTTGGACGTGCCATTGTACAGAACAAGGCAGATTATGACCTAAGAAAAACAAGAAGTCAGAGTCTGGAGCAACAATCAATCTGCTGTAGGACCTTAGCACGTTGAACAACATCTGTGGAGGGAAATTAATTGTCGATGTTTCAGGTTGAAATCCTGCATTTTGACTGAGGTCAGAATATGACTTTGATCACACCGCCCGGAGTGCCCCTGGTGCACAAACCTCTGACGATAGTGACATCAGGTTAGGGCGGCTCGGTGGTGCAGCGGTAGAGCTGCTGCCTCATGAAGCCAGAGACCTAGTTTCAATCCTGACTACGGACGCTGCCTGTACAGAGCTTGTACGAATGATCTTGTGCCCGAGATCTTCGGTTTCCTCCCACACTCCAAAGACGTACAGGTTTGTAGGTTACTTGGCTTGATATGAATGTAAAATTGTCCCTCCTGTGTGTAGGATAGTGTTAATGTGCAGATCGCTGGTCGGCACGGTGGGCTGAAGGGCC
Source organism: Leucoraja erinaceus (assembly GCF_028641065.1). NCBI lineage: Eukaryota > Metazoa > Chordata > Chondrichthyes > Rajiformes > Rajidae > Leucoraja > Leucoraja erinaceus. The sequence goes on from NC_073395.1 coordinate 37,202,784, forward strand.
TATTTCCATGCTGTTCCTCTAACTTAAACTAAACTAAGCAGTTGGAAGATAGTGTAAAGCAGCACTAAATTGAAGACTTCCTTGAATTACATCACCCAAATGATCTTCTTGTGAAGCAATTCATCGTTCGTCAATAACAGGGTCACAAAATTGCAGTAAATTCAGAATTTAACAGTGGCAGCCACGTAAAATGAATAAGACAAGGAAAAGCGAGGTCACGTTGTTTGAAATGGTGTACACCAGAAATAAAGAGCATAGAGGATTTAATTAGTGTTGAATCAATCGTAAGCAGAGTTTAAATAGGAAGTCAAAGTGCTGGAGTAACTCAGCAGGTCAGGCAACATCTCTGGAGAACATGGATAAATGATGTTTCGGGTCAGCACCCTTCTGTGAACTTGAATGAAATGTCACCATTCCATGTTCTTCAGGGATGCCTCCTAACCCATTGAGTTACTTGAACACACTGTGTAAATCAGCATATGTTCCTCAATGAGATAATGGATGAATGAGGCAGAAAAGTAGCTGGGGGGCAAAGGAACTGGAGATAGAGATAGAAAACTGACCAAGAGACAGGAAACCAGGTGATAACAGACTAAGAATAAGTTCGCAAACAAAGTCAAATGCCTAAAAATTGCTCCTCATCATTTTTCTTGTGTTAAAAGAGTTTTGTCTGTCAACCTGTTGCAGTTTCCAAGTCACATATAGACTACCAACTTCAGGTGAGGTTCACAGTGCAGCAGAGCTGGGTTTCCAGGTGTAATGCCGCTCTGCATCTCACATTGCCTGCTTTACGCAATGTTCTGTATTGATGTGTGGCAAGATCTTGCAGTTCTCGGCATGCAAGGCGGCAACTGTGAACACTGCAGCCAGTGGTTAAAGGAACAAGTAAAAAGGGCCGGTCCCACCAGCATGCGCCTGCATGCGGCGAGCGCGACCAAACCGGAAGCGTGGGCCGCACGGAGGTCGAGTGAGTGACGTGAAGTTCGAGCGACGTCCGCGGGAAGTTCGCGCATGATGTACGGCGACAAGACGGTGCATACGGCGTCAAGATGCTGCGTACGCCCGTCGAGGCGGTGCGTACGGCATCGAGGCGGCTGCGGGCCAGCAGGGCGTTGATGCGCGGAATTTTTTAACACAGTCAGTTTTTCGGAGCCCCGCACGATGTCGGGACCAGCTCTGCACAACTCCATACGGCTCCGGCGATCGAAGTGGGACCGGACCCGCGAGGCCGTATGGCTCAAGTGACCACATTACGTCACGCTTGCCGCATGGAGTCGCATGCTCGTGGGACAGGCCCTTAACACTTTTCCAGATAACGTGGAGCGTTGCCACTGGATCAATGGGTGGACGTAATGGTGGGGGGAGTAGCATAGAGTGCTGCCAACAGTTTGAAGAACATTTGACTAGGAAGGAACTGCAGATGTTGGTTTCCATTGAAGATAGCCACAAAATGCTGGAGTAACACAGCAGGACAGGCAGTATCTCGGGAGAGAAGGAATGGGTAACGTTTCACGTTGAGACCCTTCTTTAGACTGAGAGTCAGGGCAGACTATGGAAGGGTAAGGTGTGAAAACAAAGCATCAAAGTGGATGTAGATCAAGGAAAACGTTGAATAAATCATTGTTAGCTAGGGGAAGGTGAGAATGAAACATACACAGATAAAATTTAATCAGGAGGATAGTCAGACTGGTCCGACAACTAGGATGGGGAGGGATAGAGAGAGAGGGAAAGTAAGGGTCACTCCTTTATTCTCATTGCAATTTGCAGATTAAAACATGTCTGAAGAAGGAGGATAGTCAGACTGGTCCGACAACTAGGATGGGGAGGGATAGAGAGAGAGGGAAAGTAAGGGTCACTCCTTTATTCTCATTGCAATTTGCAGATTAAAAACATGTCTGAAGAAGGGTCTTGACCCGAAACGTCACCTATTCTTTTTATCCTGAGATGCTGCCTGTTCCACTGAGTTACTCCAGCATTTTGTGTCTATCAGGGGGCTTGTACCTTGTACAAAGGGACTCTCCTAGATTTCAGCAAGGCAAAAGGAAAGCCTTGCTAAAATTAGTAAATATATTCTCTGATGAGTAATATAGCGCCTAGAAATATTTGCACAATTACTCTATTCTACGTCAGCCCTATTTTCAATAGTGCTTCATCAATAGATTTTTTTTTATTATTATGATTCCAATAAAGAGAGAACAAAGTAATGATTGAAAACCTATTTATTGACACCAACTTGCAAATATTCACATCCTGTGATGGAGTATTGCATTAACCGATCCGATTTACTGTTGAAATTAGTCAATTCAAAGCGGTGAGATAAATAGGAAGGATCTGAGACTCAATGAAGCTCGGAGTCTGGTAATTAACTACCGCGATTCATGCCCGACAAAAAAAAGAGCTATTTTCCTTTCTCATGAAAGTTAAAAAAAATACAGCACCCTATTAATTACTAAGTAGTTTTGCCCTTTTAATATAGGTTATTATGTGAAATTGAATATGAAATTTTGAAAGATGCAAGCTGGCAAGATAAAGAATAGTGACAACCTCTGCAAAAATAATGAAAATGTGGTTCCACTACAATGCCAGTGCCTAAGGCGGTAGCAGGAATAAGTAGGCAGAAGGGTTCAAAGAAGACAAGGGAATTAACTTCATCAATTACATGTTGGCTGCTACACATATCTTCCACACCACCCTGGCCACGCTCTAATTTCATTCCTGCCATCGGGAAGAATGTATACCAGTCTTAAAAACGGTGCCATCCAAGGTTTGGGAACAGCTTCTTCCCAACTGTCATCCGGTTATTGAACACTACAAACTCCGACTAAACTCCAAACTGCGAACTGCCTTGGTTTCACTGGGGACATTGACCTTTGTTTTTGCACTATATTGGGTTTAATCAGTACAGTAAACCCTCGTTACCATGGACCATAGCGGGGAGGAATGGTGTCCAGTTTTAATGATTGCTCGTTATAACCGAGTGTAATATATGGCTTTTCATGTGTAGAAACACAACAATAAAAGTTATGCTGAGCAAGAACTGCACTGACAGAGGTGTCCTTTTTTCAGCTGTAACATTAAAGCAAAGCCTTACCTGCCCTCATCTACAAAGCTCCAAGGTCTCAATACAGCAATACAGGTGGTGGCGGCAGGCACGGCCGAGGTAGCTGTGTGGGCCAGGGGTGGTGTCGGTTGGGGCGGCCGAGAGAGTGGCGAGGGGCCGGTGTTGGCTGGTGCATCCTGAGGAGGCTGCCAGGCATCTCCATCGGCAGGCAGAGCCGAGATAGCGGCCAGGGGCCATTATTGGCAGGTACAGCCTAGGGCACAGAGTGGCGTTGGCCGGTGTGGCCAGGAAAGCGGCGAGGGGCCGCCATCGACAAGCATGGCCAAGGGTGGCATTCTAGCCTGGCGGTGAAGTTCAGTGGGTCTGTCTGCTAAAAATAAAATCTGTTGTAAAGATAGACACAAAATAACAGATAAGTAGGAAGGGACTGCAGATGATGGTTAAACCGAATGTAGACATAAAAAGCTGGAGTAACACAGCGGGAAAGAAGCATCTCTGGAGATAAGGAATGGGTGATGTTTCGGGTCGAGAACTTTTTCTAGCAATGTTACAAAAGCGGCGCTGCAGTTCTGCCATTGGCCGTGTGCGAGACTTTGGCGCCTTGAGGGGGGGGCGGGATTAAATTGCCGTTTTCTCCTGCTTGCCGGAGGCGGACTTTCTCGGGCTGCTAGCTGCTGAAGAAAAATCGATCCGACTTCCGTTCCCGATTTATTTATTTTTTTTAATCGCGAGACAATTTAATAATTAGATTAAAATAAAATGCGACTTGTAACGCCATCAACGCCTGAACATGACAAAACAACGGGTAAGTCGTCTATTTTACATATAAACGGGCTTCTTGTGATCTAATTTTACGTTGCGAAAATGTGATTTGGGAAGTGAACAGCGGACATTTGCCGTGGAGATTTAAAGGTCCAAAATATCGGGAATTATCGCGTTAGCTCGCTGAATTTCATCAAAAGAAAGGCATTATTGACTTTTTTTATCTTTATTCATTTGTTATATGAGAAGTTTTAAAAGTGAAAAATCCCTCAGTAAAATTGCAAAATCGCCCACGGTTCTCAGGTGGGTTTTAACATGCAAAATGAAAACGCTTCTGAAGCTACATTTACCATTTAAATAATGGTAAAATATCAATGCATTTTGAAATAAATTTTACTCAGATGCAAGCTAAGGAATGGGATAATTGTCAGCTGTCAGTTGGACAAAATTAGGACATTTTATTATTTGACAAAATATATTTCCAAATATATTCCATGCTGCAGGCTTGTCTGTTATTAGATGATAAAGAAATAAATAAATAAGTAGTTTGGGTGAATGTAGAATAGAATAGTTTCTTTATTGTCATTGTAACATGGACCATGTACAACAAAATTTAAAATGTCAGCCAGTCAGTGCAGCATTCAAACATTTCTAAAAGCTAACGATACATACACGGTAAAATAATAAAGATAAACAACTAAATAAATATCACGAACACAGCACGCATACACACCCAACCCTCCATCCTTCTGTCGATTTCACAGTTACCACAGTCCCTTAGTCTGTATCGCCCCTGCGTTCCTTGGCGGCTACATTTAGTGCCTTTATAGCAGTGGGGTAAAAACTGTTTTTGAATCTGTTTGTCCTTGTCCTTGTAGATCTGTACCGTCTGCCTGACGGCAACAGTTCAAACAGGGAGTGTCCGGGGTGGGAAATGTCCTTTATGATATTCTGGGTTTTTTTGGTGCAGCGGGAACTGTGTAAGTCCTCCAAGGTAAGGAGAGGGCAGCCGACAATCCTCTGGGCGTTGTCAATGGCCCTCTGGAGCGCTTTCCTCTGAGCCGCTGTGCAGCTGGTGTACCACACGCATACACAGTATGTTAGTATGCTCTCAATGGAGCACCGATAAAAGGACAGCAGCAGTCTCTGAGTGATGTTGTTCTTCCTGAGCACCCTCAGGAAGTGCAGTCTCTGCTGGACCTTTTTCAGCAGCGCAGTGGTGTTCACGCTCCACGTCAGGTCCTCCTCAATATGGATTCCCAGGAAGCGGAAATCCGCCACCCTCTCTACACAGTCCCCTCTGATAGTCAATGGTACCATGTCCGTTTTGTTCTTCCTGAAGTCTATTATTACTTCCTTTGTCTTTAAGGTGTTGAGGAGCAGGTTATTTTCTTCGCACCACACTGTCAGCTACTCCGCCTCATCCCGGTAGGCGTACTCGTCCCCACCGGAGATGAGTCCCACCACCGTAGTGTCATCCGCAAATTTGACAATGGTGTTGCTGTGGTGGGCGGGGGTGCAGTCATGTGTGTAGATGGTGTAGAGCAGGGGGCTCAGTACGCAGCCCTGTGGAGAGCCGGTACTGAGGCTGAGGGCCGTGGATGTATGATGGCCCACTCTGACTCTCTGGCTGCGACCCGACAGGAAGCTATTTATCCACGTACAGGTGGAGTGTGGAAGTCCCAAGTCCCCCAGTTTGTCCACCAGTTTGTGGGGAAGGATGGTATTAAAAGCAGAGCTGTAGTCCACAAAGAGCATCCGCACGTAGCTCCCCTGCTGCTCCAGGTGAGGCAGTGCAGCATGGAGAGCTGTGGCTACAGCGTCCTCTGTGGATCTATTTGCTCTGTACGCAAACTAGTAGGGGTCAAAGCTTCGGGGCAGAAGTGATGTGATATGACCCCGGACCAGTTTTTCAAAACACTTCATCACCACTGGTGTGAGTGCGACTGGCCGGTAGTCGTTGAGGCTGGAGATGTTGGTTTTTTTAGGCAAGGGCACTATGGTGGAGGACTTCAGACAGGGTGGGACAGTGGACTGGGCCAGAGACTGGTTAAAAATCCTTGTAAAGACTCCAGCCAGCTGGTCTGCGCAGTCCTTCAACATGCGTCCAGAGACGCCGTCAGGTCCAGTAGCCTTCCTTGGATTGATGGCCCGCAGAGTGCGCCTCACCTCATGCTCCTCTATCTTGAGGGTTAGGCTGCTGTGGACCATGTGCTGTGATGTGGCTGTCTCGGGTGGCTCCACTTCAAAGCGAGCAAAGAAGTGGTTCAGCTCCTCTGCCAGCGAGGCGTCACCTTCAACAGCTCCAAGGTTGGTCTTATAGTTGGTGAGATACTGGATCCCCTGCCACACCTGCCTGCTGTTATTACTGTCCAGGTGGTCCTCTATCTTCCTCCTGTAGTTCGATTTGGCCTCTCTGATGCCTCTCTTCAGGTTAGCTCGGGCCGTGCTGTATAAAGCCCTATCGCCAGACCTAAAAGCGGTGTTCCTCTCTTTCAACAGCCGCTGGACTTCCCGGGTCATCCAGGGCTTCTGGTTGGGGTAGACCCGGATGCGTTTGTCCACTGTGACCGTGTCCATGCAGTTTTTAATGTAACACAGTACACTGTCTGTGAACACCTCCAGGTCCCGGTGTTCAAACACCTCCCAGTTGGTCCTGTCGAAACAGTCCTGCAGCTGCTGAGAAGCACCATCAGGCCAGGTTGTGATGGTCTTTGTAATAGTAGGAGCGGTTTTCCTGAGGGGGGCATATGCAGGAATTAAGAGCAGGGACATATGGTCAGACTGGCCCAGGTGTGGTAGTGGTCTAGCCCTGTAGCCCAGCTTGATGTTGGAGTAGACCTTGTCCAGGGTGTTAGCTCCTCTTGTAGCACATTTAACATGCTGGCAAAATTTGGGCAGCATTTTCTTCAAGTCCGCGTGCAGGCTTTAAACAAGAAACATTGAGAAATATATTTTGGTAATATTGAGAAATATATTCTGGTGGGCCTGTTGGAGAGGCCGCGCCAGCAGCGCCTTGTAGTAGGGCTGCTTGATGTCTCCCTCATGGAGGAGGTGAGCTTACCGGGACATTTTCTGACCATGAAGGGTGGGCCTGTTGGAGAGGCCACGCCAGCAAAGCCTTGTGGTAGGGCTGCTTAATGTCTCCCTTATGGAAGAGGAGATCATGCCGGGTCAGTGTAAATCTGATGCCGAGGCTGAGGGTATAGCGTGGAGCATACCTCAACGGATGAAGGGCACATGTCATAGGTATAATTTCTGGCAGCAAGGTTGCCATCCCAACACAATACAGTGAACAGGGGACATTAGAGCCTCCCGCCGAATCTTCTATTCAGGTAAGACCTATTCCACAGGCAAAACCTAAAGGACGAGCAAGGATTCATAGTTTAGGGGAAAACGCACCCCATGGCTTCATTGGCAGGAAGCGGTCACATGTACCAAAGTACAGAGAAAAGTTTTGTTTTGTTTTGCATGCTATCCAAACATATCATATCTCTATATTACTAAAAGTCTGTTCTTGACCGGTTTTGGCTTTCTGTGCTGCGATTTCCGAGAGTACGCCACCACCTACGGCTGTCATTTTTGGCCACCTCGCTCAGAGCCCCCCTCCGCCACATGCGTGCTGAGGAATTTTCCCGTCGATGAAAATTGACAGAGATATTAATCTTTTTACAAAATTCCCCATTCTCTCTGCTGCCCCAGCTGGAGGGAGGGGGAGGGACTATAAAACCAGGAAGTGGTGTGCCTCAATCAGTCTCTGCAAGTGGTGTGCCTCAATCAGAGCTTTGAATGACACTGACAAATATCTACAGCAATTACCCTTAATTTGGTATGAAAATGAAAATATGGTTAGAGGTAAAAAAGCACTGCCTGCAAATGGTTGTTTGTGTTTGGGTTTGGGTTGAAGTAAAAATACACTCTCTCTCCCCCCCTCCCCCCCCTCCCCCCCCCCCCCCCCCCCTCCCCCCTCTCCTCCCCACCCCCCCCCCCCCTTCTCCTCTCCCCCCGTCTCCTCTCCCCTCCTCTCCTCTCCCCCCCCCTCCTCTCCCCCCCCTCTCCTCTCCCCCCTCTCCTCTCCCCCCTTCTCCTCTCCCCCTTCTCCTCTCCCCCTCTCCTCCTCCTCCCCCCCCTCTAATCCCCCCTCTCCCCCCTCTCCCCCCCTCTAATCCCCCCTCTCCTCTCCCCCCTTCCCCCCTCCCCCCTCTCTCTCTCCCCCCCCTCTCCTCAGATCCATGCTATATCTCTAAAGCTAAAAGTAAAACATCACCATGCATAAACACAAAGTGCGGGAGTAACTCAGCGGGTCAGGCAGCTTTTTCTCCAGAGATACTGCTTGACCCGCTGAGTTACGCCAGCAATTTGTGGCTATCTTTGGTATAAACCAGCATCTGAAGTTCTTTGTTTCTACACAATCATGCTCATTCTGAACAAATACTTAACCATCTCCTCACATCTTCTACAATCCTACCAGCTTCTCTTTACTTACCCTGCCTAAATAAATCATGATCCTGTAGACCACTGTCAAATCTTCTCGTGCCAGAATGAGACCACAAGCAAACTGAAGGATCAATGTCTCATACTTTGCTAGGGTGGCTTCCAGCTTAAAGTTATAGACATTTACTTCAGTTTAATTGAGTTTAGTTTAGTTTAATTTAGAGATACATTGCTGAAACTGACCCTTCGGCCCACCGGGTCCACACGGACCAGCAACCCTTACACCAGCACCATCCTACACACTAGGGACAATTTACAATTTTTACTGAAACCCAATTAATCTACACACCTGCATGTCTTTGGGGTGTAGGAGGAAACCGGAGCACCCGGGGAAAACCCACGCGGTCGTGGGAGAACATACAAATTCTGTACAAACACCACCCATACGCAGGGTCGATCCCGGGTGTCTGATGATGTAAGGCAGCAACTCAACTGCTGTGCCTAGTTGAGTTCTGAAATTTTCGCTAACTAACCTACAAACACCCACCTCTTAGACTTCATCCCACCCGCCTAGTTTCCCCCTCACTTCCCTCACCTGGTTACACAGATATTCTTTAGACTGGTAGACAAAAATGCTGGAGAAACTCAGCGGGTGAGGCAGCATCTATGGAGCGAAGGAAATAGACAACGTTTCGGGTCGACCCAAAATATTGCCTATTTCCTTCGCTCCATAGATGCTGCCTCACCCGCTGAGTTTATCCAGCATTTTTGTCTACCTTCGATTTGCCAGCAACTGCAGTTCCTTCTTAAACAATTCTTTAGACTGGTCCTTGTTTTGAATTAACGGTTGCTTTACATAGAAACATAGAAAATAGGCGCAGCAGTAGGCCATTCGACCCTTCGAGCCTGCACCACCATTCAATATGATCATGGCTGATCATCCAACTCGGTATCCTGTACCTGCATTCTCTCCATACCCCCTGATCCCTTTAGCCACAAGGGCCACATCTAACTCCCTCTTAAAAATAGCCAATGAACTGGCCTCAACTACCTTCTGTGGCAGAGAGTTCCAGAGACTCACCACTCTCTGTGTGAAAAATGTTTTTCTCATCTCGGTCCTAAAGGATTTCCCCTTAAACTGTGACCCCTTGTCACAGAATTTTAGAACCCTGAATAATCCTTTACAATTTCTTGGCGTTGTCATGGGAAAGGAATACAACAAAATTACAGAAATGGAGGTGCAGGTTCTTTAAACTGAAGATTTCACTGAAGTGCACTGAAACTAGAGAACTTTCAAGACAAAAACAATTCTAAAAGAAGTGTAAAGATGCATGGAGAGAACTCAACCATATGAACAATTCAGCGATATTAGGAAATGGTTCAATAAACATGAGACTAGCAGCAACTTCAGTCACTTTCACCTACAAGACTGTATCATCTTCTGAGCAAGTGAGTGCAAGGATGTCAGTATCAACTGCACCTTGACAGGCACTGACAACTGCACCAATCATCACCTAATCCATACTGTCATTCCCATCAGCCGAGCCCAGAAATACTGGCAGCAACAAGGCCCGTGCTGCCAGAAAATCAATGCAGAAGGCCTTGCAAAGATTGCTCTTCTCAACAACAGAATGTAGTCTACCACGCTAGTCTGCTTCAAGGTCCACTCTTATTTGCACCACTGAAGGAACTCTTCTCTACTGGAAGAGATTGGAACTAGATTGTTGGGAATGACAAGGAGATTTTGGACTGGTTAACTACAAAGGCAACATCTGAATGGATTGGAAATTCCACCACACTTCAAGAGAAAAAAACACAGCCCCACAGGTACCTGAAGGCCAATGGCTAGCGAAGAAAACTGCTCAACTGCTTATTACCTGCTTATTAGCTGCTTTTATCCCGTGACTTTTGGTCTGAAGAAGGGTCTTGATCCGAGTCATCATCCATCCCTTCTCTCCAGAGATGTTGCCTGTCCCGCTGAGTTAGTTCAGCTTTTTGTGTCTATCTTTGGCTTAAACCAGCATCTGCAGTTCCTTCCCACTTCCTATTGCCATTGATTTGTTGAAAGATTACGATCACTACTTCTGCACAATAATACAATAACATTTGGAGACATGTAGACCTACTCAAAGCACAGGTGAGATACCACCAATGTTATTTCCAGAAGTCCGCAGGCAAGAAAAAGTAAACCAATATAAGTGTTCTCTTCAAAGTCAACTTCCCCAGGATCAAGGCATTGATTATGCTCAGCCAGCCCAATTGACCCTGGATACCTGAAAAAAAAAAATCTACTTTGACCTCCAGCTTTACACGAGCTTGAGATTGTGGGATCAGAGAAAGCAATTACAGAGAAAGCAAGAGTTATCAACACCTTGAAAAAAATATAACATCATAATTGACTCATGATGCTAGCCCACAAATAAAAAAGAAAAAATGGAGAAAGATGGGAAAAATTGGAAGCAACTAAAGACATCAGACCCCTTCAATGGAAACAGGTGAATGAAACAAGGGAAAATGCTTAAACTGCAGGAACTTTGCAAATAACCCACTTACCAAGGCCGAAGATAGACACAAAGTGCGAGGGAAACTCAACGGGTCAGGCAGCATCTCTGGAGAAAAGGATGGGTGACGTTTTGGGTCGGAACCTTTCTTCAGATTGAGTTCCAGTTTGCAGCACCTTTCTACCCTTTCCAAATAACCCACTCACCAAGGCCATCAGGTTGTTCCTGCACTACCTACAGCAGCGACTGCAGAACCTACATAGGTCTCATCAGCCAGCTCATAACTCACAGAAATGAAGCTAATGAAGAAATGAAGTTAAAGCAGGTCATCGACAACCTTGAAGGACTGCTGTGAAGAAGAGAGCAATGATAAACCAAAAAAGTTAGATCATTGATTCCAACAGTAAACAAGAGTTAACAAAAATTGCAAATATTGATTAATCGATTATAAAAAAAAAACCAATAAATTACACAGAAACGTTATCAAGATTCTGATGTTAATAAAATAAGGCCCGCATTGACTCTATCAAGTCACACCACTCACTTGGTCCAGACAATGTAACCATCACATACAGATGGTATCAACTAGTAGAAGAACAGTATAAACAGTTAGGATTCAGTGAGGGTGCTCCTATCCTAGATAAGCAATGTGTTCATCCTCAACTCATTAGTATGTGTTTCTAGTGTTGTCATTATTGCACTTGTGTTTTGGAAATCCTTTGTAAATTAAAATCTGTCAAAATTAAAGAAAAAATAAAGAAATTAAAGAAAATTCTCAGAATTAAACATACTTCATTTACAAATATAACTGCATTTAAACTGTTTCATTAGCTGGGAAAATCTGCTCCATGGCTGGGAGGGGGGGACCAGTCCTTTGAAATAGTATTTATTCACAGATAAACCCATTCCGAAAAGTGACAACAGCACTGAAGTATTAATTTTTGAAATATAGCTTGATAGTGAGTGATCTCCCTAAAGTGAGGGTACTAGTAGATACTTCCAACGGATAGGGCATAACGTAAGCTTAGGATTCTAGTACAGGGTACATACAATATCATAACCAAGCCATCTCATTGACCACCATCGTTACACATATACAATGACCACAAGAATAGTTTGGAGACTGTATAAGAAGTGTTGAGCAATTCGCCTGCTGCCTTACAAGGGCGGCATGGTGGCGCAGCAGTAGAGTTGCTACCTTACAGCACTTACAGTACCAGAGACCCGGGTTCGATCCTGGCCAAGAGTGCTTGCCTGTACGGAATTTGTACGTTCTCCCTGTTATCTGCGTGGGATTTCTCCGAGAACTTCGCACTCCAATGTCGTACACGTTTGTAGGTTAATTGTCTTGGTGTAAATGTAAAAATTGTCCCTAATTTAGGATAGTGGTAATGTGCGGGAATCGCTGGCTGGCGCATTTGTTTCCGTGCTGTATCTCTGCGCTAAACTAAAACTAAACCTCTTCTAATCTGCTCACTATCAACAGGGCACGTCAGCAGCTGGTCCTGTTCTCCAGAACCAACCAAGACCAGAGATACAACTCTTTTCTTTTTGTGGTCTCTTTCCACATCTGGTAAAAGAGACTTACAATGCACAAAATGGAGATGGCCCAATCTATTGTCCTGGACCTGGCGTAGCATGGACTTTTGAAGCAAATAAAAGGGTTGTCCGCCAACTCAGCATGTTTCTCCTAGCTAGAGAAAAGCCAGGGCCATATCACTCTGATGGTGTTTTACTTATTGTTGTAATTGACCAGTAATAATTTATAAATCACTTAAAACCTACAGCTGGCAGCTTAAATTAAGTGTTGGAAGGAACTGCAGATGCTGGTTTAAACGGAAGATAGACACAAAATGCTGGAATAACTCATAGGGACAGGCGGCATCTCTGGAGAGAAGGAATGGGTGACAGAGGAAGGGTCTCGACCCACAGCATCACCCATTCCTTCTCTCCGGAGTTGCCGCCTGGCCCGCTGAGTTACTTCAGCATTTTGTGTCTGTCTTCAGCTTAAATTAAGTGGTGGCAGCAGCCATAAGGGAACACACAAACCTCCCTGCTGGATGTTTCTGTCAGTATATCCTACCCAGAGACTTGGACGCTGGTGCGACAACTGTTTACCCATGCCGCATACCTGGAAAAAGTGATGATGGAGCCATTTCAAAGGTTCAACGTTCAAAGGTATTTTATTGTCACCTGTACCAGTTAAGGGTCAGTGAAATTTGATTTCCACTTTTGCTGCAAATCATAAGGTTTAATTAGATCAACCACTTGACTTCCATCATAGAAAATAGAAATGATCAGCTGAAGAAGTGTAGATGAATAAGGTCATCAAGTCATAAGTGCTAGGAGCAGAATGTGGCCATTCAACCCATCCATGGCTAGAATTTGGCCATTCAGCCCAGCCCCTCCTAATTCCCATTCTCCTGCCTTCTCACCTAACCCCTGACAACCGTACTAATCAAGAATCTATCTCTGCTGTAAAAAATATCCTTAAAAAATGAGTAATTTATTTTATGTTTTTATATTAACCAATCAGTGTTTCCAGAATTGGTGCATTGGACAAGAAAACGCTCTGGCTTGGTTTATATGGAGAGGATGTGATTAATATTTCATTGTTTTAACCTTCTGAAAATGAGAATTAAGGGATACAAGGGCATCATAAATTTACACCGCAACATGCTAAAATGTTTAAATAAAAATGACAGCCTCAATATTTTCTTCCTTTATAATTCATGTAAAATGTCTCAACTAGATCCTGGCCTAGTGCAAACTTTCCTCCATCCTGTTCCAACACCCAGTATATTTCCTGTGCTTTAATGGAATTAAATTGAGCACTGCGTTCAAAGAAGTTATTAATCAAGGAAATGTGCCTGGGCATTATAGAAAATAATGTAATCTGGAGTTTTAGAGATACAGCATTGAAACTATTATCAATCATCCATTTATTCTAATCCTATATTAATTCTATTTTTTTTATTCCCTCCACACTCTCAACTTCACCTGGATTTTGCCACCTGACTACATACTCAGGCAATTTACAGCGGCCAATTAACCTTCCATGTTTTTGGGAGGAAACTGGAGGACTTGGAGTTACCTCCACATAGAGAGCTCCCACGTCAGGATTGAACATGGGTACCTGGTGATGTGAGAGTACAACTGCACCACTGATCTACTGAACATAATCAAGTCCTCTGTGTGTGGGTAAAGTATTCACAATAATCTGGGGCCTCTCGGCTGCGCGCTCTAAGTACGTGAGCACAGTGTTTGCCACGGGTTACTCACTCGTTTCGATGGCACTTCTGCAAAATCTCATGTGTGTATCTGAGTTTGGCAGTCAGTATCAGCCACACACACAGGCGTAGACCATGACTGGAAAGCCGGGAATTGATTCTGGATTAGTTGAAAAGGATCTCGTCAATCTTGCCGTCAGTAACTGTGGATGGCCAGTCCTCTGGCAGGGACGCTACCTATCTGAATGTTACCAAATTATCCGTGGACCTCACCCTGCCTCTTCGTCTCCTGAGGTTTTTTCCCTTTGACACAGCCGTGCAGTGCGGCACACATCTCCGCGGTGAATCTCATCTGTCACACGGTTTTGTATTTCAGCAGTGTCCATATTTTCCTCAAGACCATATATATCACTGTGAAATATTGAAGTCGGAGGAGTATGGACTCATCTGCAAATTTCGAGCTCTGTCCTGCATACACGTACACAAAATAAATTGGTGAAGAAAAAAGCATAGGTGCTAACGACAGCGATTGGGATGTCTCTACCATTCTTTGGTAGTATTTTTGCAAAATTCCATCTTTGCTGCCACTACTCTTTGGGCCTCTTTCCAACAATTGCAAAGTGGTCTAGAAAATGTATTAGGACTAACGGAAGTGCTAGACAGATGTAGCAGTGTTGAGCTATTGAATATGAGGTTGCTGCTGTAAATGTCAGTGATTAAACATAGCACGAGACTGTGGGACATATTGAAAAGGCATCGTACATTTGGCAAAGAGAGACACAAAAAGCTGGAGTAACTCAGAGGGTCAGGCAGCATCTCTGGAGAAAGGGAATAGGTAATGTTTTGGGTCGAGACCCTTCTTCAGTGAGAGTGAGGGGAAAGGGAAACGAGAGATATAGACTGTGACGTAGAGAGATATAGAACAAATTAATGGAAGATATACCAAAAAGTAACGATGATAAAGGAAACAGGCCATGGTTAGTTGTGTGTTAGGTGAGAACGAGTTACAGACAATGAGACACAACAAGACAACTTTGAAGCTGGTACGACTTGGTTGGTTCTCCCAAGCATCTGTAGTTTCTTTCTGTGTCATTTGACAAAGTTATGTTGCCCAGCACTGAGCATGGGATTCAATAAGGCTGCGGGAGATAGGACTGGCATTTCTAGGTAGTGGACCAGGGTAACATGAGCGGTTGAATTGGGGTGTGTGAGAAAGGTTGGGGCCAGGATGAGGACCCAGGAAGTGTGGTGGGTGAAGTGGCAGTCCTGTATGTGAGTAAAGTGGAATAGCAGAAGAAGGGTTTCGGCCCGAAACGTTGCCTATTTCCTTTGCTCCATAGATGCTGCCACACCCGCTGAGTTTCTCCAGCACCTTTGTCTACCTTAGATTAGAGTGAAGGCTGGGGGATGGGAAAGGGGAGCGTGGCATGACTCCATTGTAGACCTGCTCCATGGGAGATTGGGGATGAAAATGGTATAAAAGTTTGAGCAAATCCATGGATCAGGGATGTCAAGTGGAGGTGGAGGTGGAGGTGGGTGCCCTGAAAGATCAAAAGGAAGAATGGGAGTCCAAATCCAGCATTTCAATTTTAAAATCTAGTTGTCCAGTCAGAACCCCACAATGATTGATCACAAGGTCATGAGTGATAGGAGAAGAATTAGGCCATTCGGCCCATCAAGTCTACTCCGCCATTCAATCATGGCTGATCTATCTCACTCTCCTATCCCTATTCTCCTGCCTTCTCCCCATAACGCCGGACATCCATACTAATGAGACCAAGAATCTATCTATCTATGGTCTCAAAGCAAAAGGCTTAGTTGCTCCATAAGGCAAAAAAAATAGAGCTCCTTGTGCAATAATGTAAATATAGTAATATTACAGGGGAAATTATGTCATGTGTACCAGCATGACAAAAAATAACAAGGAAATAATTATTTCTGGATTTCACTTTGGGTGGGGCAATTTTATAATTCATAACATGCATAAATACATTTTTGGCGAGTGGTACTTTCTCAGCTGCTCTCTGTAAGTCCATGTACACAACATGAATCCTATTACACGAGTTCAAACACAATTTCCTCTTCACAAGTCCTTGCGGGTTGTCACTTATTAATCTGTTCATTTATTGACCTAATGAAAAATAATTTGGCTGTTAAGCTTTAATAAATCAGGGGGTAGATCGAAACTTTTTAATTAATTTGTAAGCATTACCAAGGGATTTTTTAACTACATGGTTTTATTCTTCCAAGCAACAATTTGCAATTCACTTAATAATAATATTAATAATAATAATAATACATTTTATTTATGGGCGTCTTTCAAGAGTCTCAAGGACACCTTACACATATTTAGCAGGTAGAGGAAAAACATAAGGGGAATGAAATAAATAGTAGAGACATGACTAGTACACAAAGTAAAGACAGAATTCAATACAAAACGCAATATGAGGCAATTAATGCACATATGAAAAGGGAGGGGGACGTGGGGCTAAGGATAGGCAGAGGTGAAGAGATGGGTCTTGAGGCGGGACTGGAAGATGGTGAGGGACACGGAATTGCGGATCAGTTGGGGGAGGGAGTTCCAGAGCCTGGGAGCTGCCCTGGAGAAGGCTCTGTCCCCAAAACTGCAGAGGTTGGACTTGTAGATGGAGAGGAGACCGGCTGATGTGGATCTGAGGGACCGTGAGGGTTGGTAGGGGGAGAAGAAGTCAGTGAGATATGTGGGGGCCAGATGGTGGAGGGCTTTGTAGGTGAGGATCAGGATTTTGTAGTTGATCCGGTGGGAGATGGGAAGCCAGTGAAGTTGTTTGAGGACTGCACAACATAATTCAACACAGACATCCACCACAGCATTCTTCATTGTGATGGAAGGCAATACAGTCCTCCTCCTTCTCCTCCTCCTCAAATAGTCCTCCTCCTCCTCCCTGGTTCACCCTGCGGTCGGGGCCCTGACCCCCCCCCCCCCCCCAACCACACCGCCCACACAACCCCCTCCCCCCCACACACCCCCCCTCACCCCCATGCCACCCCCCTCTGCCCACCACGCTGCCCCCATGCCACACTAACCCCAGACAATAACATTTCATATACAGCCAAAATGTTCTTAATGACTTTGGGCATATCTCTTGATGGGTGGTACCTTGATAATCATGGATATTGGAGAGATACTGAGCCTCCAATTGCCTCCACATTTGTGAATTAACTGCACCTATTCATGCCAGCACAGGTCAGTCTCATTATTCAGGCGCCACACTATTGGAAACGTTTAAGTGCACAATACTGCATTTAATCTGTTAATGTGCAGGTCTCGGTGATAAGTGGCTAAATACCTTGCATCTGCCAACCCATTCCAATGCTAATTGATGTCAAGGCTAGAGCCCCTAAAGGACAAACTTCATCAAGCTACCATATTTCTGCAAGGATATTCTAAGTGGTGATATACCTGTAATGGAGCCATTACAAGTGAGGGGCCATTCCTCTGGTTTTACAGATATAATTTTTTACAATTTCATCGATAAGACAGAGCACACAAAGCGCTCCTCTGTGTCTGTAGAATTCCCAGTATTGAGATGAAGTCCAAGTGATAGGATGTGTTGGAAGGAACTGCAGATGCTGGTTTATACCGAAGATAGACACAAAATGCTGGAGTAACTCAGTGGGACAGGCAGCAGATCTGAAGAAGGGTCTCGGCCCGAAACGTCACCCATCCCTTCTCTCCAGAGATGCTTGCCTGTCGGCTGAGTTACTCCAGCATTTTGTGTCTATCCAAGTGCTAGGAGGTGGACACTGACCTCAGATCCATGAGTGATGCTCACTGGAGGCACATGAGGCTGGGACCTTGAGCAAAGAAATTACTGGAGGAGCTCAACGGGTCAGTCGGCATCTGTGGAGGGAAATGAACAGGTAACGTTTCCAGTCAGGACCCTTCAAACTGATGAAGGGTCCCGAACTGAAAGCGTATCTCCACATTTGGCTCCAGCAGTTTGTTTTTTGTTCCCCTGTAGACTGGATGGAGTTTATAAGGTGATTTCAGATCACATACGTTTTTCTTGAGACTCTTGATTCTTGACTCTTGACATTGCAGCATTGAATCTTTCACCTTTCGCTTTCTGGAAATCTCATTTAACCAACTGGTGGGAGATATGAACAGAAAATGCAGGAGAAGCTCAGCAGGCCAGACAGCATCTGTGGGATGAGAATTAGAAGTAATCCTTCCTTAGAACTGGGAAGGAGAAAAATCAGGTTAAATTGCAAAAGAAGATAGAGTGACCCTTGCTTTCCCTGTCTCTCCATCCATTCCCCGATTTCTCTGACCAGTCTGACTGTGTCCTCCTGATTAAATTTTATCTTTGTATGCTTCGTTGTCACCTTCCCCTAGCTAACAATGGTTAATTCTACTTTTTACTTGACCTTTGTCCCCTTTGAGGTTTCATATTCACACCTTACCCTTCCATATCTCTCTCTCCCTCTCCCTCTCCCCTGACTCTTGGTCCAATGAAGGGTCTCGACTGGAAACGTCACCCATTCCTTCTCTCCAGAGATGCTGTCTGTCCCGCTGCGTTACTCCAGTACTTTGTGTCTATCTTCAATGCAAACCAACATCTGCAGTTCCTTCCTACACAGAGGTGACTATCTCTGATAGTGTCCGGCCTATAAATTTCCATAACGAGATCCTTGGATGAATGATTTCTCTGCATATGCTGACAATTCCTCCTGAGTACATTTGAGTTGTTGATGATGACAATATTTCAGTGTGCCATTTGCAACCATCGGGACTGATGGGCTGCTTCAGGCAAAGAATCCTCCTCTAGTTATGGAGTTTATTCTTGCAGCTTTATCATTACCGTGCAAATGCCTGAGGGATGTCGTGCCTTCGGGCAACAACGGTTGTAAAGA
This sequence comes from Leucoraja erinaceus, assembly GCF_028641065.1. Lineage (NCBI taxonomy): Eukaryota > Metazoa > Chordata > Chondrichthyes > Rajiformes > Rajidae > Leucoraja > Leucoraja erinaceus. The sequence continues at coordinate 37,221,668 of NC_073395.1, forward strand.
AAGCAAACGCAATGATCGGTAATAAAGAAAGCAAACGCAATGCTAGCATAAGAGGGTTTGTATACAAGCACAGTGATGTAACACTGAGGCCCTGTAAGGCGTTGGTAAGGCCGCATTTGGAATATCGTGAACAATTTTGGGCACCATATCTGAGGAAGGAAGTGCTGGCTCAGGAGAGAGTCCAGAGGAGATTTGCAAGAATGATCCCAGGAATTAGTAGATTAACCTATGATGAGCGTTTGTCGGCACTGGGCCTGCACTCGCTGGAGTTTAGAAGAATAAGTGAGGACCTCATTGAAACAGAGTAGTGAAAGGATTGGATAGAGTGGATGTGGAGAGGATGTTTCCACTGGTGGGAGAGTCTAGGACTAAAGGTCATAGCCTCAGAATTAAAGGGCGTTCTTTTAGGAAGGAGATGAGGAGAAATTTCTTTAGTCAGAGGGTGGTGAATCTGTGGAATTCTTTGCCACAGAAGGCTGTGGAGGCGAAGCCAGTGGATATTTTTAAGGCAGAGATAGTTAGATTCTTGATTAGTACAGGTGTCAGAGGTTATGGGGAGAAGGCAGGAGAATGGGGTTAGGAGGAAGAGATAGACCAGCCATGATTGAATGGCGGAGTAGACTTGATAGGTCGATTGGCCTAATTCTACTCGTATTCCTTATGACCTTATGACACTATGGACAGGTATCAAGGTCAACTTTGCGCAAACTTGCTATGTTCTTCATCTTGTGTCCATCTACTGAGTCCCTAGAGCCTTTACAATGGAACTAGCGGTAGGTGACAGCAGGGACAATTGACTTACAATTTTGTGACAGGTCATCATCTCTTCACCAGCAAAATACAAAATATAGTCATGACCATAGCAGGCAACCCAGGAAGCAGCTTATGGGTGGGAAGATCCCACAAACAGCAAAGTGATCATGATCAAACATTATTTTTCAGTGATATTACTGGTGGGATAAAAGACACAGCAAAACTCTCCTCTCCTTTTTGAAATGCCTCAATGTAATTTTTCATGAAAGGACCGAAGGTGATGAACATAACTCAATTCAAGTTATTTCTCCGATAATTGTGTTGGATATAAAGAAAATGATTTTTTTTTTGTTAAATGAACATCATTTTCATTCTGAAAGATAAAAATCTCAATGTTACAATGGAAATGAAATACAAGTGAGGAGGAGGCAATTATTAAATTCAACCTCAGTGAAATAAATAGTAAGAATTTGGGAATTGCGTCTGTGGATTAGAAAATTGGAGGTGTCATTGTTACTTTAGATGCGAGGATGGTAGATTTAGATAGTGTATTACATTGGCATTTCAAAAAGGAGAGGAGAGTTTTGCTGTGTCTTTTATCCCACCAGTAATATCACTGCCTTCTCCCCATAATCCGTGACACCCGTACAATCCAGGAATCTATCTATCTTTGTGTAGCGGACGTGGAGTTGTCCGTTAAAGAACGAGGCATACACGTAGTTTGTCCAAATTGCTTGTTCTTTATGACTACACTAATTTTCCTCACTCACCACGCATGCGATTAACCCTTAAATACTCCCCAGGGGCTCCCATGACCACACCGTGACCCCCACCTCGTCACCGGGACACATGACCCACCCCCCCCAAGAGCTGAAGGTTATGTACAGTGCATGGTCCACCACCGGTGCTGCCACATTACCCCCCTCAGAACCGGAGGCACAAAAACGGATGGGCAGCTGAACAAGGCAGCTGGACCTCGTACGTACGTCACGACACTAATGTTTATTTCCTGGTAAGGACGAACTAGGTTGGACCCGAGATGGCGGACGCCCTTGACGGCGAGGCTGGGCCAGCTGGACTGGCTCGCTCAGATCCAAATGGGACCTGCGTTCGGGCCAACGATTTTCTTGGCCATTTACAGTGGCAGACGTGACCCAGCCATTGTTGGGTGCAGATTTTCTCCGGGCGCAATCTCTGCTAGTGGACGTGAGGGGACAGCGCCTTGTCCATGCTTCAACGCCCGAGGCAATCTCCTTGCGCCCTGCTGCATCTGCTGTGCCAGTTCGCAACCTAGTGGCGATGCTGGCCAATATCTATGCACAAATTTTGGCAGGGTACCCGGTTATCCTGACCCCTCGGTTCGACTTGATTAACCCGAAGCATGGGGTCCAGCATCACATTCTGACTTCGGGACCACCGCTTCACGCCCGCGCCCGTAGGCTGGTCCCCGACAAACTCTGGCTTGTGAAGGCGGAGTTCCAAAAGATGGAAGCAATGGTAATTGACCGGCGATGAAACAGCCCATGGGCCTCCCCTTTGCACATGTTGGCCCAAGGTCTCCGCCGGCTGGAGGCCTTGTGGTGACTACCGCCACCTGAATTACGCTACGATTGCAGACCGGTACCCCGTCCCACACATTCAGGACTTCTCTGCCCATCTGGCTGGAGCTAAATTCTTCTCCAAAATCGACCTGGTCAGGGGGTACAATCGGATTCCAGTGTGACCAGAGGATGTGCCCTCTGCTAACATCACCCCCTTCGGGCTTTTCGAATTTGTGCGTATGCCCTTCGGCCTTAATAACGCCGCACAGGCATTCCAATGCCTGATGGACGCCGTGGGACGGGGGCTGGATTTTGTCTTCATTTATCTGGATGACATCCTGGTGGCGAGTCGTTCGCGGCAGGAACATTGCACCCACCTCCAGTTGTTGTGTCAGCGCCTGAGTGAGTTCGGGTTGGTATTAAACCCGGAAAAGTGCCAGTTCGGCTTTCGGGCCATCGACTTCTTGGGCCATCGTGTGAAGTAGCACGGTGCATTGCCTCTACCAGACAGGGTGGATGCCATCCGCCGATTTCCACGGCCTTCCACAGAGCGGGGCTTGCAGGAATTACTCGGAATGATACAGTTCTACCACTGATTTGTGCCGGCGGTGGCAGCGAGAATACTGCGGCCTCAATTTAACCAGTGACGGGACGTGCAGTGGACCGACCTTGCCGTGACGGCCTTCGAGGGGGCGAAAGAAGCATTGGCTCAGGCGACGATGGTGGTACATCTGCTGGTCGACACCCCCACAGCACTAACTGTGGATGCCTCAGATTCTGCAGCTGCCAACTCAACCTGGCGGAGCATAAATACAGCACGCTCGACCGGGAACTGTTCGCTTTATACCTGGTGGGGAATTTCCGTTATTTCCTGTTGGGCCGGAACTTCGTTGCATTTACTGACCGTAAGCCCCTCAATTTCGCCTTTGCCAAGGTGGCCGAACCTTGGTCCGCTCAGCAGCAGTGCCACCTCACCGCTATCTCCGAGTTCGTGTCAGACATCCGCCACATAGCCGGGAAAAGTAACCTGGTCACGAACGTCTTGTCCCGTCTGGCTATTATGGCTGTTCTCGACGTGGATTACTCCGCCTTGGCAGCGGCACAGCTAGCGGACGAGGAGATGAGGGCATACCGAACTGCCATCACAGGGCTGGTGCTCGAGGACGTGCCTTTGGGTTCCGCTGGCATCATCGCCCTGTGTGACGACTCCACGAGGCAGCCGTGGCCTATTGTTCCGGTGGCCTGGCGTCATCGGGTTTTCGACGGCATTCATGGTTTAACCCACCCATCCATCTGGGCGACAGTGGCGTTGGTTGCTGCAAGATTCGTATGGCACGGATTGCGGAAGCAGGCCAGTCATTGTGCCTGGACGTGCATTTCCTGACAAACATCAAAGGTTCAGCGGCACGTCCGGGCGCCAGATCAAGACTTCGCGGTGCCTCGCCAACGTTTCGACCACGTCCACGTGAATATCGTAGGGTCGCTTCCTCCATTTCACACATGCTTACAGTGGTGGACCGTTTCACCCGGTGACCTGAGGCCATCCAGTTTGTCGACACCTCGACCATGTCATGCGCGAGTGCCCTGGTGGCCTATTGGGTTGCCCGTTTCGGTGGGCCGCTGGACATCTCATCCATCCGGGTTGCCCAATTCACATAATGGCCCGCCTGTTGGGGGCTCAGCTCCACCACTCGACGGCCTATCACCCCCTGTCGAATGGGTTGGTGGAGAAGGCAGGAACGGGGTACCGATTGGGGTTGATCAGCCATGATCACATTTAATGGCGGTGCTGGCTCGAAGGGCCGAATGGCCTACTCCTGCACCTATTGTCTATTGTCTATTGACTATTATCTGTTGTCTGATCTGATTGTTGCACCTCATTCCAGACAGGTTAAATATTCTTCCCATTGTTAGGGATTATTCAGGGGTTATAAAATCATATGGAAGTAGGAGCGATTAATTCAAAACAAGAACCATTCAGAATATCTGTACTAATGTACATTGAAGGCAGCAATCAGTTTTAAATGAACAGGACAGCTTTGCAAACAGACAGACTGTCTACTAAGACAAATGAATGTATTAATTAGCCTACATCAAACCAGAAATCTTCGTCTTAAATTAGTTCACACCATTGTGATGGCAATAAAGGATGCTTCCAGATCAGATTAATTTTGTCACTTGACTAATAAAGACTGGCCACAGGCACGTTTGTCTCTCAATAATTGGGGAAGTGGTATAGCTCTCACCACAGTATTCTTGGATGGGAGAACCTTCTCCTAGATAACAATGATCTATTCTACATTTACCTTGATCCTCATCCCCTTTTGATGTCTCGTTTTCACACCTGACATACACGTCCTTATCTCTGTGTCTCCTTCTCCCCTGACACCCAGTGTGAAGAAGGGTCTCGACCCGAAACGTCATCCATTCCTTCTATCCAGAGATGCTGCCTGTTCCGCTGAGTTACTCCAGCATTTTGTGTCTATCTTCAATGTAAACCAGCATCTGCAATTCCTTCCTACGCAATATTGTTGGGTGTCAGGGTTCCCTGTCTGCAAAAGCTTTTAGTCCATTGATTTGATTCAGTCCATTCAGTTTTGAGTCCATTGATTCTGCCCCAGAGGGCAGGGGATGCCGGTTCTCTGGATACTTTCAAGAGAGAGCAAGATAATTAAAGATAACGGAGTCAGGGGATATGGGGAGAAGGAAGGAACGGGTTACTGATTGGGGATGATCAGCCATGATCACATTGAATGGTGGTACTGGCTCGAAGGGCCGAATGGCCTACTCCTGCACCTATTGTCCATTGTCTATTGTCTAATTATTGTGTCCCAGAAAAGATGTCTGAATATTCAGAATTGTTTTGTCAATTACTTTATGTCCCCATTGTAAATATGTGATTCTGCAAAGTGACTTGCCAACAATTAAAATGTTAATGCATAGTTGATAATAAAAGCCATCAAACGTGTAATGAATTGTTTACTGTCGTCTGTGTGTGCCATTGAAACTGTAGTTAAATGTTTATTATTGTCCTTGTGTATAAAACATGTATAAACCCAATGTATTTTGAGTTTGGGGATTATATCATGACAGTCCCCAAGAGAATGTCTGTTTCTCTTTACCAATAAAGATTTTTATATCAACCAGCCTTCAGCATCCGAGTTTCTTATTTCAAAAAGTCACAATTCTTTAAGGTGAAGGTGAAAAGATTTAATAGTAAGATTAAATGAGAACTTATCAGTTTGAAGTTTGATCTTTATTTTATGAGGAGTTACGATGAGGGATTACGTGAAGAGCCCGCCAGCACGCATGCGCGTCAATCTTCAAAGCAGCGGTGTGAAGTCACAGATAACAGTTGTTGAACTGAACATAGTAAGATTGGAGAGAACTAGAACTGCCAAGTAATCTTTATGAGAGAGGGTTGGGAGTGGAGGGCACGTAATCCCTCATCGTAACTCCTCATTAAATAAAGATAAAACTTCAAACTGGTAAGTTCTCATTTAATCTTACTATTTTACTTCGGAGTCACGTGAGTGACTACGTGAAGATTTGAAAGCTCTGTGATTTCATGCCGTGGACACGAGTCCATGCGTCACACACTGCATCAGTTGACCAAGGATGAGTGAAATTTAATAAGGCATGTCATAGATTTAAACATGCTGATGCTTTTTAATGATGAAATGATAATCATAGTAATCCCACTCATACAGGAGGAATAATAAAACAGAACTTAAAATAAAGTTGGCAAATGCCATCGGTCTGGCAATGGGTTTGTTATAAAACATTTGTAATTTCGCTTATTTGACCATCCTGCAGCCACTAGGATGTGGTCCAGCAAAACATCCATAACCCTCGCTGCTGATGTTGTTGCAGCCCTGGTGGAGTGAGATTTGAAAACATCAGTGTTCACTCCAGCACAAGCCAAACCCCGTTTTAATCACCTGGGCATGGTCTATACTGATAACTACATATAATGTTTTTTGTAACCAACAAACAATGTTAGTTCAGAGCCTCTAAGGCTCCAGGTGAACTAATATACTGTTGTAGATGTGTGACCACACACACAACCAAAGGTCCATGGGATATGCCATGAAACTAGTTTGAGACCTGATGCCCCCGGTCTACTCTGTCATGAACATAAAATTTTATATTATTTGCAGATATAACCATCCTATCCAGTCGCAGCTTATGCAAATGACTGGACCCGTTGTGCTGTACCCAGCGCCATGAGCGTAACAGAGTCAATTCAATTCAGAGTCAATTTAATTTAATTGTCATTTGGACCCCTGGAGGTCCAAACGAAATGCCGTTTCTGCAGCCATACATTACACACAAATAGACCCCAGACACAACAATAATTACATTTAACATAAACATCCATCACATAGCTGTGATGGAAGGCCAAATAAACTTATCTCTCCACTGCACTCTCCCCCCCCGATGTCAGAGTCAAAGTCATAGCCCCCGGCTGGCGATGGCGATTGTCCCGCGGCCATTAAAGCCACGCCGGGTGGTGCGAGGTCGCACACCAGGTCTTGGTGTTAGAGCCCCCGGCGTGCGCTTGCAGAGTCCGCGGCCATTCCAGCCGCGCGGGGCAGTGGTGTCAGGCCCCGCTCCAGGAGCTCTTCAACCCCGCAACTCGGGCAAAGTCGACGTTGCAGGAGCCCTGAGAAGCGGTCTCCCTCCAGGGAGCCGTGGGCTCCCAGCGTCGTCCACAGACCCGCGTGGAGCCCACTTTGTAAGCAGCAGCAGCAGCAGCAGCAGCGCAGCAGCACTCCTCCACCGCTCCACCCGCTGGACGGCCAGGCGACGGCGACGGTGAGTCGACACCTGTAGCTGGGAGGCCGCTCCTCGTTGCGGCCGACACCTGAGACCCGACGAGAAAAGGTCGGGTCTCCAGTGCAGGGAGAATTCAAAAAGTTTTCCCCCCCCTCCCACCCCACCCCCGCCCCCCCACACACACACCCCAACATAAAATAACAAAAACTACATAAAAACACAGACAAAAAATAATAAAAACGCGGACAGGCTGCAGAGGCCGCTGCTGGCCAGAGCCGCGCCGCCTACCGGATCGCTTTGTAAGTGATTTTGACAGAGGACAGGGATGTAGCTGGAGCCCACTGGCGACGCAGCGTCAGCACAACATAAACATCCCATATCTCCGGTTACCTGGGCCTGGGGGAATTTGAGTTGACGATACCCTTCATAAATCTGGATATCAGAGGTTGCGACCCGACACCATGGTGTCCCGACCCCAGCAGGAAGTATGACAACAAGGCACTTCCAGCACAAGTTATAGCTCTAAAACTCCATCTCGTAAAATATAGCTTTGAGAGAAATTCCAAGACATCTGTTATACGTATCATGTCATACGATATATTGGACTGTAAACAGAACACTTCCCATTCCTTGATATAGGAGATGTACTGTTTCTTGGTACTATCTCTTCAGGCCGCAGTGATTACATCCACCGTACAACCCGACAGTCCGTACACCAGAAAAGGTCTTGTCATAGTCTGTAAACCAACAATTTGATTCGCTCATGCAGTGGATGGCTCTCCCCAGTCACGGGGTAAACCAGCAGATTTCTGCGTTTGGGAACAACCATAAAAGGCTCATCATTCCCAGTATGAGTGGACCTATGGCTGTATAGGCCAGTCAGGCACGATCAAAAGCCTGAGGCGGAGTCTTGCTGGATTTTAAGCAAGCACCGACTGATGAGGCAAAATGGAGGAAAGACATAAAAAACATTCCTCCCCAGTGTAGCGAGAATGCATCCATCGCCATTGCCCCTGAGTATGGCCGCCATGCCAGATATTTTTGCAACTGGTGATCGAGACTGGATGCAAACTAATCGATATTTCGTGTTCCAGCGAGCCACAATGTCATTAAATACTTTGTGATCAAACATCCATTCTGTGTTGTCATTGATTTACGAGATGATACACCAGTGCCAAATGAGGTTAGGTAAACTATCACAGGATATTGACTTGATTGCACCCATGTGATTTATATATGCCACCACCGTAGTGTGTCAACGTAGTCGAGCATGCAGATATGCATATTCACACAATAAGCCTTTAACCCATAGTATGCACCTAGTGTCTGGCTTTAGGTAGTTGATACCATATAATTGAGGGATTGGTAACTCATGCACATTCCATTTGCCTCTGTGACTAGAGATGGTATAGTAATTCCCCATCTTTGAGCACGAGCATCAGTTTGTAATATAACTGAAGGTTTAATGACCAAAAGGTACTGGAGCAATGCTGAATACTGTTTGTCCATCATTGTGACTTTATAGCTTCAGCTGGTAATAGCATAGGTCTGTTAACAATGACCTACATGGTAATTGAGAGCTTGCTCCTTTGCATGATGTAAGTTCTGATAATGCAAAAGCCCCAAATTACGCAGCTGAAAAAACAGCCATTATATTGCCCCTTGATGAATAAACAACAAGATTGTTACAAGCTTCCATTAATTCTAATCTCTTGCCCCAGGACGGAATTACAGACAATTAATAGAGTTAAAGATAAATTGCAATCTATAACTCTAGTTGGTATCTACTTAAATTTAACTGGATGGATGAGAAACCCCAATTTCTCAAATATTAGTTTTGCAGCTGAAACAGCTAATTTAGCAAGATTCAGCGTTTTAGAATATCATCCAGATATGCCAGATGTTTGAGCTTTGAACAGCCCAAGCATTGGCTTGGTAATTTGGTAAATAACCTGGGAGCTGAAGTTAGCCCATTTCACAATGCTTTAACTGCTCTCGTTGCCCATCCAGCTAAATTTCAAATATCTCCAGTGAATCCTGTGAATGGGAACTGAATAGTATGCATCTTTGAGATCGATGCATGCCATAAAGTATCCTATGGAAATCAGTTGTTAGACAGTAACGACGTTTTCCATTCTAAAAGTCTATACTGCACATGTGAATGTGAGTTAATTAAGGGTGATCCGACATCCTCCATCTTTCTTTTATGAATATGAAAGTGCAGGGTGTCGTCGTTGAAACGGTGAAGCTATGCCCGTCGTGGGTGCATTGCTTCTTCAACCAGATCTTCTTGTATACCCAAACCTTTTTGTTTGGAATAAATAAATGTCCAACGGGTGTATATTGTATGGGTAAATTCAATTTGGAACCCTGCAGTATAAACTGATCTGATGTCATCTTGTCAGTTATAAACAGACCTGAAGTTATCCGTCGTCATTTGTGCAAAAACAAGTGTAATCTATACCAACTTGTAACTGGTCCACACACCCCATGTTTCGGAAAGAACCAGACCCACCTATCTCCATGGTTACCGGTGGTCTTATGGTAAGCCCAAAGGCCCCTGATGCGGGTTTCATTTCCGTCCTTGATGTGGAGGATAGGACTGCTAGGATGTATGGATTGCACATTTTCCCTGAGGCCTGGCTTGGGCCTTGGCCTGAAAGTCCACTGCCCAGAGAATCAGCTTACAAGCTGCCACCAGCTTCAATGAACCGCTTGCCGCCGATGGAGGCGTAGTGGTGTTGTCGCCGAACCGGTGTCTTCCTCAACCAGGTTTTTTACCTGTTTGGCTTGGTCTTTCCCGAGGAGAAGATTCGGCGGCTGGACATTGCTGGGCTTACATAAGCCTGCAAAATTGGGATTTTTAAGACAGGTCTGATGGTGTTCTTCTGAAAGCAGTTCTTCCGAAGTGTGCATTGCACATCAACGCCAGGGCATCCTGCTGGACGTCCGATAGCCCGCCATCCATAGTCTCCCCAGATAGCGTTGTTCACTGCCGGCACTATGTGACGTGAGGTCACTGATACTTACAAAGCTTGTACCCTTGGTCTGGCAATGTCCAATGACCATATCAGGATGAAGCATCACCTCATTGGGATGAACGCCCTGCGGACACTATCCATGCTCCATCTGAGTAAAATCCTCCGAGGACGTACGCATGTCAGAGGGGAATCCTCCTGGCCTGACTTGTTCCAGTCCAGGCCTCTCAGACTCTGTTTTGGCTGCACAGCCTCTCGGGGCTGCCGGAGTCTGAAGTCGCTGACCGCACTGTCAGTGACTACTGCCGCCGGCTGCCCGCATTTCTGCAGCCCATAGCCATGTCTTCCCATGGTTCCCGTAGCCGGGTTTCCCCGAGCCAGGTTTCCCCATGGTCTTGTGTCTTCCCACGGTTTCCTGCGGTCCCGTAGCCGGGATTCCCGCGGTTTCCGTAGCCGGGTTTTCTCCCCGAGTCAGTTTTCCCCCATGGAGCCGGGATTCCCGCGGTTTCCATAGCTGGCTTTTCACCTAGCCGGGTTCACCCGTGGAGCCGGGCTTCCACACAGTCTCCATAGCTGGGTTTCCCCGTCAGGATTTCGACCCCGGACCGTCAGCAGGAAATCTGTAAAAGAGCTTTCTGCAAGTAAAGCACAACCTGAAAATAAGTTTGAATCTTACCTGCAGGGTTTGAAAACTTACCGCTGGAGGAGCAGCGCGCCTGCCAGCCAGTCGTTGCGCCATGCATTAGACGATATGACGCGCATGTGGGCTGGCGGGCTCTTCACGTAGTTAAGTAAAATAGGAGTGGTAGCGTTTTCACACAAAGGATGGTGGGTGTATGGAACAAGCTGCCAGAGGAGGTAATTGAGGCAGGGACTATCCCAGCATTTAAGAAATAGTTCGACAGATGCATGGATAGGACAAGTTTGGAGGGATATGGACCAAACCCAAGCAGGTGGAACTAGTGTGACTGGGACATGTGGGCAAGTTGGGCCGAAGGGCCTGCTTCCACACCGTATCACTCTACGACTGTATCTATGACCCATGTCCAGATTGGACAAGTCTGCCTAGTGCTGCCAAGATTTTGTAAACCACCTCTCAGTCTTCTAACCAGTGTAGTTGTGACATGTGTCAGTCTGAAGAAGGGTCTCGATTCGAAACGTCATCCATTCCTTCTCTCCAGAGATGCTGCCTGTCCTGCTGAGTTACTCCAGCTCTTTGTGTTTATCTTTGATTTAAACCAGCAGTGGAATCAGTGTGGTAAACTTTCACCATATTCTTTCTATGGTAAGTATACCCTTCACTATACAACAGTAAACAGGCAAAACCTGCCCATTATTCTCCAGGTCTAGCCTCTCCAAAGACTGTTTACCGCATAGACGGTAAATCCATTAATGTTCTTTTAATGAGCTGGACTATTAAAGCTAAGATCATCAAATGTGCTTGTTCTTCCCCACCATCCACCCCAATCATGGCCCAATCTAAAATCTGGCACCAGCAACACACTGATGAATGATATTCCAGCCAGTATTAAATTATTTTAAAATCTTACTGCAAATTAAATTGGATCGTGATCAAATCTTGGAAATTGAGGAACTCCCGAACATATCCCAGCTGAAATACAGACCTTGACAAGTGGGATTTGGTAAAAAAAAAACATTTCCTGAGCTTCCACTTGATTAAAAAAATTTAAACTACCAACAGTGAATTAATCAAGGAAATGGCAAATACCATCGTGAACTACCTTTCAATCAAAAATAAGTAACTGGACAATCTAACCAGGAGAGATTATTTCCCTAGTGTTCTGCAGACTGATTACAAGCTTTGTCCCAGAAAGTGGTCTTTGATAATCAGAAAGCCAATACATTTTTTATGATGAGTTAGTTATCAATCGTAGACTGCCACCAACAGCCAACACTATCTTTTTAAACTCAAATGAACTATTCCTTGACAAGAAATAAACACTACTCAATAAGGGAACAGCCTATTTTACTGAAGATCCTTCTACCTGACAACCCAATGTAATACTGCTGCAAGATTACTATGCTGTTCAGTCCCGTCGGGCTGGCTTACAGTCTGCAGTTGGTCTCATTATACACCAGAAGAATAAATTGGATAATCAGAGCTCAGCAGATCTGAATTCCACATGGGTACAAATAAAGAATTGTCCATAGGAATAACACAAATCGTGAATATTGCCGTCTACATGTGTGCCTTTGAGAACGCAATATGCATTTTATACATTCTGGCATCGTACACTGTTGACAGTTTTGACTGTCGTCAATGAAAGGTGTATTGATAGATTTAACACCATTATTGGCTTGTATTTGCATAGTAAAGCTGCAGATTCTAGCAATATCTAGCTTGTGAATGCATCTTGCACAGCGGCATGCATTGAAGAGAGATTGGAGCAGGCAAAATCCAAGTTAAAGCCAGGACTGATATCAGGGCTAAGCCTTGTCCACTGTTGAATGCCCTAATTTTGGCATTGTTTGTGCACTGAACTCTGCTGCTGAAGTTTCACTAACTTCAATAGAATATGCCCACATTGTGACCGAGCATGTTTAGCACATTTGACAGGGAGCCTGTCTCTATCCACAGATCTTTCCGCACTACGATGCCTGAAACTTGCCAGATCATTTTAGTCAGTTTTTAGATAACCAATAAGCAAAGTGACAATGTGAATTCATTTAATGCACTCTGTGCTACATTGTATTTCACTCCTGAATTTGATGGAATGAAGTGTCAGTCATGGAGGTTAACTCATGACACACACCACAAAAGATGAATTTCTCCCAAAAATATTCCAATCATCGCAGGTCTTCACTCGCAGTAAAATAAGTGAAACATCATTAAAGCATTTATATCGAGCAAGATATAAACTATCAGTGGAACTCAGCAGGTCACAGGTTATTTTCTCCTGATTTCTTTATCCGCAGTCTCTTGTGTCTATATGTTACACAGAGTTGGTTGTTCATATGTTCATAAGACAGAGCAGAATTAGGCTATTCGGTCCATCGAGTCTGCTCCGCCACTCGATCATGGCTGATCCATTTTTCTCTCTCAACCCCAATCTTCTGCCTTTTCCCCAAAACCTTTGCTACCCATAGTAATTAAGAACCTATCAATCTCCACATTAAAAATACCCAATGACCTGGCCTCCACCGACGTCTGTGGCAATTCATTCCAAAGATTCGCCTCCTGTTGGCTAAAGAAATTCCTCCTCCTCTCAATTCTACAAGGGACGTCTTTCTATTCTGAGGATGTGCCCTCTGGTCCAAGACTCTCCCATAACTGGAAACATCCTCTCCACATCCACTCTATCTAGGCCTTTCATGATTCGATAGGTTTCAAAGAGATTGCCCTCATTCTTCTAAATTCCAGTGAGTACAAGCCCAGAGCCATCAAATACTCCTCATACATTAACCTAATCAAGCATGTAAGAAGGAACTGCAGATGCTAGTTAAAACCAAAGATAGACACAAAAAGCTGGAGTAAATCAGCACGTTTCTCTCTGGAGAAAAGGAATAGGTGACGTTTTGGGACGAGACCCTTCTGAATAGACCCAGATTTTTGTGTCTATTAACTTAATCAACCCTTGGATCATTTTTGGACCCTCTCCAACACCAGCATGTCCTTCCTCAAATATGGGGCCTAAAACTGCTCACAATACTCCAAATGCAGTCTGACCAGTGCCTTATAAAATCTTAGCATCACATCCTTACTTTTACAGTATATACCAGTCCTCTGGAAATGTATGCTAACATTGTATTTGTCTTCCTTACTATGGACGCACCCTGCAAATTAAACTTTAGGGAATCCTGCACCAGCATTCGCAAGTTCCTTTGCACCTCCAATTTCTGAAACCTCTCCACATTTAGAAAATAGTCAATGCCTTTATTCCTTCTACCAAAATGCATGAGAATATAATTTGGTATACAATATTCCATTTGACACTTGTCTGCCCACTTTCCCAACCTGTCCAAGTCCTTGTGTAGACTCCCTGCCTTCTCAACACTAACTGCCCCTCCACCTATCTTTGTAGCATCCACAAACGTGGCCACAAAGCCATTATTTCCATAATCCAGATCATTAACATATAACGTGAATTGTAGCGGATGCAACACTGACCCCTGCAGAACACCACTAGTCACTGGCTATCAACCAGAAAAAAACCCTTTAGTCCCACTCTCTGCCAGGCCGTCAATCTTCTATCCCCCCCCCTCCCCACCTCCCTCCCCAGTCTTTGCAATCCCCCAAGCCTCTCCCTCATCACTTTAATTTCATGTTACATGTATTTTGTGTTTTTATGACTGTTGGCAGATCAGTTTCCTGATCAATAAACTTCTATCGTATTGTATGGGTTACTTCCTCAAAGAATTCCAATAGATTTGTCAGTTAAGAACTCTCCTTAATCCATGGTGACTTTGACCTATGTTATCAAGCACACCCATGTATGCAGAAACCTTATCCTTAATAATGGACACTCATCTCTTACCAACCACTGAAGTCAGGCTAACCAGCCTATAATTTCCATTATTTTGCTTCACACCCTTCTTAAACAGTGGCGTTACATTTGATATGTCAAAATCTCTTATCAGGTGTTGTGCATTACTATCCCAGGAACATAGTGTCTTAGCGATCAAAAGAGCACCACCATCTGGAGTTCCATGCATCTCCATCTAAAGGGCATCCTGTTCAGAGAACAGACATGCACCATGTTCATTCTTGCGCACAACTCACAGGATGGAGTCCACATTGTCCGCCATTGAATGAAGGTGTTCAGGTGATACGTACTTTATCAGTTGCTCACAAATTCATACGTATTTGCACATACTGTCACAACATTTCAGAAACATTTAGACGGGTACATGGATAGGACTGGTTCAGAGGGATATGGGCCAAATGCAGGCAGGTGGGACATGTTGGCTGGTATATAAAGGTTAGAAACATAGAAACATAGAAATTAGGTGCAGGAGTAGGCCATTCGGCCCTTCGAGCCTGCACCGCCATTCAATATGATCATGGCTGATCATCCAACTCAGTATCCCGTACCTGCCTTCTCTCCATACCCCCTGATCCCCCTTAGCCACAAGGGCCACATCTAACCCCTCTTAAATATAGCCAATGAACTGGCCTCAACTACCCTCTGTGGCAGAGAGTTCCAGAGATTCACCACTCTCTGTGTGAAAAAAGTTCTTCTCATCTCGGTTTTAAAGGATTTCCCCCTTATCCTTAAGCTGTGACCCCTTGTCCTGGACTTCCCTAACATCGGGAACAATCTTCCTGCATCTAGCCTGTCCAACCCCTTAAGAATTTTGTAAGTTTCTATAAGATCCCCTCCAATCTCCTAAATTCTAGAGAGTATAAACCAAGTCTATCCACTCTTTCTTCATAAGACAGTCCTGACATCCCATGAATCAGTCTGGTGAACCGTCTCTGCACTCCCTCTATGGCAATAATGTCCTTCCTCAGATTTGGAGACCAAAACTGTACGCAATACTCCAGGTGTGGTCTCACCAAGACCCTGTACAACTGCAGTAGAACCTCCCTGCTCCTATACTCAAATCCTTTTGCAATGAAAGCTAACGTACCATTCGCTTGCTTTACTGCCTGCTGCACCTGCATGCCTATCTTCAATGACTGGTGTACCATGACACCCAGGTCTCGCTGCATCTCCCCCTTTCCCAATCGGCCACCATTTAGATAATAGTCTGCTTTCCCGTTTTTGCCACCAAAATGGATAACCTCACATTTATCCACATTATACTGCATCTGCCAAACATTTGCCCACTCACCCAGCCTATCCAAGTCACCTTGCAGTCTCCTAGCATCCTCCTCACAGCTAACACTGCCCCCCAGCTTAGTGTCATCCGCAAACTTGGAGATATTGCCTTCAATTCCCTCATCCAGATCATTAATATATATTGTAAATAGCTGGGGTCCCAGCACTGAGCCTTGCGGTACCCCACTAGTCACTGCCTGCCATTGTGAAAAGGATCCGTTTTACTCCTACTCTTTGCTTCCTGTTTGCCAGCCAGTTCTCTATCCACATCAATACTGAACCCCCAATGCCGTGTGCTTTAAGTTTGTATACTAATCTCTTATGTGGGACCTTGTCGAAAGCCTTCTGGAAGTCCAGATACACCACATCCACTGGTTCTCCCCTATCCACGCTACTAGTTACATCCTCGAAAAATTCTATAAGATTCGTCAGACATGATTTACCTTTCGTAAATCCATGCTGACTTTGTCCAATGATTTCACCACTTTCCAAATGTGCTGCTATCCCATCTTTAATAACTGACTCTAGCTGTTTCCCCACTACCGATGTTAGACTAACTGGTCTGTAATTCCCCATTTTCTCTCTCCCTCCCTTCTTAAAAAGTGGGGTTACGTTTGCTACCCGCCAATCTTCAGGAACTACTCCAGAATCTAAAGAGTTTTGAAAGATTATTACTAATGCATCCACTATTTCTGGAGCTACTTCCTTAAGTACTCTGGGATGCAGCCTATCTGGCCCTGGGGATTTATCGGCCTTTAATCCATTCAATTTACCCAACACCACTTCCCGGCTAACCTGGATTTCACTCAATTCCTCCAACTCCTTTGACCCGCGGTCCCCTGCTATTTCCGGCAAATTATTTATGTCTTCCTTAGTGAAGACGGAACCAAAGTAGTTATTCAATTAGTCCGCCATATCCTTGTTCCCCATGATCAACTCACCTGTTTCTGACTGCAAGGGACCTACATTTGTTTTAACTAATCTCTTTCTTTTCACATATCTATAAAACCTTTTGCAGTCAGTTTTTATGTTCCCTGCCAGTTTTCTTTCATAATCTATTTTCCCTTTCCTAATTAAGCCCTTTGTCCTCCTCTGCTGGTCTTTGAATTTCTCCCAGTCCTCCGCTATGCTGCTTTTCTGGCTAATCTGTACGCATCATCCTTCGCTTTGATACTATCCCTGATTTCCCTTGTTATCCATGGATGTACTACCTTCCCGGATTTATTCTTTTGCCAAACTGGTATGAACAATTTTTGTAGTTCATCCATGCAGCCTTTAAATGTCTTCCATTGCATATCCACCGTCAACCCTTTTAGAATTAATTGCCAGTCAATCTTGGCCAATTCACGTCTCATACCCTCAAAGTTACCTTTCTTTAAGTTCAGAACCATTGTTTCTGAATTAACAATGTCACTCTCCATCCTAATGAAGAACTCAACCATATTATGGTCACTCTTGCCCAAGGGGGCACGTACAACAAGATTGCTAACTAACCCTTCCTCATTACTCAATACCCAGTCTAAAATAGCCTGCTCTCTCGTTGGTTCCTCTACATGTTGATTTAGATAACTATCCCACATACATTCCAAGAAATCCTCTTCCTCAGCACCCCTGCCAATTTGATTCACCCAATCTATATGTAGATTGAAGTCACCCATTATAACCATTTTGCCTTTGTCACACGCATTTCTAATTTCCTGTTTGATACCATCTCTAACTTCACTACTACTGTTAGGTGGCCTGTACACAACACCCACCAGCGTTTTCTGCCCCTTAGTGTTTCGCAGCTCTACCCATACCGATTCCACATCCTCAAAACTGATGTCCTTCCTTTCCATTGCATTAATCCCCTCTCTAATCAGTAACGCTACCCCACCTCCTTTTCTTTTCTGTCTATCCCTCCTGAATATTGAATATCCCTGGATGTTCAGCTCCCAGCCTTGGTCACCCTGGAGCCATGTCTCCGTGATCCCAACTATATCATAGTCATTAATAGCTATCTGCACATTCAACTCATCCACCTTATTACGAATGCTGCTTGCATTGAGACACGAAGCCCTCAGACTTGCTTTTACAACACTCATACCCCTTATACAATTATGTTGAAAAGTGGCCCTTTTTGATTTTTGCCCTGGTTTTGTCTGCCTGCCACTTTTACTTTTCACCTTGATACCTATTTCTTCTACCCTCATTTTATACCCCTCGGTCTCTACGCTCACACATTTAAGAAACCCTTTCCCTTTAACTCCATCCTCCACTATCCCATTCAACACCCCACCCCCCTTATTCAGTTTAAAGCCACCCATGTAGCAGTGGCAAAGCTGCCTGCCAGAATGCTGGTCCCACACCTATTAAGATGCAATCCATCCCTTTTGTACAGTTCCCCCTTACCCCAAAACAGATCCCAGTGATCTAAGAATCTAAATCCCTGCCCCGTGCACCAGTTCCTCAGCCACATGTTCAGGTCCCGTATCTCCCTGTTCCTGCTCTCGCTAGCACGGGGAACTGGAAGCAAACCGGAGATAACAACCCTGGAGGTCCTGCTTTTCAACATTTTTCCGAGCTCTCTAAAGTCACGCTGCAGAATATTCATCCCCTTTTTTTCCGACATCGTTTGTGCCGACATGCACTACCACTTCCGGATGTTCACCTTCGCCCTTGAGGATTTTCTGCACTCTGTCCGTGACATCCTGGATCCTGGCACCGGGAAGGCAGCACACCATCCTCGCATCCCGTCTGTTGCCGCAGAAACCCCTGTCCGTACCTCTCACGATGGAGTCTCCCACTACAATGGCCTTGCCTGCCTTAGGCCTTTTTGGTTTTGGCTCAACAGCCCTATTCGCATCGCAAGCCAGTCCGCCGCTCACGTCTTCTGTCCCAACAGCTTCTAAGCGGATGAACCTGTTTACAAGAGGTACACCACCCGGGGATGTTGGCATTCCATGCTTCCCTCCCTTTCTCACTGTCTCCCACCTTCTCTCTTCCAGTACCTTAGGTGTAACAATCGTACTGTAGGAACACTTTTTTTTTCAGAACCTATAGACATCTTCATTTAAGTGCAGAAATCTTATGTTTACGCTCATAGTAAGATGTTCTCAAGTCCCTTTTAGTTAAACATTGGTGGATTTGCAGAGTTTTCCTAGCTCATGCTACTCATTAGAGTAACCAGGCTGCATAATCGAGCATTAAGGTAGCTCGGGGTGGTTTTGACAAACATGGGTTTAGCATTAAATTACTCATTACCAAGTTTGTAAACAATGTAAGTACAGATGCAGCGAGAAACACCAATAACTCTTCTGGATTACGTAACAATAACACAAGTGAACGGAATAAATGTATTTTTTATTGTCTTTCATGCTGCTGCTGTTCAATTGTCCTATTCTAGAGCACAACTCTCTGCTTGCCATCATCTTTCTTGTTTTCATTACAGTCACAGTAAATATTGGACATTTACCTGGTTGTCGAGATTTACAATAAAATTATATTCAACATCATGTTACACAGGTATAACACTCAGACTATGTGGGACTAGTGTAGATGGAACATCTTGGTTGGCATGGGTAACCTGAGCCTAAAGGGCCTGTCCCACTGTATGAGGTGATTCAAGAGTTCTCCCGAGTTTTCCCCTGATTCGAACTCGGAGAATGTTGTCGCGGGTCTGTAGTAGTTTGTCTCGGAGAATGTCTCGTAGTGGCTCGTACGAGTAAAAAGTAACACATTTTTTCATCACGAGTATTTTTTTACTCGTGGACATTTTTCACAGTGTTGAAAAAATTTCCCGAGTTTACCAGATTTCCCGAGTACCTACCATTACTCGTACGAGCCTCTACGAGACATCCATCAGGGGCAAACTCGGGAATACTCTTGAATTACTTCGTACAGTGGGACAGGCCCTGTTTCGGTGCTATATGACTATGACCTAGAGCAGGGATTACTGAGTAGCAACCAGTTATGCAGACACTGGCTTATTTTCCTCTCTTTAATCTAAGGCATTGATGGTATTAAAGCATCCCTAATATTTACCCGGCTGAAATCAACTTACTTAGTTCAGCAGCTGAATCTAATGGTTCCAGATATAATGTACAGTGGCTTGCAAAGGTATTCATACCCCTTGAACTTTTCCACATTTTGTCACGTTACAACCACAAACGTAAATGTATTTTATTGGGATTTTATGTGATAGACCAACACAAAGTGGTGCATAATTGTGAAGTGGAAGGAAAATGATACTTGGTTTTCAAATTTTTTTACAAATAAAAAACTGAAAAGTGTGGCGTGCCAAAGTATTCAGCCCCCCTGAGTCAATACTTTGTAGAACCACCTTTCGCTGCAATTACAGCTGCAAGTCTTTTGGGGTATGTCTCTACCAGCTTTGCACATCTAGAGACTGAAATTTTTGCCCATTCTTCTTTGCAAAATAGCTCAAGTTCAGTCAGATTGGATGGAGAGCGTCTGTGAACAGCAATTTTCAAGTCTTGCCAGAGATTCTCAATTGGATTTAGGTCTGGACTTTGACTGGGCCATTCTAACACATGAATATGCTTTGATCTAAACCATTCCATTGTAGCTCTGACTGTATGTTTAGGGTCGTTGTCCTGCTGGAAGGTGAACTTCCGCCCCAGTCTCAAGTCTTTTGCAGACTCTAACAGGTTTTCTTCCAAGATTGCCCTGTATTTGGCTCCATCCATCTTCCCATCAACTCTGACCAGCTTCCCTGTCCCTGCTGAAGAAAAGCATCCCCACAGCATGATGCTGCCACCACCATGTTTCACAGTGGGGATGGTGTGTTCAGGGTGATGTGCAGTGTTAGTTTTCCGCCACACATAGCGTTTTGCATTTAGGCCAAAAACTTCAATTTTGGTCTCATCTGACCAGAGCACCTTCCTCCACATGTTTGCTGTGTCCCCCACATGGCTTGCGGTAAACTGCAAACGGGACTTCTTATGGCTTTTTTTCAACAATGGCTTTCTTCTTGCCACTCTTCCATAATGGCCCGATTTGTGGAGTGCACGACTAATAGTTGTCCTGTGGACAGATTCTCCCTCCTGAGCTGTGGATCTCTGCAGCTCCTCCAGTGTTACCATGGGCCTCTTGGCTGCTTCTCTGATCAATGCTCTCCTTGCCCGTCCTGTCAGTTTAGGTGGACGGCCATGTCTTGGTAGGTTTGCAGTTGTGCCATACTCTTTCCATTTTCGGATGACGGTTTGAACAGTGCTCCGTGAGATGTTCAAAGCTTGGGATGTTTTTTATAACCTAACCTTGCTTTAAACTTCTCCACAACTTTATCCCTGACCTGTCTGGTGTGTTCCTTGGGCTTCATGATGCTGTTTGTTCACTATAGTTCTCTAACAAACCTCTGAGGCCTTCACAGACAGCTGTATTTATACTGAGGTTAGATTACGCACAAGTGGACTCCATTTACTAAATAGGTGACTTCTGAAGGCAATTGGTTGCACTGGATTTTATTTAGGGGTATCAGAGTAAAGGGAGCTGAATACTTTTGCACGCCACACTATTCAGTTTTTTATTTGTAAAAAAATTTGAAAACCATGTATCATTTTCCTTCCATTTCACAATTATGCGCCACTTTGTGTTGGTCTATCACATAAAATCCCACTAAAATACATTTACGTTTGTGGTTGTAACGTGACAAAATGTGGAAAAGTTCAAGGGGTATGAATGCTTTTGCAAGCCACTGTATCTGCCTCTAGGCTTTAGATTAGCTCAGTTTAATTTAGTATAGAGATACATTGCAGAAACAGGCCCTTCGGCCCACCGAGTCCATGCCGACCAGCGATCCCTGCACACGAACACTATCCTAATTTGCTAGGGACAATTTACATTTATACCAAGCCAATTAACCTACAAACCGGTACGTCTTTGGATTGTGGGAAGAAACCAAAAGACCTCAGAGAAAACCCACACAAGCCATGGGGAGAACGTACAAACTCTCTACAGACAGGACCTGCAGTCGGGATCAAACCCGAGTCCTCGGGCACTGTAAACGCTGTAAGGCAGCAACTCTACTGCTGCAACACCTTGCTGCCCATTTACTGAATGAAAGTGGAGCATAACATAATAATCAATGTCTAACTAATTGTGAAGCTCCATAAACCTTGTGATCTCCACATAAGCCCACTAACCTATTTATTGTAACTTCAATTCCAATATGATAGATATCACCAAACCTAACGTACATGTGGCAAAGAATACCTATTTGAGATTTTTCTTTCCCTAGCAGGTATATTATTTTATTTGCCAGGCAAAATATATTAAATTTTAAGTTAATATACGTTGAGCTTTGCTCTTTACTGTATATTTTGTTCAACTTGCAGATAATAATTTCACTAATCATTATTAGATAATTTGAAAATCCCAAACACAATAATTGCACATTCATATCTGAATTATATTCTTTAATTGCAACCCTATCATTTTCAAAATTATTCAATCTTTGCACTGACTTCAGTCGACTGAAGCTAGAATAAAGACAATAAAATGACTGATTGAATTTCACACTAGAAAACTGAACCAGAATCATCTTCTTTAAACGAGATATTGCAGTTTTAATTTCACAGTAAGCATCTCAGATTTCTTGTATCCAGCCTCATCAATGGTAATATTCCTTTTGCAGGAAATGTCCCCTGGTACTGTATATAAATAAGCCTTTTGCAGTTTAATACATTTTATGTGATTAATACATTGTCACATCCGTAACATTTTTGGAATTCATTGTGCAACAGCCTTGCGCTATAGCCTTTATTTCAAATATATAAAGTCATTCACAATCAAAAAGCAGATATAACCATTATTCAAAGCTGTTATAGAATGCTTTTTAATGTTTGCAACATACTAAATGGTGATGAATTATCATCAGTACTCAATGACTGATCCTAACAATGGGCAATAAATTCATAAATAACCAATTTTAATACCTCAAATTAGCATCACAGAATCATAGATCCATCAAAAGCCGACCGTTCAGCCCATCAAGCCCATGCTAGCTCCAATTTATCTAATCCCAATCTTCTATCCCTCCCAATTGCCCTGTATATTACTTTTTCTCCAGCACCAACTTTGAGAGCCCTTGTTTCCACCACGAATAGTCAGAGAGCTGCAACTCTGCTCAAAATATGTTTTTTTTTCTGACCTCCCATGTATCCATTGCCCTTCACTCCAAAGCTGTGTTCGCTGTTTCAAATTCCACCATTCCACCATTCCAAATTAGACCATTATCATCCTTTAAGTAGAAAGAATATGCTGGAGTAACTTAGCGGGACAGGCAGCATCTCTGGAGAGAAGTTTTAAGTGACGTTTTAACGTCGGGACCATTCTTCAGACCTTTCTCTCTTACCCTAAATAATTGGACTTTTAGAACAAACATGAGAATAGCAGATTTTCAGGGAAAAGGTTGAACGATCTGTACAGAGCAACAAGTATTTCTGGTGTAAGTTTGGAATTTGTGCATGTGCACAAATTTAATTTTGTTCAAAGCTCAATTAATATTCAATAACTATCAAGTCGCCAAGGAAATCCCTTTACTGCACAAGAGCATGACTATCTTATGTCATGAATCACAATATTATCGAGAAAGTAACAAAGCCTAATTTGTGCTAAATTATGGGCAGGTTGGGACTATAAACTTACTCACACTGGGAGCTAGCTGAGATTGACCACATTGATTTAGCTCAGGGCACGGAGCAGTCATCATAGCAAAGTTTAATTCTGTCAAACTGGACTGGTGCTAAATTACATCCCAGAGGAGAGGCCAACAAGATTCCAAATCATTATTTCAATAAACTCCCTGATGACCTTGGTTTATTATTTCACCTGAAGGGCAACATCTTTGACAGGAAATGCCTCCGACACGGTAATGAGATATTACAATATGCTGGTGAGCTGATCCGATCTGGACCAGCTTCCTATTACTCATTCTGTTATATAAGGGGACTGCTGCAGAGCGCATGCAAAGACATTTGGAGACAGGTGGTGGAAGAAGTTGCTCTGTGGGTGCTTCTACCTTTTGGCCATGCACAGCTTGAACATTGTATCTGTTGCCAGAATTAACTTCCAACATCTTCGAACTGTGCACAGAACAGTATTTTTAGAAATATCTAATTTACTGACTGAACAGACGTCAGTAAAGTGAAGAGGAAATTAAAACGCCAATGCACGCTCAGAAGAGTTGAATAAAATTGTCGCACAAAACAACATGTTCTATTTGCTCCTGTGTCGAGGAACTTTGCCCCTCTATCTACTTGTCTGTCACTCTCAAGTTCAAGTTCAAGTTCAAGTGAGTTTATTGTCATGTGTCCATGTACAGGACAATGAAATTCTTGCTTTGCTTCAGCACACAGAACATAGTAGGCATTTACTACAGAACAGATAAGTGTGTCCATATACCATAATATAAATATATACACTCATGAATAAATAAACTGATAAAGTGCAAATAACAGAAAATGGGTTATTAATAATCAGAGTTTTGTCCGAGCCAGGTTTAATAGCCTGATGGCTGTGGGGAAGTAGCTATTCCTGAACCTGGTTGTTGCAGTCTTCAGGCTCCTGTACCTTCTACCTGAAGGTAGCAGGGAGATGAGTGTGTGGCCAGGATGGTGTGGGTCTTTGATGATACTGCCAGCCTTTTTGAGGCAGCGACTGCGTTAAATCCCCTCGATGGAAGGAAGGTCAGAGCCGATGATGGACTGGGCAGTGTTTACTACTTTTTGTAGTCTTTTCCTCTCCAGGGCGCTCAAATTGCCGAACCAAGCCACGATGCAACCGGTCAGCATGCTCTCTACTGTGCACCTGTAGAAGTTAGAGAGAGTCTTCCTTGACAAACCGACTCTCCGTAATCTTCTCAGGCAGTAGAGGCGCTGATGAGCTTTCTTGATTATTGCATTAGTGTTCTCGGACCAGGAAAGATCTTCAGAGATGTGCACGCCCAGGAATTTGAAGCTCTTGACCCTTTCAACCATTGACCCGTTGATATAAATGGGGCTGTGGGTCCCCCTCCTACTCCTTCCAAAGTCCACAATCAGTTCCTTGGTTTTGCTGGTGTTGAGGGCCAGGTTATTGCGCTGGCACCATATGGACAGTTGCTCGATCTCTCTTCTATACTCTGACTTATCCCCATCAGTGAAACGTCCCACAACAGTGGTGTCGTCAGCGAACTTGATGATGGAGTTCGCACTGTGACTGGCTACGCAGTCATGAGTATAGAATGAGTACAGCAGGGGGCTGAGCACGCAGCCTTGAGGTGCTCCCGTGCTGATTGTTATCGAGGCTGACACATTTCCACCAATACGAACAGACTGTGGTCTGTGGATGAGGAAGTCGAGGATCCAATTGCAGAGGGATGCGCAGAGACCCAGTTCTGCGAGTTTGGTAACCAGTTTGGAGGGGATGATTGTATTAAATGCCGAGCTGTAATCGATGAATAACAGCCTGACATATGAGTTTTGTTGTCCAAGTGGTCCAGTGCGGAGTGGAGGGCCAGGGAGATCGCATCCACCATTGATCTGTTGTGGCAGTAAGCGAACTGCAGTGGGTCCATGTTTTTGTCTAGGTAGGAATTGATTTGCTCCATGATCAACCTCTCAAAGCACTTCATCACCACCGGCGTTAGTGCCACTGGTCGATAGTCATTGAGGCACGTCACCTTACTCTTCTTGGGCACCGGTATAATTGATGCCCTTTTAAAGCAGGTGGGGACCTCAGACCTCAGAAGTGAGAGGTTGAAAATGTCTGTAAAAACTCCAGCCAGTTGGTCCGCACAGGTTTTTAGAACACGACCGGGTATACCATCAGGACCAGGTGCTTTTCGGGGGTTCACCCCTCTGAAGGATTTCCTGACGTCGGCCTCTGTGACTGAGACTGAAATACCATCACAGCGAATGGGGGCTCGGGAAGGCACATCAGTATTCTCCCTATCAAAGCGTGCGTAAAACGCATTGAGCTCGTCAGGGAGTGATGTTTCGCCGACATTCGAGCTGCCTCCTGGTTTCGCCTTGTAGGAGGTGATTGCATTCAGGCCCCGCCACAGCTGCTGAACATCTGTCTCATCTTCCAGTTTGGAGCAGAAGTCCCTTTTGGCCTTTTTGATGGCCTTACCAAGGTTGTTTACCGAAGTAAGGGCGAGGGATAGAACGATAGGCATTCTTGATGGTGGTGTAGCAGTGGTCGAGGGTGTTAGGTCTTCTGGTGCAGCAGGAGACATGTTGGTGGAAGTTAGGGAGTGATTTCTTTAGGTTTGCCTTATTGAAGTCCCCAGCAATGGTGGTAAATGCCTCGGGGTAAGACGTCTGGTGTTTGTTGACCACGGCGTGCAGCTCCTCCAGTTCCAGACGGACGTCTGCCTGGGGTGGGATGTAGACTGCGGTCAGGATAATGGAAGTGAATTCCCTTTGGAGGTAGAAGGGACGGCACTTCACCGCCAGATGTTCCAGGTGTGGAGAGCAGGAGTTGGACAGGACTGCCACGTCTGAGCACCACACAGAGTTGACCATGAGGCAGACGCCCCCTCCTCTCCCTTTTCCAGATGCCAGTGTACGGTCCATGCGGTGGATGGAGAACCCTTCAGGCTGGACCGCTGAGTCTGGGGAGCTGGGGGTGAGCCATGTCTCTGTGAAACAGAACACAGAACATTCCCTCAGCTCCCTTTGGTAAAGCAGCCTTGCCCTTAATTCCTCCACTTTGTTTTCAAGGGACTGTATATTGGCCAGTAGGATAGTAGGGAGATGGGGCCGAAGTCCCCAGCGCTTCGTTCTGACCTGAAGTCCTGCCCGACGGCCACGTTTCTGGACACAATGGAGGCTTCCCCTTTGTTTCCAGGTACTGTACTTGCTGTACCTGCTGTTTCTGCGAACCTGCGCTGGAACGGGTAATCCCTCACAGACGGCAGCTCCAGCTCCGTTGTTCCTGGAAGATCCAGCCCGTCGGCTCTGGGGGTCATCCCGGGGTCTCCAGGTACCATACCTGGGATCCTCAGTCGGGTCGGGAGTTTCACAGCCAGCGTGGGAGATCACGAAATTGCGAGAGCCTTGAGGTGCTCAAGCAGCTTGTCCGAAACGGCACCGATTTCTGCCGTTTTTCTGATCCAGGTAAGTTGTTGGAAGTTGTAGTTGTAGTTGAGCCTTTTATGTTCCGGAACTCCGCAATAGTCGCCGCAGGCAAGCGCCATCTTGAGCTCAGCATCTCTGGATAGAAGGAACTGGGTGATGTTTCGGGTCGAGGCCCTTCTTCAGAAGAAGAGTCTCGACCTGAAACGTCACTTATTTCTTCTATTCAGAGATGCTGCCTGTCCCGCTGAGTTACTCCAGCATTTTGTGTCTATCGTCTATCGTGCTCCTGCCTATTTCTGGTTACTTAAATTTAGTTTAAATCTCATCTCAGCATTATGAATTGGCCAGAAGGTGATTCACCCGGTTAGGTGAACAAGAAATTAAATACCTGAGGCTGTTTCAAAGCAATAGTTTTTCACTCGGAAGGTAGAGCATTACCAGCTAAACCATACATTCACAGTGGCAGTCCACCCAGCTTCCACATGAATCCCCGAATTAATGAAAATGCAAGTTCCAAGTTATTTCACCATCAGCATTTTTCATCAGTCTCTTAAGTGTGGGATGATGCAATGCATTACGTGCATCAGTAGGATTTGTTGCAAAGGTTCAGTTAAGCTGTCTATTATATTTTAATAATTCTTTCAGTACAAAACAAGACCATACTATTTTCCAGTTAATTCCCAGGGAGTTCATGCTACAGCAGTCATTGATGCCAGTTGGGAAAGGAACATGGCCAGATTAGATAAGTGAAATCGATGTAATGTTAATGCTCTTTTATGCTTTATGTGTACAGATCCAATTATAGCAATCTGTTTCTGCCTTTAGACTGGTTTTATTTTAGTCTCTAGCCTGCAGCTTGTTGAATCACACAATTTTTGAACAGTTTGTTTGAACCAGAATCCTTGTTATTGTGACACAACATATTGACCAATTAATAACTTATTTTCCACAAATTATTATATATCTCCTGACAAATGTTCAAACTAATCAAAAGCATTGAGTAAAATATTGTTTATAAGTGTGCAACCTTCTCAACCAAATTCACATATAGAAATTATTTCAAGTAAAATCACGTTTGGGTTCGAAACCCTTCTTCAGACTGAGAGTCGGGGAAAGGGATACGAGAGATAGAGACGTTGATAAAGGGAGATATGGGTTAAATGAATGAAAGATATGCTAAAAAGGAACGATGATCAAGGAAAGATGGACCCCACAATAGACCATTGTTGGCTGTGGGCTAGGTGATGACGAGTTATACGGACAATGAAACTCACCGGGACGACATTGAAACTACTCCGATGACTAGGGTGGGGAGGGATGGATAGAGGGGGGGGGGGATGCATAGGTTACTTGAAGTTAGAGAAATCATATTCATACCACTGGGTTGGAAACTGCCCAAGCAGAATATGCGGTGTTGTTCCTCCAATTTGTGTCTGGCCTGACTCTGACAATGGAGGATGCTCAGGACAGAAAGGTCTGTGTAGGAATGGGAAGGGAAATTAAAGAGAGTGGTGAATCTCTGGAACTCTCTGCCACAGAGGGTAGTTGAGGCCAGTTCATTGGCTATATTTAAGAGGGCGTTAGATGTGGCCCTTCTGGCTAAGGGGATCAGGGGGTATGGAGAGAAGGCAGGTACGGGATACTGAGTTGGATGATCAGCCATGATCATATTGAATGGCGGTGCAGGCTCGAAGGGCCGAATGGCCCACTCCTGCACCTAATTTCTATGTTTCTATGTATGTTTCTATGTGTGTGGAATCCAATTACTAATCTTCAGCAATAGAAAACTAGTGGCACAAAAGTATTTACATGTTGGCATTGTGCCTGCCTCTACCACTTCCTCGGGCAGTTCATTCTACATACCCACCACTTCTGTGTGGAGATGTTGCATCGCAGATTTCCTTTCAATTTTCCCCATCTCAGGAACATTAACTCTGTGCCCTCGAGTCTTGAACTCCCCAACCCTGGGGAAAAGAATGACAAACCATCTTACCTATGCTCCTCGTGAATTTATATACCTCTCTAAGGAAACACTCAGCCTCATATGGTTCTCCTAGCCTATTCAGCCTCTACTTGTAACTCATGGCCTTCAGACCTGGTAACAATGTTGTACATCTTTTTTGGACCTTTTTCAGCATGATGACATCCTTCCTCTAGCTGGACGAGAACTGATGCAAGGCTACATTATACTACAACTGATTGATTGAAAGATACAGCATGGAAACAGGCCCTTCAGTCCACCGAGTCCACATCGCCCATCAATCACCTACTTCTACCAATTCTATGTTATGCCACTTTCACTTCCGCTCTCTCCACACTTGGGACAGTTTACAGAGGCCACGTAACGTACAGACGTGGAATGTAGGAGAAAACCAGAGCTTCCGGAGGAAGTTACTCAGACAACGTGCAAACTCCACACAGCCAGCACCCGAGGTGTGGAACAAATCTGGGTTTCTGGTACTGTGAGGCAGTAGCTCTACTAGCTGTGCCTCAGTGAAGCCCAAGTGTGGTCTCAACAATGCCTTCTACAGTTGTAACCTTACATCCCAACGCGTACTCTAAGCCCCAAGAACCTGCAGGGAGACTGGAAAATGGTGGGTCCAGAGTATTGAGCATTCCCCAGAGCATCAGGGTAGTGGCAACAACATCAGGCAAGAAGTGACGACACTAATGCTGCATGGAGTTGCAGGACAGAAAAATAAGAAAAGGAATAACCTGACAAGGGCTCCAACCCATCATGACATTAGGACTTCTTGCAACAATATGGTATAAGTAACTTGCCAATGCTTCAAAAGTCATGTGTTGAGATCTTAGTATATAAAATAAAGAACCATGCAGCCAGACTATTTTAAATCAAGAACAGGACACAGGCTTCATTGTCAGGACTCAAATTTACTGCACAGCCCTAATCATCCTCCGGCAGGTGTTAGTGAAGTGCCTACTTGAACCACTCAGGAAATTAGTTGGTCAGCAATCGATACAGATTAGTGGACACGATGTCCAGGACAGGAGAATATTCTGAACAATATTGGACAAATAAACTAATTGGCAAGATTTGAATGTGTATAATATGTCGGTATTACTATTGGGTAAAGGGGACTATAGAGGCATGAGGGAGGGGCTGGCTAAATGTATTTGGAAAGGGGCACTAGCAGGAATGACAGTGGAACAGCAATGGCAGGAGTTTCTGGGAATAATTCAGAAGGCCCAGGATCTTTTTATCCCAAAGAAGAAGAAAGATTCTAAGGGGATAATGGGGAGACCATGGCGAATAGGGGATGTCAACGACAGCATAAAACTAAAAGAGAAGGCATATAATTTTGCAACGATTGGTAGGAAAATAGAGAATTATGAAGCTTTTGAAAGCAAATAGAGGTTAAAAAGCCAAATGCATGGAGAAAATATGAAATATGGAGGTAAGGCAACCAATAATATAAAGGAGGATGGCAAAAGTTTTCTAAATGGGGAGAAGATTCAGGAATTGGCGGTGTAAAGGGACTTGGGAGTGTTGGTACAGGATTCTCAAATGGTTACTTCACAAGTAGAATCAGTAGTAAGGAAGGCATATGCAATGGGTCACTTGCCCATACCGACCAACATGTCCCATCGTCACTAGTCCCACCTGACTGCCTTTGGCCCATATCACTCTTGTCCTATCCATGACTCGATGAGCCGAATGGCCTAATTCTGCTCCTGTGACTTAAGCACTTATGAACCCATTTCCAGTGGCTAGGAAATACGGTGCCAATAAATCTTTCTGGGTCCCTAACGTGTAATGTTCAGGTACAACAAAAACAATATTATTCTGGAGGAGGAAGATTTGCTATTCAAGTCGCAGGGTGGACCAAGCTGTGTGATATGTCAGTGCTTGGAAGCATACATCAATTAGTCTGAAGAAGGGTCTCAACCCAAAACGTCATCCATTCCTTCTCTCCAGAGATGCTGCCTGTCCTGCTGAGTTACTCCAGCATTTTGTGTCTACCTTTACTGTAAACCAGCATCTGCAGTTCCTTCCTGCACATCAATTAGGCCATATATGCATTCAAGGAATACACCATAAGATTAAATAATGAGGTGGATGCAAGTACATTCCATTAAATATAAACATGTAAAGGGTATCTTGAGAGGGTGCTTTGGCATTTTAAATCTATTTTTTAGAGGTTAGATTGAGTCTAAGATAAGGTGTTATAAGTTTAAAATCAGATCCAGACCAATTAGCAAAAGAGTTGAGAATCATTTATAATGAAAGGAGTGCAAGACATATGAAACTCTTACTCATTAAAAGCAATTGATGGAAGCTTAATTAGTGATTTTAAATCTAAGCCAATAGATTTTTGCTGACTAAGATATGCAGCTGAGAGAGTGGATAGAGTTATAATGCAGATGAATTATGATTTAATGAAAAATCCGAATAAGTTGGAGGATCTGAGTTACCATCTTTTTCCCAAATATTCGTTGTTCCTTTTCCTGAGTAACTTCCTCAAAAATGGAAGAAACCCAACAATGGAACAGCCAGGCATCACATGCTAATTCTGTAAATAGGCACAAACAGCTGGAGTAACTCAGCGGGACAGGCAGTATGTCTGGAGAGGGTCTCAACCTGAATCGTCACCCATTCCTTCTCTCCAGAGATGCTGCCTGTCCTGCTGAGTTACTCCAACCTTTTGTGTCTATCTTCTGGAGAGAAGGAATGGGTGTCATTTCGGGTCGGGACCCTTCTTTGGACTGAGAGTTGGAGGAGAGTGAAACGAGATGTGGAAGGGTACAAAGAACATGTAAAGTGTGAAAAGAAAAGAAGAGAATTTTGTAGGCAGAACTGCCATTTTATTTCATTCTTTCTTCAGTGGCAGGAATGTCAGCTAATAATGAGAATTGCAGCTAATCCCCAACCTAATATTAACCAGAATGTTCATAAACACTGGCCATGGATCAGTAGCGGGTGAACATATCGTTCAACGTACATCACTGGATTGGAAATGCAATTTAAGAAAAATAAATCTATTCAGGACAAAATGTTGCTGACTAAGCATAATGTGTTCAATCTATAAATAATCATAATTTACACCAATCTTCTCACTTTTGGCATTCAGTTGGCTGAAAAAGTGTCTGACAGATCTGACACAGCTAATCAACATTTATAAGGTTGCTTTCTGCAAAATAAATGAAAGTATCCAAGAATGAAATGAAACTGCAATAACGTTGCAGTCAGAAAGGGGAAAAAAGGTTACGGTAAATGCATTCCATCTGAACAAGCGCAATTTCAAATCAGAAACAAGGTGAAAATACTGGAAGAAGGAATGAAATAAAATGGCAGTTCTGCCGACTAAATTTGCTTTGTCCACAAATGCAACGTGTTTTATTGCAAGATAAAATGTAAAATCTACCGACGTGGAAAAATGTACCCGAATCGTTCCTGAAATTCTTTGTCCATTCCACTTCGATGTTGTCACCCTCCAAATGCAATTGCAAACAGAACATTTAACATTAAGATCTATCCTAAAGCCTTCCATATCCTCCCCAATCTCATATTTATCTCATATGTTTTTCCAGAATTAAATTAACACGTCAGCTTCAGCGGGTACATTGTGTTTTTTCATTAGGCGGAGGTGAAAGTAAGTGTAAAAAAATATCACTAACTGGAAATCGTTCGTGTGCGCTGAATACTAAGTACATATATTTCCACATCCCACCTATTCATCTTGGTTGATGTATAGAAGGGAACTGCTCCATTTTTTAAGGCAGGCATTTCACAGTCAATGTTCAGTGGTGATACAGATAAATAGTTTGCCCATTTTTAGAACCAACCATTAGAAACATTTATAAAAATGGGGAGAGTTCAAAATCAGACATTGTTTGGTTTAAGTCTAAACAGAGCTGGTGCCTATAGACTTTCTTGTTTAACAATCATTATTCACACTTTGGTTGATTAGATCATATTTTGAGCAATAATAAACATGAGTACTTTTAATCTGGAGAAAAGAGGGTGTCACGGTGGTGCAGCGG
The DNA here is from genome assembly GCF_028641065.1 of Leucoraja erinaceus. Classification (NCBI taxonomy): domain Eukaryota; kingdom Metazoa; phylum Chordata; class Chondrichthyes; order Rajiformes; family Rajidae; genus Leucoraja; species Leucoraja erinaceus. The sequence goes on from NC_073395.1 coordinate 37,254,568, forward strand.
TAGAGTTGCTGCCTTACAGCGCTTGAAGCGCCGGAGACCCCGATTCGATCCTGACTACTGGTGCTGTCTGTACGGAGTTTGTACGTTCTCCCCATGACCGCGTGGATTTTCTGCGAGATCATCAGTTTCCTCCCACACTACAAAGACATACAGGTTTGTAGGTTAATTGGTTTGATATAAGTGCAAATTGTTCCTAGTGTGTGTGGGATAGTGTAAGTGTGCGGGGATCGCTGTTCGGTGCGGACCCGGAGGGCCGAAGGGCCTGTTTACGCACTGTATCTTTAAACTAAACTAAACCAAAAGTAGATGATTGTCCTGAAATGATTGTGTTTGAAGGGTTAAAGGAAGTTAGGTTAATTTTTGACAATAATGCTGTACTAACTGAATCACTGCAAAAAGGAAATTGAGTGCAGGTCAAAGTCCCATTCTAAGCCTAAGACAAATGAGGATCCATAAATTGTAGTACGCAGAGTACTAAGATTTATGGACATTGTTTGCCTTCTGGCAGCCTTCAGGATAAAAGTAATACTCAGATATTACATTATCCACCCAACTGTACGCCCGCATTCTCATACGACAGAAGCACTGGACAAAATTAGACTCGTAAGACGACTTGCTGTACAAGATTTATTAATTGTCATTGCCAGCGCTCTTATGTTTCAACCAGATAACAAAATATAAAGTAAGAGGCACATCCACACCTTTTTTTAAATGGCAAAAGAAAATCCCACTACTGCCAAGAACTTGTGTTGTTCTCAAGTAGAGTGTACGAATAGTGGATTTAAAGCAGTTTGGTCAAGATTCTGGAAGCAGCTAAAGGAAAACGTTGGTGGTGTCCCCCTATCTCCTCTGTCCAGGAAACTCTGAAGAAGTGATGTTGGTGACAGTAGATCACTGCTTACATTTAAAATTGTGATCATGTTCCACTGGATGTCCCCACAGAAATCCTAATTGAGTCTTCATCTGGCTGGCTGGCTTCTTCTTTTTTTTCTTTAGTGAATTGGCACGGTACTGTCCTTGCATGGATATGACCAAGTTGCTAAACTTCTACTGAAAGCACAGGCTCTGCACTATAAGGCAAACTTCCTACTCAGCATTTCATTAAGATATCAATGGTTCGCTCTAAGATTTATTTTACATTAGCAGGATAAGGATATGGTTGATAAAGTAGCACCCTTTAATGGTACACAATTTCTTGTAAGCCACCATCTTGGATCATTGAAGTCCTCTTGAAAAAGGTACTCCTATAAGGGCCTATGCGATTTTTTTTCAGCTAAACAATGCTTACTTGAAGTTAGAGAAATCAAAACTCATACCACTTGGTCGTAAGCTGCCCAAGCGAAATATGAAATGTTGTTCCTCCATTTTGTATTTGGCCTCACTCTGAGGGTGGAGGAGGCCAAGAACAAAAAGGTCAGTATGGGAATGGGAGGGGGAGTTAAAATGTTTAGGAACCGAGAGATCACGTAGACCTAGGCAAATGTAAATGCTGGGTCAATGAACAAATATAATTCCAAGTCAGAATGGAGAGGAACCTGGCACATCGGTGGTCGAGGTCCTGCTTCAGATGTAGCTTCACTAGAGTTCTTTTTGCAAATAGAACACAAACGTGAATGCTTAGGTTGGTAAATAATAGGGTGGCAACATGGCTCTTTTTTTTTTTTTGTTTATTTATTTTATTAGAAGTTAATACAGTACAAAACAGTACAGTGGAACCTAATTTTAGGTGCCAACTATGTCATACCGTAATCCATTCTATGTACAACCTCTAGTTTTATGTTTTGAGAAGGAAGTAAGCAAGACAAGAAAAAGAAAACAATAGAAAGGGGAATAAGAGGGAAATAGATGGTAGGGAATAGAAGAACGTGAAGTGTGTATATAAAAAAAATAAAAAGTGGAAAGTAGAAATAGGAGAGAAGGCCCCTTAAAAGAGAAATTTTCAAATCTTTATTCGGAGATGTAGATCTATCCACGGCATGAACTGAAATCAGCAATCTTAATGGTACAGCTGCATCACATGATTCCAAAAATTCGATGAAAGTAGACCAACTCCTCGAGAATTGGTCATATTTATCTATTAGTCGGAGTCTCATTTCTTCAAGGCGTGCTATGTCCATCATATTCTTAATCCACATTTTAACAGTTGGTATGGCTGTATTTTTCCAAGATTTAAGTATCAATTTCTTTCCAATTATTAACCCATAATTAAAAAAAACGTTTTGGTCTTTATTTAAATTGATATATTCTACTATTATTCCAAATATAATCCATTCCGTTTTAGGTTCTAGTCGACTTGAAAAGCTTTGTAAATATATCAAATATATCACTCCAAAATTTATTCAACTTTGTGCATCCTACAAATGAATGTGTTATATTAGCGTTTTGAAACAAACATTTATCGCATCTGGGAGAGATGTTTGGATAAAATTTATTCAACCTCGTTTTTGAATAATACAGTCTATGTAGTAATTTAAATTGACTTTAAATTATGTCTTGCATTAATAGAACAATTATGTGTGTTCATCAGATACTTTTCCCATCTATCCTTCGAGATCTTTATCATTAGCTCCCCAATCTTCCCTTAGTGCTTCTGTTGAGGGTAATTTTCTATTTAATATATTATTATAAAAGTATGATATTAGTTTTTGTGAATCAGCCTTAATATTCATTGCTTCTTCTAAAGGGTCTAAAAATATAGTTTGAAATCTATGTGTATATTTCTTCATAAAGTTACATATCTGTATATATTTAAAATATTGATTATCCTTCAGTTTAAATTTTAATTTTAAATGTTGAAATGATAACAGTTTGCCCAATTCATACATATCCCCTACTTTCCTAATCCCCAGTCTATCCCATTGTTGATATGTTTTGTCGATGAGAGATGGTTTGAATGCGAGGTTGCTCATTAGTAGGGTTAGTACTGATAGATTATTTAATTTCAAGGATACTTTTATTTGTTTCCAAATTCTTATTGTATTGTGAATAATTGGGGTTTTCTTATATATTATACTATTCAATTTTATCAGTGAGAGCAAGATTGTTCCTATATCGTATGGATAGCACTCCTCTTTCTTCATTCTTATCCACTCCAACTGCTGAGTGGAACTATCCAGCCAGTACATTATGTTCGTAATATGCACTGCCCAGTAGTAATACATAAAGTTAGGTAATGATAAACCCCCAACATCTTTAGGTTTACACAAATGCTTTCGTTGAGTTCTATGTGTTCTGTAATCCCATATAAAATTACTGATAGTAGAATCTAGTTTTTTGAAAAAGTATTTTGGAATATATATTGGGATCGCTTGAAACAAATATATTAATTGTGGTAAAAAAGTCATTTTTATAGCGTTAATTCTACCTATTAATGAGAGCGGGAGCGTTTTCCAAAATTTAATCATATCATTCAGTTTTTTTAATAGTGGCATAAAATTGGCACTAAATAATGATTTGTGTCTTCTCGTAATTTGAATACCCATTTAATAATTTGAGAAGGCTTTTCAATATAATGTACTCTCACAATGAGGACAATGAAGATATTTCAGTTGTTACGCTGGATGCAGAGAAGGCATTTGATCAGGTAGAATGGCAGTATTTATACAAGGTACTCCAAAAATTTAATACGGTAGAGAATTTTATTAGATGGGTTAAACTACTTTACGATCGACCTACGGCAAGAATATTAACTAACAATATGCTATCTCCAAAATTTTACTTATCAGGGGTTAATAGGCAAGGTTGTGCCTTATCACCATTGCTATTTGCCCTTATGATAGAACCGCTGGCCGAAAGGATTAGAAATCACTCGAATATTCACGGATATAACACTAAGGACTCAAAGAATAAAATTTCATTAATCGCTGATGATATCCTTTTATATATTACTAATACACAAACGAGTATACCCACCTTATTAACACTAATTGAGGAATTCGGCTCTTTTTCAGGATATAGAATAAATTGGAATAAAAGCTAAATTATGTCTTTAAAACCACAGGATTCGAGACACTTACTAAAATTCCCCTTCAAAATTGCAACAGAAAAATTCAAGCAACATGGCTCTTGAACACAAGATCTTTCCCCAGTTCGGAAGATGAAGGTAGCCCTCTCATTCTCCATGTAATGGAGCACTGCAAAGGGATAGCCACCAAAAACCTTGTAACTGGCATCAAGGGAATTAGGATAAATCTAAGTAAACCTATAGCATCAACGGTTGCTCGAGACATCTGGAACTTCAGCACTGTCCATATGGAGCTCCCAGAGGAAGTGGTAGAGGTGCGTACAATTACGACATATAAATAAACATTTGGACAGGTACATGTGTAGGAAGGGTTTGGAAGGATATGGGCAAGCCACAGGCAAGTGGGACACGCTCACTTAGGCAACTTGGTCGGCATGGACAAATTGTGCCGAAGGACCTGATTTTGTGATGTATAACTCTATGACATTATTTATGCAATAGCAAATGATATAACCATTTCAATTATTCATAAAACCTCCAGTAACTAATAATCCCTTTTAAAACTGGAAAATGGTTCCAACTATTGCCAAATGCTGACTTCACTGCCAACGGTTAACCCAAGGTGTTGACTGGAACGGCGGTAGACACAAAATGCTGGAGTAACTCAGCGGGTCAGGCAGCATCTCTGGGGAGAAGGAATAGGTTATGTTTTGGGTCGAGACCCTTCTTGTTGGTTGGATCAGCGGATGCCTATTTGATATCAAATCCGCATTGCTCATAGACTGAGGTCATAAACTCCACATTCTACATGTTCGTTACATGCTCAAGTCATGTATGTGCTGTCAGTCTTCTAAGTATAGCTGAGCCAAGCTTGTACCACAGAGAAAATTACAGCCAAATAGTGCCCAGACAACAAAAGAAACAGAGACCATCTTCATGGCCTAAATTCTGTGATGATATGACTTTAATTTTATTCAATTATGTTTAATAGAGCTACTATGCAGTAAACCCCTGGTACAATGGACTGTGGGTGGGAGGAAGAATTGTGTTCGCCGTTACCGAATAAGGTGTTATCAAAATGCTGGAGTAACTCAGCAGGACAGGCAGCATCTCCGGAGAGAAGGAATAGGTGATGTTTTGGGTAGAGACCCTTCTTCAAACCTATATATAAATGGTACCCGGAGGTGGCATCAAAGGATGAGAAGCCGAAGCAAAGAAGTGGAAGCCAAATAACCGAGCGGAAATGAAACCGAAACGCCAAATAACCAAAAACGTACGAAGCCAAAATGCCAACTAACGAAAAGGGTGGGAAGCCTAAAACCCAACTAAACGAAAGGCTGCATCGCCTAAAAGCAAACTCACCAAAAGGCCGCTCTGCCGAAAAGTCAAATAACTGACATGATGTTGCCGGGGGGCGGAACTTGTCCAGACCCCCGCGTCCATCACATCACTGGCTAGTGGAGACGGGAGGGTGGGGTAATTTCCCCACACAAGCCATAGGTGTCTGGGCAATCTGAACCCGAGCACCAAGTTGTAAGCGGCCGAAGGAGCGCATCCCTCGGGACAGCCCCCACTCTCCCACGGCCATGGTCGCCCTCTGCCTCGTCTTCCCCGTGTGGCTGCATTGTGACGGGCTGTGTGTCGGCACCGTCACGTGGAGCAGAGATGTGGGACAGGCTGGTCCCTCTGCCCACCCAGAGTCACTGACCGCGATACACCACCATTAACCCCCGATACCCACACCAGGGTGATTCACCCCCGGCCGTGAGAACAGACAGCTCGGACGTTGGCAGCGATAGTAAATTGCTTTTAAAACATGGGGGGGGGGCACAACTTTCCTGGTGGGCTGATGACAAGTGTGCGTGACAACTTTATCTCCTCCTGACAACAAGAAGCATGTTTTATTTATTATCATCTGATTGCCTGCGTAACGCACACAACAAGCTCCCACTCACAAAACACCAGATAATCTGTAAACTGTTTTAACCGAAGATGGACACAAAAAAGCTGGAGTAACTCAGCGGACCAGGCAGCATCTCTGGAGAGATGCAATGGGTGACGTTTCGGGTCAAGACCATTCTTCAGACCTGAAGACTGAGTCTGAAGGGTCTCGACCCGAAATGCCACCCATTCCTCTCCAGAGATGCTGCCTGGTCCGCTGAGTTACTCCAGCTTTTTGTGTCTATCTTTGGTGCGACAGTTGTCTCGTTTAATCGACTTCATGGAAGAGACGCTTCACATGCCGCTTGCATCTATTCATCCAAGTGTGCTCTTAATGAAATCTCACATCTTTGTGAGGGTGGGATGGAATGGATGTGACCACCGGCTAAAGCAAAGGCATAGTTAGGGCAGGGAAATAATCCCACCACTTAATTAACCAGGTTCCAAATGTAAGAACTATTTATACATGTAACATTTTTGTTTTTAAATCAATGTAACTATTTTTTGATTTTTAATGCCGAGTTAAAACCCCATCCTGTGGGAAGGGCTTGCGGCAGCTGGTTTCATAGCGGCTTCATTGTTGGTAGGTGCTGTCCTTTCACATGGACCGCTTACAACTTGGTGCTTGGGTTCAGAGTGCCCAGTCACCTATGGCTTGTGTGGGAAAATTATCCCGACCCTCCCATCTCTACCGGCCAGTGATGTGATGGACGCGGGGGTCTGGACCAATCGCTGACATGTCCCCACCGACGTCATGTCCGTTATTTGACTTTTCGGCACAGCGGCCATTCAGTTAATTGGCTTGTAGGCGACGCAACCTTTCGGTTATTTGGCGTTTCGGCAGAGCGACCTTTTGGTGAGTTTGTTTTTAAGTGATGCAGCCTTTTGGTTAGTTGACTTAGGTGTCCCACCCTTTCGGTTAGTTGGCGTTTCAGCTTCATATGCTTACGGTTATTTATCATTTCGGCATAGTTTCTGTTCAGTTAATTGGCTTCCACCTCTTTGCTTCGGCTTCTTGTACTTCAACGCCACTTCCGCACACACTGTAAATAACGTATTATCAGTGTTGATGTCCCTGGCTCGCTGGCGGCTGAGGGAGAGGCAAGGATCGGTAGAGTCAATGGTCACTGCCCGCGGGTGGCTGGAGTGCGGGTAAGGATTGGCGGTAATGCTGGCATTGGCAGCGGCAAGCGCTGTGTGGAAGTGACCAGATGTCGGTGGTGCGAGCAGGGGGTGGCATGGGCAGCCAGGGCTGTACGCCGCCAGGGTAGAGATGCTAGCTTGCGGTGGCATCAGCTGCCGGGACTGTAAGTTGCCGGGGAGCCCATGGTGTGAGCCGGAGATGGCGTGGGCAGCCGGGGATGTAAATGGCCGGGTTGGCAGGGCAAACCAGGGGGAGCATCAGCAGCCGGGACTGTAGTTGGCCGGGGAGCACATAGTGCCGGCACCCAGAGGTGACATGGGCAGCCGAGAGTAGCGTGGGCAGCCGGGGCTGTAAGCAACTGGGGAGGCGGTGTGAGCCAGGCATGCTGTGGTAGGTCCATCCCCGATGACCAAAATCCGTTATAAAGACATCCGTCAAAATGTAGGTTGTCTAATTCCAAAATCTGTTCCAATTTTAACATTTTATCAACGTTGATTTCCTGATATACCATTGGCAATTTCTTCAGGGCCATTGACATGCATGAGTTCTTAGTGAATTCATTCTTTTACCATATGTTGGAGCAGCTGGATTTTTGAGCCTGTGCGTGCTGCCTCACAGTTTCTCACTTCCGCCAGAATTTCCTCCTTTACTACTTCTTTCAGACATGGTTGCTCCTCCATTTGTTCACCGGATGTCTCATGAAAGTAAATACTGTATCAACCCCTTTGCCTCATACTCAACAAGCACCTTTAGAAATTAGTGGTCAGATGGTCAATGGGTTTCTGATCGTCCCAAGGATATTTATGCCATGTTGTTGAATACGGAATCTTAGAAAATAGATGATAAATAAAAAGCCCCCTGGAATAAACCTCAACCCCCCCCTGTGGGCCTGTCCCACTTAGGTGACTTTTTAGGCGATTACAGTATTTACTTTCATGAGACTACATGTTCGCGGGTGGTTACCGGGGAGTCGCCTTCATGGTGAAAAATTAGCAGCGACCAGAATGAAGCCGCCACGGAGAGTAGCGAGAATTCACGTGCCGTAGGTGCAGTGGTAGTGTGTCGCCAGGAGGTCATAGGTTGTTGTAGGTTCTCGTAGGTTGTAGGTTGACCAGTGAATTTTATTGGCTCATTGGGAAAAAAACGTAAGCAATAGTTTTCAGAACCAAGGATAACCGACCGGTAATGTCAATGTCCGCCGAGCTTCACAGTCGTGTATCTCTGGCTTCTTAAAAGTTGTCTGGCAGTCACCTGAAAAATCGCCTGTGGGACAGGCCCATTAGAACTGTACTTCGAAGCATTCTCATGTTGTTATGAGAAGGGTGTAATTGTAAACAGAACATCCACCTGCTAGATTCTCTCATGATACAATGAGACCAAAAGAATCAATGCAGAAATCCATGGCAAATGATCCTAGAAGCAGATTTACAATTTTCACATCTTCCTTGGGAAAAATCTAACGGTGCTGCCAATTTTCTTCAGATCTAAGAGGTAACATCTCTCAGAGATGCAGAGAGCTGCTGCAAATTCCAACAGGTTGTGGGAATCTACTGCCATTAACAGGGCACCCTGAATCCCATTCATAGGATCCCATTCATAGGATTTGAGTCAAGGCAACTGGCAAGATCAGTGGTAAATGAAAGATACATGAAAGATTTCTATATGTCTATGTTTCTATACCCACTTCTGCATTCAAACCACTGACAAACTACAGAGTATTTTTTTTGCTTTCAAGGCTCTTTGCTTAGATATTTTATATCTAGTAATATTCTGATGATTACAGCATGTTGAGAGCTGAATCAGTTTTTCAGACAACTATTTTTCTTTCCTATTGTCAAACTGCAACCAGTCTTATCATAACTCTTGCAGATGACATAAAAATGTGTGTTTTTTTTGTAGTTTTAGTTTAGTTTAGAGACATAGCGCGGAACCAGGCTAAATCCGCACTGACCAGCGATCCCTGCACACTAACACTATCCTACACACACTAGGGACAATTGACACCTATACCAAGCCAATCAACCTACAAACCTGTACGTCTTTGGAGTGTGAGAGGAAACCGAAGATCTCTGAGAAAACCCACGCCGTCACGGCGAGAACGCAAAAACTCCATTAAGACAGCACCCGAAGTCAGGATCCAACCCGGATCTCTGGCGCTGCAAGCGCTGTAAAGCAGCAACTGTACCTCTGCGCCACCGTGCCGCCCATTATTGATAGTGAAGAAGATGCTTTTACGTTAGCGTATAATTGATCAGGTGGTAGTTCGGGCAGAACAATGGCATATGGAATTTAATCCCAACAGGTGCAAGGTGATGCATTTTAGGATGTAAGACTAAGTGGGACCCATTGGGTCCCATGTTGATATGATATGCCATTTATTGTCACTATACATGTACAGTGAAACTGAAACCTGCTCGTACTCAGTGCATACATACAATTTAGCACAAAAAAAAAACAAGAAACAGAAAAAAACAAAAACAGAAGGGAGATGGGGGGGGGGGGGGGGGGGGGGGGGGGGCACAAATTCTGCGGCGCTACATACATATATACAGATGGAAGTCCGTGTTGGGCGGTGTAGTCAGTGCATGTGTGAATTTGAATTTATAGTAGATATAATTCTCGGAAAGCAACTATTCCTGAGAAAATGTTCACACGGGAGAGCTAGTCCGTCGACGCAATATTCCACCTCTCCACCAATTCCAATATTGGTGGCCAGTGGGGGGGGGGGGGGGGAGCTTTCTGGAGTGCTGGTATGGGCTCTTGGGGTGGCAGCTCAGTCCCTCAAGCCTGATCTGCTGGCAGCTCACTCACGGCTGGTGGGCTGGCCGTTGATTCATGACTATTCCTTGAAATTCCATTTGAAGCAGGGTGCCAGGCCACCAAATTCAAATCCATGTTCCTACCATTTCAAGCAGGGATCAAGGCCACCAAATACAAGTGCAGTTTCATACCACTTTATGCAGGGTCCAAGGCCACCAAATTCAAATGCAGTTTCATACCATTTCATGCAGGGTGAAGCCACCAGAAAACCACACAAAACACCAAACTCACAGTTCGGTAGACATTTAGTGTGTTCAGTTGATTCACAGCTCAGACAGAGTCATGACCTCTCCCTCTCCCATCATGCAGAGATTGAGCCACACTCACACTTACGGGTTTTATAACCCCTCCCCCTTCCACCGGAAAAGGTGTGGCTTTCAGGGCGTGATTGACAGGAGAGAGATTCTCAACATCTTTTAAACATTAATAACACTTTTATTTTTCATTGCTGGGAATAATTCTCTGCACCTGCTCGGTGGAGGGGGGACTAAGTAAGATGGCCAAAAATCACAGCCGTAAGTGGTAGCGTTTTATCTAAAATCAATATAAAGTGCAAACAGGAAGTGCATTTGCAGTAATGCCTTTTAACTTCAAGCCAAAGAAACCAAGCTGCCATTTGCAGTAAGTAGTGCCTTTCAAATTCAAGCCAAAGCACCCAAGCCACCATTTGCAGTAAGTAGTGCCTTTCAACCTCAAGCCAAAGCACCCAAGCCACCATTTGCAGTAAGAAGTGCCTTTCAACTTCAAGCCAAATCACCCACCGCCATTTGCAGTTAGTGCCTTTCAACTTCAAGCCAAAGCACCCAAGAAACAATTTGCAGTAAGCAGTGCCTTTCAACTTCAAGTCAAAGCACCCAAGCCACCATTTGCAGTAAGTAATGCCATTCAACTTCAAGCCAAAGCATCCAAGCCACCATTTGCAGTAAGTAGTGCCTTTCAACTTCAAGCCAAAACACCCAAGAAACAATTTGCAGCAAGCAGTGCCTTTCAACTTCAAGCCAAAGCTCCCAAGCCACCATTTGCAGTAAGCAGTGCCTTTCAACTTCAAGCCAAAACACCCAAGCCACCATTTGCAGTAAGTAGTGCCGTTCAACTTTAAACCAAAGATCCCAAGCCACCATTTGCAGTAAATAGTGCCTTTCAACTTTGTCAAAGCACCCTAGCCACCATTTGTAGTAAGTAATGCCTTTCAACTTCAAGCCAAAGCACCCAAACAACCATTTCCAGGCAGTGCCTTTTTACTTCAAACAAACCATATTTTCATTTTCAAACCACATTAAGGGTACTCACAGTTGTGTAGACATTTGTTCAGTGTTATTCAGAGCTCAAAGAGACGTGACCATTGGATTCATCCATCTTGCAGAGAGTGAGTGAGGCACACCACTTCCTGGTTTTATAGTCCCTCCCCCTCCCGCCAGCAGGTGCAGCAGAGAGAATGGTGATTTTTTTAAACTTCAAGCCAAAGCTCACAAGCCACCATTTGCAGTAAGTAGTGCCTTTTGAACTTTAAACCAAAGCTCCCAAGCCACCATTTGCAGTAAATAGTGCATTTCAACTTCAAGCCAAAGCACCCAAGCCACCATTTGCAGTAAGTAGTGCCTTTTAACTTCATACCACCATTTGCAGTAAGTAGTGCCTTTCAACTTCAAGCCCAAGCACCCAAGCCACCATTAAGTGCAGTAAGAAATTCAAGTTCAAGTGAATTTATTGTCATGTGTCCCTGGATAGGACAATGAAATTCTTGCTTTGCTTCAGCACAACAGAACATAGTAGGCATTTACTACAAAACAGATAAGTGTGTCCATATACCATGATATAAATATATACACACATGAATAAACAAACTGATAAAGTTCAAATAACAGAAAATGGGTTATTAATATTCAGAGTTTTGTCCAAGCCAGGTTTAATAGCCTGTTGGCTGTGGGGAAGTAGTTATTCCTGAACCTGGTTATTGCAGTCTTCGGGGTCCTGTACCTTCTCACTGAAGGTAGCAGGGAGATGAGTGTGTGGCCAGGATGGTGTGGGTCTTTGATGATACTGCCAGCCTTTTTGAGGCAGCGACTGTGATAAATCCCCTCGAAGGAAGGAAGGAAGTGCCTTTCAACTTCAAGCCAAACTCCCCAAGCCACCATTTGCAGTAAGTAGTGCCTTTCAACTTCAAGTAAAGCACCCAAGCATGGGCAACCGCCTGTCCTCCATATGACATCGATCGCCCAGGCTTGCAGCCGACCACACATCATGGTAAGTGACGCTGCTCTAGCCGAGGTTTGGAGCAAGCAGCCAACACTAGGATGCATAACCCATGGTCACTCAGGACCGAGGGGGGCCTACAAATACCATCCATAGTCCTCTGTGCCTAAGTAATTTGTCTGGACACCCATGTACTCTCACAAGATTCAAAATGTACCTGGAAAAGGATGTATCTCTTTGGTAGAGAGGACTACAGTTGCAGATTGCAGATAACAATCGCAGATAAACAGGATCACTGTAGATAGGTAGTTGTTGGTCAGTATGAACACGCTGGCTGAAGGGCCTGTTTCTGTGTTATATAACTATAACTTTAATTTGAATTATAATACTAGATTTTATCCCATTCGGGAGGCAAAAGCGATTTAATGTCATATAGAAGTATAACTTTCTCCACAACTAAAAGTGACCATTTTGATGAAGATTGTGCCCATCCCTCACTTCCTATTTAAGTAAAAGCTTCAAAGGTCTTGAGATATAACATGATTAGAGGATCATAATGTTGTGAGATCATTTGATCACACTCTTTGCAAACTCTTAAAAACAATATATTATTTGGCTTCTTGTTCACAAACACAACTACAATGCATTTTCTCCCTTTCAAGTATTTATTTGAATATCTTTTGAAGTTCATTTCTGAATCTATGTGCATTGAACCTATTTGGAAGTGTGTTCCAAATATTAATCACTTGGGCAAGATAAAGATTTCCCTCCCAAAGATTGTTGTTCTTTAGTCATCCAAATCAGAAGGCATGCACGGGTTATTGATTGGGGACGATCAGCCATGGTCACAATGAATGGTGGTGCTGGCTCGAAGGGCCGAATGGCCTCCTCCTGCACCTATTTTCTATGTTACTATGTTTCTATGTTATCTACAGATCCTTCAATTATGTTTCCCTTTCTTTATTCCATGAGAATACGATGTTCGGCAGCATTATTTAATCTCCTCTTATCATTCTCCGTTTTAAGAAAACACTCTGGCATTTTATTTTATCTCTGCCACTGCAATCTCTGGAAGCCTTAAGGGCCTGTCCCACCACCATGCGACTGCATGCAGCGAGCACGACCTAACGTGGTCGCTTGAGCCGTACGGCCTCGCGGGGCCAGTCCCTCTTCGATCGCCAGAGCCATTTGGAGTTGTGCGGTGTTGGTCCCGACATCGCTCCGAAAAACTGATACTGTCCAAAAGTTCCGCGCGGCAACGGCCTGTCAGCCCACAGTCAAATTGAGGCCGTACGCAGAGCCTCGACGGATGTACGCACCGCCTCGACGGATGTACGCACCGTCTCGACGGCGTATGCAGTGTCTTGACGCCGTATGCAGCGTCTTGACGTGGTACGCCTAGCGCATGGAGTTGCGCAATGACGTTACTGCCCGGCGTGCCTTTGCGTGATGACGTAACCGCCCGACGCCGTGCGACGTCCAAATTCAGTCGGCCCGCCTCCTGCCCAGCTGATTGGTGAGTATGATGTTGGGACCAGCCCCGCACAACTCCAGATGGCTCCGCAGTTAGAAGTGGGACCGGCACCGCGAGGCCGTACGGCTCAAGCCACCACGTTTGGTCGCGCTAGACGCATGCAATTGCATGCTGGTGGGACAGGCCCTTTATAGTAAATCTTTTCTGTACCATTTCCAAAGCCTCCATATCCTTTCTAAAGTTTGATAGGCAACTTTAGGCAAAGTACTTCTGAAAATGTTAGTAAAATATAGCAGAGTTTTTTTACACCATGTCCCTTCTTATAAAGACAATGATCCTGTATTATATATCATGTATTATCCTTGTTCTCTTAAAGGTAACCAGCCATAATCACACTCAGCACTTTCTATTCTCGCTCTCTTTACAAGAGTGGCATTTACGATATATGGCCTCACATCTTTTTTCTATCAAAATTATATGGTAGCTTATACCCCAGCGGTATTAACATTGACTTCCCTAACTTCAAGTAGCCCTTGCTTTCCCTCTCTCTCCATCCTCTCCCCCTTCCCAGTTCACCCACCAATCTTACTATTTACGACTACATTCTATCTCTGTACCACCCACTCCCCTGACATCAGTGTGAAGAAGGGTCTCGACCCTAAACGTCACCCATTCCATCTCTCCAGAGATACTGCCTGTTGCGTTGAGTTACTCCAGCATTTTGAGTCTGGCCTCATATTTGCTTGTGCTAAATTGCATCTGCCATGTTTCTAGGCATGCATGCACCACTGGTGGGAGAGGAAGAAGAATACCCTCAGGGGCTGAGATTCCTGCATGTTTCTGAAGTGCAGTGACTGCAGGAGGCAGCTTCCTTGTGTGAGGGGCATTAGCAGTGTCTGTCAGGGCAAGAATGCTATCTATGAATATTTGATTTTGATGTGCGTTCCAAATATTAATCACTTGAGCAAGATAAAGAATGCAAAAGTTACATTGGCTAAAAATCAAAGGTGTTCCTCTTTGCTGTTGGAGCTTTGTTGAACTTCTGCAAAACATCAGTGAGCAACAACATATTAAGTGTGGCATATAATTAGCTCAATTTTTTAGTTTAGTTCAGAGATACAGCGAGGAAACAGGCCCTTCGACCCACCGATTCCACACTGACCAGTGATCCCCGCACATTAACTCTTCCCTACACACACTAGGGACAATTTTACACTCTTACATTTATACCAAGCCAATTAACCTATAAACCCATGTGTCTTTGGAGAGTGGGAGGAAACCGAGGATCTTGGAGAAAACCCCCGCGGGTCACGGGGAGAAGGTACAAACTCTGGTCTTTGTTGTTATAAGGCAGTAGCTCTACTGCTATGCCACCTTGCTGCCCATATATCAGCAGAGACCGCCTGAAATGGATGCCAAGGCAATGTTTCAGAGAGTGTTGGTGACCTTTATTTTGGCATTGAAGGAAAATCTGCTGAAGATACCAGGGGGATGTGGTGACCAGGATCCCAGTTTGGGTCAATCTACTGGAGGTTTGTTTTGACAAGGAGTGTGCAACATTCTGCCCGTGGCCAAAAGGAAAACGGTGTCTGATCCTTTTGAATAACATTTAGTTTGCACCGTCAGCTTCATTAAAAGCTAATTCCTCTGCGAGTGAACAGTGCCAGTCACAATTCAGATGAAGACAGTTGAAGTCAAACTAGCAATGAATTCTGAGGGAGCCACAACTAAAAGAGCAAGGACGTACAAAAATAATTAACTAAAATGACTGAAAGATGTTAACATGCACAAAATTTGTTAATGTCACATTAATACAATTTTCATCTGTGCAATGGGAGTAAAATCATTGGTGATTTTCCTTTCATTGCACAGATACATTTCCAGGTAGCTCTATGCATCTTCCTTCCACTCTGCCCAACTATCAGCAGTCGTGCCCTCACTCGAGAATTTGAAGCATAAACCCCATCATTTTATTCCTTCCTTGCAGAGATTTATTAAAACCTTTCAAACCTTCAGCTTTCCCCTCTGATATTTTCTCCCTTAGCTGGAAATTGCCTCCATGTATTTTTGAATAATATGTATGGCAGTTGTTTAATTTAGTTTAGTTTGGTTTAGAGGTGCAGCACGGAAACAGGCCCTTTGTCCCACCGGGTCCCCACCGGGTCCCCACCGACCAGCGATATCCGCACATTAACACTGCCCTGCACACATTAGGGACAATGTTTACATTTACCAAGCCAATTCACCTACAAACCAGTAGGTCTTTGGAGTGTGGGAGGAAACTGAAGATTTCAGAGAAAACCCACGCAGGTCACGGGGAGAACGTACAAACTCCGTACAAATAGCACCGTGGTCAGGATCGAACACGGGTCTCCGGCGCTGCATTCATTGTAATGCAGCAACTCTACCGTTGTGCCACCGTGACCGCCTGGAGTTTTAAAAAATGTGCAAGTAACCAAATATTGACTACTTTACTGCACGAGGACCAAATCAAAAACCGTTTTTATTTTAATTATTTTTCCAATATTATTCTGACTTCATGAAAAATATTCATTTTGACAGTAAAACTAGACTAAGTGGGAGCCGGAGAGTGGGGGGGGGGGGGGGGGGGGGGGGGGGGGGGTGTGTGGGGGTGGGAGGGGTATGTGGACAGGGGGGAGAGCTCAGAGAAAAGACAGGGTTGTGGTGGAGAGGGGGGTATCACGGGGGAGGGGGGGCAAGAGGCAGCGAGGGGGACCAGAGGGGAAGGGGTGGAGCTGGCGGTGTTAGGGGGACTCACAGAGGGCGCTGGTCACTGGTCGCTGGACGTTCTCCTCCGCCAGGATCAGATTCTCCGCTTTCCGTTTGGCAACATCTACCCCGCCGGGCTGCTTCCGGTCCCTCAGATATTGTGTCTGGTTGGAAACCTCCGCTGGCCATTCTCAGATCGAGCAGAGATGCAATGGTGCAGGAAGGGGCGGACCATCCCGGGGAATGACAGGAGAAAAGACCAATCCGAGTGGCGCTGACTGGCAGGAGAGGAGATCGAACTGCGCACGCGCAATTTTTAAGATTTTTAAACCTCACTGACTTTTACAATAGACCACCGATCGGAACGAACCTTGGTGCGCTTGCAGCATAGGAGAACGGTGAGTGAGCTGGCGAAAAATCGTAGTGCTATCATGTCCCATTTTTGCGCAAATAGAAAGATCACACAAACCGGAAGAGCACAAGATCAGAGCACAAGATCAGAGTTTTCGAGATAGATAGATAGATAGATAGATAGATAGATAGATAGATAGATAGATAGATAGATAGATAGATAGATAGATAGATAGATAGATAGATAGATAGATAGATAGATAGATAGATAGATAGATAGATAATGAAAATAAATAAGGCTCCCATTTCCCTTATTTTCCAGCTTCATTTGGATATAGATTTAAGGCTTAAAGAAACATTATTCGATTTTGAAGAACTATTTTGTCATTATTCAAGAGTAAATGTTGGCTCGTGGAACAGCCAGACAGTTTTTAGTAATTGATAGCAACTGGAATGCTAACCTATATGCTTTTCAATTTATTCCAAACTACATGCTGTGTGGAGAATCATACACAGACAATGCTGCTGATTAGTCATGACATGGCAGGCAGGATTTTTCCCATAGGAGTACCATTTTTAATATATTGGCTTTTTGTACAAGCACTATTAGCAAATACATTTCACCATTACTGTGATGGGGAACAAATTTATGACAGAGAAGGCAATGACCGCACTGCCTTGAAAAGGGACAGCCAGATTCCATCATTATGTTTAAATAGCTTCCATTTTTTTAGTGATAGAAGAGGTGATTTATTGTAAAATAGGAGCAATGAGACCATCCAGGACAAATCAAGATGCAGCTTTTTAACTCGCATATTTATTTTGTAATCATGCAGCTTCCTGCACTCGCCACAGCTCGAAAAACACTGTGGGGTATTTTTGCATGTTCCAATTCTGACATTGGAATATAAAGTTTCATTATCAATTTGGCATCTTATTATTGAAAAACATTTTAGCAGAGATGCACAACTGAAGATTGTATATACAGTTGTGTGGCATTATACTAATGAACCTTTATACGGAGTTATTGATTGCCAGTTCCAAATTACATGGAGTCACCACAGATATATGAATGATAAATATTCACCCGAGGATCCTTGATGAACCATTAGCTTCTCAAACTCAGTAAACAAGGAACAATTAAAACAGGGTAAAAAATGATCAGAAAAAAAACTGGAGAAAATATTCAAACCAAAAAAAATTTAAATGAAAGTATATTAAGAGAGAAATGATTACATTTCAGTTTCAGACAAGCCTGGGGAAGAAAATGAAAGGCCACATTCCATACCAAATATCAAACATTCATTTGTGCCTTTGCCTCACCGTGTATAAATGGTAAGCTAGTTTTTTTGTGATGCCACAATTCATTATCATACCACAAAATACCTGATGAACTGTGGAACTAAAACCTGGCTGTGTTGATTCTTGTTGGACAGTCCCTTGAGGCAAGGATAATTTTATTTCACTGAAGTACTGAGATGTCATTTGGGATTTGCAGATTTAACTCATTGTAGGAAAGATGAGAGTTGATAGGGTGGGAGGGTCAGTGGTGCATTTCTTCTGCTGGTTTTCCTGGGCTTCTGCTTCTTTTCAAAGAGACTTAAAGATCACATTACCATGTTGTGCCCTTCTCCTTCATTTTGTCAATGATGTACCAGGTCTTGCGACATGCCCTTCGAGACGACGGACAGAATTGGGAAATAAGGCAGGATCAATGATTGAAACATCAGTGGGCGAGGTATTAAATTATTATTTTTCACCTGTATTTACCATGGAGAAAGACATGAATACTAGAGAACTTGAGGAGGTTAACAATGATTTTTGAAGAGAGTTTACATTACAGGAGAGGAGGTGCTGGAGGTCGTAAAACGCATTAAGGCAGCTAAATCCCTCGGACACGATCAAGGATCAATTAGGGATTGTCAACATGGCATGTATATGCAGAATAGAGTCTCACGAAGAAAGACACAAAAAGCTGTACCTCAGCGGGTCATGCAACAGCTCCGGAGAAAAAAAGAATAGGTGATGTTTCGGGTCGAGACTCATTTTCAGGCCTCGGGTTCAACCCAGCGGTATGAATGTTGATTTATCTAACTTCAAGTAACTCTTGCATCCCCTCTCTCTCTGTACCTCCCCCACCTTAGTCGTCGTGCTAGTTTCACTGTTGTCCTGCTGAGTTTCACTGTTTGTTTCACTCGTTATCACCTTCTCCACAATCAACAATGGACCTTTGTGGGCTCCACATTTCCTTCAACATCATTGCTAGCTTTAATTTGTCCTTTTGCATAGCTTTCATTCATTTGTTCTATGCTCCTTTTCATGCCTCTTGATTCCCTCTCCCCTGAGTCTGAAGAAGGGTCTCAACCCGAAACGTCACCTATTCCTTTTCTCCAGGTACGCTGCTTGACCAGGCGAGTTATTGTAGCTTTTTTGTGTCTATCTTCGATGGAAACCAGCATCTGCAGTTCCTTCCCACACAAAGTGTCTCGTGGATTTGATTTTATGGAAGAGATGACCGAGGATTGATGGAGGCATTACAGTACTATGGGCTTTAGCAAGAACTTTGATAATGTACCACATGGTAGGATGTTCTGGAGGTTTGAACACGTGGGATCCTGGGGTACCTAGCCCATTGGATATAAGGAAGGGTCTCGACCCGAAACGTCACCCATTCCTTCTCCCTGGCGATGCTGCCTGTCCCGCTAAGTTACTCCAGCTTCTTGTGTCTACCATTGGATTGACTTGAAATTGGCTTGAAAGTAGGAGACAGAGGGTGATGGTAGAAGGTTGTCTCTAAGACTGGAGGCTTGTAACAAGCGGTGTTGTATTCACCATTGTTCGATTTTTATATTAATGATTTCGAAGTGAATGTAGATCTAGATTCAGATTGGTTTATTGTCATGTACAATGACATATCATGTCCTGTGCAATGAAATTCCTTATTCACGTAAATCTCACAGCTTAAGCAGATATATCCTGCAATGATAAATACAATATTCATGAGGACAATGCAAAACAGCAGAATGGTACATGATTGTTGTGCAATCTGAATTAGTGGAAAGGAAATTAAAGTGCAATAATGGAATAACCACACAATAGAATTGAGAGCAACATTACATAGCAGCACCATGTCATGGGATATGTGGAGCTATATATCATTTGTTACATTATTTCAAAGTGGAAAAAGAGAACGGGCCTTTATGGAAGAGTGGCAAGAAGAAAACCATTGTTGAAAAAAAGCCATAAGAAGTCCCGTTTGCAGTTTGCCACAAGCCATGTGGGGGACACGGCAAACATGTGGAGGAAGGTGCTCTGGTCATATGAGACCAAAATTGAAGTTTTTGGCCTAAATGCAAAACGCTATGTGTGGCGTAAAACTAACACTGCACATCACCGTGAATACACCCTCCCCACTGTGAAACATGGTGGTGGCAGCATCATGCTGTGGGGATGCTTTTCTTCAGCAGGGACAGGGAAGCTGGTCAGAGTTGATGGGAAGATGGATGGAGCCAAATACAGGGCAATCTTGGAAGAAAACCTGTTAGAGTCTGCAAAAGACTTGAGACTGGGGCGGAGGTTCACCTTCCAGCAGGACAACGACCCTAAACATACAGCCAGAGCTACAATGGAATGGTTTAGATCAAAGCATATTCATGTGTTAGAATGGCCCAGTCAAAGTCCAGACCTAAATCCAATTGAGAATCTCTGGCAAGACTTGAAAATTGCTGTTCACAGACGCTCTCCATCCAATCTGACTGAGCTTGAGCTATTTTGCAAAGAAGAATGGGCAAAATTTTCAGTCTCTAGATGTGCAAAGCTGGTAGAGACATACCCCAAAAGACTTGCAGCTGTAATTGCAGCGAAAGGTGGTTCTACAAAGTATTGACTCAGGGGGGCTGAATACTTTTGCACGCCAAACGTTTCAGTTTTTTATTTGTAAAAAAATTTTAAAACCATGTATCATTTTCCTTCCACTTAACAATTATGACCCCACTTTGTGTTGGTCTATCACATAAAATCCCAATACAATACATTTACGTTTGTGGTTGTAACGTGAAAAAATGTGGAAAAGTTCAAGGGGTATGAAAACTTTTGCAAGCCACTGTATGTGTGACTCCTTCCCTCCCCTCTCCAGCTCCCCGCCCATTGCACTGGGCATGGGGCTTCGCACCATCTTCATGTCCGCGACGGCAGCAGGTCAGTGTCAGTCGCCCCGGGGCAGGTTCTCGGGGGCTCTCTCCCAGCGTGGCCCCGGACCGGGGTGGGGGGGGGGGGGGGGCGATGGGAGTCAGTGGGCATGCCGGCTCTGCCCCACCATGGGTCACCGCCAACCAAGCCACCCGTCCATGCCCACATGCTCGGTAGAACAGGAGCTGAGACTGGGAACTGTGCCGCCCTTGCCCCCTCCCTCTGTAACTGCAAACAACCCCACTGTCCTGCTTACCTAACCCGCCCATCTCAACCCCATAGGCAAGCACTACCAAAGTGTCTGCCCACACAGTCAGTACACTTGTCTCCCGTACTAAGTCACCCCAATCCCCCCTCCCCTTCCCCTCCCCTCCCCCTCATCTCCCCACCCCCTTCCTGCCCCACTCCCCCCCCCCCCCCCCACCTTTCCCTCCCAACCAGTCCCATCCCGTCCCCCTGGGAAACTGAAGGGAGCGACCATCAATTTGAACCCCATATCAGCAGGAAAAAAAAACACTACCGGTTCATATATTTACATAATCACATTTTTGCCAATTAAATTTTGATTAAAGTCATCCTAAGAAGCAAGTTTATATGTAAAATAGACGACTTACCTTATGTTTTGTCCCCTACGTGAGATCCGTCCCATTGTCGGCGTTGACGGCGTTAGAAGTTGCATTTTTATTTTACTCCAGCGATTAAATTGTCCCGCGATTTTTTAAAAAACTTCCGAGAACGCAAGTCGGAACAATTTTTCAGCATCAGCTAGCAGCCCGAGAAAATATATCTCGGACAGGCAGGAGAAAACGGCATTTTAATCCCGCCCCTCCCCCTCAAAGGCGCCAAAGTCGCGCACACGGCCAGTGGCAAAACTGCAGCGCCGCTGAAGGTAAGTATTGTAACATACCTACTCTATACAGGCTACTGTTTGGGGGGCATGTAGATAATTCCCATTTGGGTCTTTTTGCTCTTCCAATTTCTCAGTTCTATCCACAATGACTCTACATCTCCTGATTCTGTCATCCCTCGCAAAGGACTGAATTTCATTCCTTACCAACAGAGCCACCCCACCTCCTTCTACCCACCTGTCTGTCCTTTCGACATGACGTATAACCCTGAATATTCAGTTCCCTGCTCTGATCCTTTTGCAGCCTTTTCTCTGTCGTGTCCACAACATCATGAAAGTGTGGCTGAGGAACTGGTGCAGGGCGCAGGGATTTAGATTCTTAGATCACTGGGATCTGTTTTGGAGTAAGGGGGAACTGTATAAAAGGGAAGGATTGCATCTTAACAGGTGGGGGACCAGCATTCTGGCAGGCAGGTTTGCCACTGCTACACGGGTGGTTTTAAACTGAATAAGGGGGGTGGGGTTTCAAATGGGATAGTCGAGGATGGAGTTAAAGGGAAAGGGTTTCTTAAATGTGTGAACGGAGAGACAGAGGGGTGTAAATTGAGGGTAGAAGGAATAGGTAGCAAGGTAAAAAGTAAAAGTAGCAGGCAGACAAATCCAGGGCAAAAATCAAAAAGGGCCACTTTTCAACATAATTGTATAAGGGGTAAGAGTGTTGTAAAAACAAGCTTGAAGGCTTTGTGTCTCAATGCAAGGAGCATTCGTAATAAGGTGGATTAGTTGAATGTGCAGATAGCTAAAAATGACTATGATATAGTTGGGATCATGGAGACATGGCTCCAGGGTGACCAAGGCTGGGAGCTGAACATCCAGGGATATCCAATATTCAGGAGGGATAGACAGAAAGGAAAAGGAGGTCGGGTAGCGTTGCTGGTTAGAGAGCAGATTAACGCAATAGAAAGGAAGGACATTAGTTTGGAGGATGTGGAATCGATATGGGTAGAGCTGCGAAACACTAAGGGGCAGAAAACGCCGGTGGGTGTTGTGTACAGGCCACCTAACAGCTGTAGTGGAGTTGGGGATGGCATCAAACAGGAAATTAGAAATGCGTGCGACAAAGGTAAAACACTTATAATGGGTGACTTCAATCTACATATAGATTGGGTGAATCAAATTGGCAGGGGTGCTGAGGAAGAGGATTTCTTGGAATGTATGCGGGATAGTTATCTAAATCAACATGTAGAGGAACCAACGAGAGAGCAGGCTATTCTAGACTGGGTATTGAGTAATGAGGAAGGGTTAGTTAGGATTCTTGTTTAGTTAGTTAGCATTGTAGCCCCTTGGGCAAGAGTGACCATAATTTGGTTGAGTTCTTCATTAGGATGGAGAGTGACATTGTTAATTCAGAAACAAGGGTCCTGAATTTAAAGAAAGGTAACTTTGAGGGTATGAGATGTGAATTGGCCAAGATAGACTGGCAATTGAATCTTAAAGGGTTGATGGTGGATATGCAATGGAAGGCATTTAAAGACTGCATGGATGAACTACAACAATTGTTCATCCAGTTTGGCAAAAGATTTAATCAGGGAACGTAGTGCCGTGGATAACAAGGAAAATCAGGGATAGTATCAAAAAAAAAGATGAAGCATGCAAAGTAGCCAGAAAAAGCAGCCTACCAGAGGACTTGGAGAAATTCAGAGTCCAGCAGAGGAGGACAAAGGGCTTAATTAGGAAAGGGAAAATAGATAATGAAAGAAAACTGACTGCAAAAGTTTTTATAGATATGTGAAGAGAAAAAGATTAGTTAAAACAAATGTAGTTCCCTTGCAGTCAGAAACAGGTGAATTGATCATGGGGAACAAAGACATGGCAGACCAATTGAATAACTACTTTGGTTCTGTGTTCACTAAGGAAGACATAAATAATCTGCCGGAAATAGCAGGGGACCGGGGGTCAAATGAAATGGAGGAACTGAGTTAAATCCAGGTTAGCCGGGAAGTGGTGTTAGGTAAATTGAATGGATTAAAGGCTGATAAATCCCCAGGGCCAGATAGGCTGCATCCCAGAGTACTTAAGGAAGTAGCCGCAAAAATAGTGGATGCATTAGTGATAATTTTTCAAAACTCTTTAGATTCTGGAGCAGTTCCTGAGAAATGGAGGGTAGCAAATGTAACCCCACTTTTTAAAAAGGGAGGGAGAGAGAAAACAGGGAATTACAGACCAGTTAGCCTAACATCTGTAGTGGGGAAAATGCTAGAGTCAGTTATTAAAGATTGGATAGCAGCACATTTGGAAAGTGGTGAAATCATTGGGGAAAACATCGCGGAGCTGCGGGACTGTGGAGTGACCAGCTGCGGGCGGCGGCGCTGAACTTTACACCAGGAGGCTGGGATCTCTAGATGAGATCGCCAGTTGTGGAACTCCAACCTTGTTGGTTTTGGAAGCCGCGGCCTCCAGTACGGAAGCGGCCATTCCGGGGTTCCCAAGCCGTTGAGAGGACTCTCCCGACGACGGAGCACCATCACCCGGCGAGAACGGCCTGGAACATCGGGCCTCCGTAGAGGCAACTGTGGAGGCCTCAATAGGCCCGACTTTGGGTGAACTAGGGTTGGGGACTGGACTTTGTGCCTTCCCTCATGGTGGGGGGATGTTCTTTATGTTTAAAACTCTTATTAATGTTATGTTGTAATCTTTCTTTATGTGCTGCAAAATGGCAAGAAGCATTTCACTTCACTAAATCTAGGTGTATGTGAATGTGACCAATAAAATACCTTTGATACCTTTGATACCAAAGTCAGCATGGATTTATGAAAGGTAAATCATGTCTGATGAATCTTATAGAATTTTTTGACGATGTAACTAGTAGAGTGGATAAGGGAGAACCAGTGGATGTATTATATCTGGACTTTCAGAAGGCTTTCGACAAGGTCCCACATAAGAGATTAGTATACAAACTTAAAGCACATGGTATTGGGGGTTCAGTATTGATGTGGATAGAGAACTGGTTGGCAGACAGGAAGCAAAGAGTAGGAGTAAACGGGTCCTTTTCACAATGGCAGGCAGTGACTAGTGGGGTACTGCAAGGCTCAGTTCTGGAACCCAGCTATTTACTATATATATTAATGATTTGGACGAGGGAATTGAATGCAACATCTCCAAGTTTGCGGATGACATGAAGCTGGGGGGCAGTGTTAGCTGTGTGGAGGATGCTAGGAGGCTGCAAGGTGACTTGGATAGGCTGGGTGAGTGGGAAAATGCATGGCAGATGCAGTATAATGTGGATAAATGTGAGGTTATCCACTTTGGTGGCAAAAACAGGAAAGTAGATTATTATCTGAATGGTGGCCGATTAGGAAAAGGGGAGATGCAACGAGACCTGGGTGTCATGGTACACTAGTCATTGAAATTAGGAATGCAGGTGAAGCAGGCAGTGAAGAAAGCGAATGGTATGTTAGCATTCATAGCAAAAGGATTTGAATATAGGAGCAGGGAGGTTCTACTGCAGTTGTACAGGGTCTTGGTGAGACCATACCTGGAGTATTGCGTACAGTTTTGGTCTCCTAATCTGAGGAAAGACATTCTTGCCATAGAGGGAGTACAGAGAAGGTTCACCAGACTGATTCCTGGGATGTCAGGACTTTCATATGAAGAAAGACTGGATAGACTCGGCTTGTGCTCGCTAGAATTTAGAAGATTGAGGGGGGATCTTACAGAAACATACAAAATTCTTAAGGGGTTGGACAGGCTAGGTGCAGGAAGATTGTTCCTGATGTTGGGGAAGTCCAGGACAAGGGGTCACAGCTTAAGAATAAGGGGGAAATCCTTTAAAACCGAGATGAGAAGAACTTTTTTCACACAGAGAGTGGTGAATCTCTGGAACTCTCTGCCACAGAAGGTAGTTGAGGCCAGTTTGTTGGCTCTATTTAAGAGGGAGTTAGATGTGGCCCTCGCGGTTAAAGGGATCAGGAGGTATGGAGAGAAGGCAGGTACAGGATACTGAGTTGGATGATCAGCCATAGAATCAAGTACACAGGACAAGATGTTAAGAAGTCCCTTGTGCCAATAGGTGGGGAGCATTTCACGACATTCGTTGATTGTTGAGAGTGGTAGACGCTCATCATCGGTGGGGGGCGGGGGCGGGGGGATACGTATATCTCGGCCTGGGTAACCTTCAGGATAGTTGGGCACAGGACACATCATCAGTAGTGTACCCTTGCATCACTGGGTGTTTCGGCCTTTTAACACTATACACCCTCCACAAGGGCGGCCCTCTGCAGGATGATCAGCCCTCAGCGCGTGTCCCGTGTCAAACCGTCCCAAAGATTCACCCTGAGGTACTTGGGGCCCAGCATGGGTCTTTCCGCTTGAGCCAAATCCACCGGCTGCTTCTTTCAGCCGCCTCTGAGAGTGATCTTATGGTCTTCCGCAGAGCCTGACCGTGGATTCCAAGCTCCTTCAGCAGTCCTTAAGCTGTGACCCCTTGTCCTGGACTTCCCCAACATCGGGAGCAATCTTCCTGCATCTAGCCTGTCCAACCCCTTAAGAATTTTGTAGGTTTCTATAAGATCCCCTCTCAATCTCCTAAATTCTAGAGAGTATAAACCAAGTCTATCCAGTCTTTCTTCATAAGACAGTCCTGACATCCCAGGAATCAGTCTGGTGAACCTTCTCTGCACTCCCTCTATGGCAATAATGTCCTTCCTCAGATTTGGAGACCAAAACTGTACGCAATACTCCAGGTGTGGTCTCACCAAGACCCTGTACAACTGCAGTAGAACCTCCCTGCTCCTATACTCAAATCCTTTTGCTATGAAAGCTAACATACCATTCGCTTTCTTCACTGCCTGCAGCACCTGCATGCCTACTTTCAATGACTGGTGTACCATGACACCCAGGTCTCGCTGCATCTCCCCTTTTCCTAGTCGGCCACCATTTAGATAATAATCTACCTTCGTGTCAGTATCACCATTCAAAGGGATCATGCTGATCATCCCCAATCAGTACCCCGTTCCTGCCTTCTCCCCATATCCCCTGACTCCACTATCTTTAAGAGCCTTATCATGCTCTCTCTTGAAAGTGCCCTGAGAACCGGCCTCCACCACCCTCTGAGGATGAGAATTCCACAGATTCCCAACACTCTGCGTGAAAAACTTCATGACACTTATTAACTCGAAACATTTTAATTCATAACAACATTTGTCAAATTGTTTAATTATCTAACCAGGCACAATTATATAAAATCAAATCTAGTGTCCTGGTTGCAAACGTTAAAATGTGCAGCTGCAAAATTGAAAGCCTGAAGAAGCCAGAAAAATATGGAACCTCTCTCAAATTAAGGCCATCATTGCACAAATCGATGTTAATGGTGTGAAATTTTTGTTATCACTAATACATTTCAATGTCTTGTTCCCCAGGCAAAGGTGATACCGTGGAGATGTAATGAGAAGTCCCACATTACTGCTGACTATACTCTTCCTAACCTGGGGCTAAGTACTAAACTGCAACTGTAAACATTTTAAAATCATATTTCAGCATTCAAGTATAAGCATTCAACTTGCTGGTTTTGACCTTGTTAAGAAATGTTCTGCAGCGTCCCTTCATGACAATGCACCTCACTGCTGCACGCCAGGTGAATGAATGAATGAATGAAACTGTATTATTATCACATGTGACGTGCCACAGTGAGATTCTTTGTTGCACATACCCAAGGAATGCAAAGAGTCACCGCACATTGGGTACCAACAAAGATACACAATTAAATTTGCTCCCCATGGTCCCCCTTTGTTCTCATTCCCCCCCACGCCAGGTCCCCCTTTGTTTTAGGTTAGTTTTAGAGATACAGCGACCCCCCGCACGTTACCACTATCCCACACACACTAGGGACAATTTACATTTATACCAAACCAATTAACCTACAAACCTGTACATTTTTGGAGTGTGGGAGGAAACCGAAGATCTCGGAGAAAACCCACGCGGTCACGGGGAGAACGTACAAACTCCGTACAGACAGCACCCGTAGTCGGGATAGAACCCGGGTTTCCGGCGCTGCAAGCAACCGTGCCACTGTGCAGTTACCGTGTACTCGGCAGTTCCCCCCAAGCTGGGACCCCCTATGTTCCAGGAGGCCCCCCCACTTCTGACCTCCAGCACGCACGTGGCCGGAAAATAGCTGTAATCAGGTAGAACTTCCCCTGCAAGATTCCTTACAAGTCACCCTGATATAAGTGATTTGGAATATATTGCCGCTCCTTCAGCTTTCCCCAATAAACCCCCTGCTGACATCCAGGCACAGGGGGGTTTATTAATACACACACAGTGGCATTTTGAGAAAGTGACTCACAAATACGTTCTCAGGGCTAGTTATAAACCAGCAATAAATACCAACCCTGATAATGACTACAACTTGAGGAATTTAAAAAAAATAGTGGTAACATGGAGAAATGGAAATCAGTGACGCACATTGTCGATGTAGGGGTTTGATTAATGGGATTGAAAACTGAAGTATGTTAAACAGGTCCAATCTCTCACAGGTCTTGAGGAAGAATTGCTACGCAAACCAATTGATTACCTTCCGTCATCCCGGGAAAGAAGCAGAGACATTCCTGCAAGAGACAAATTCAGTCCCCTGGGAAATACCAGACTTGTGAGAGATTAGATGATGCAAACATACCTCTTTCTCAGTTGGGTAGAGGGAGAAGTTCATGTTAATCACTCTGTGCAATGCCAGGCTGCGTCTTTGAGAGCATGAGAGCTCTATTCCCTTTACTGGGTAAACTGCAGCAGAACCCCAAGGTACACTTAATACAGAAAACTGCTGAATAAAAATACTGCAGGTGCCAAATTCTGAATAAGAGTGAAAATGCTGGTCAGATTGTATCTTTTGACTGAGAAACAATAGTTGTGTCAGTGGGTTAGATGACCTTTCACCTGAACTGGAAAAACGTTAGCGACCTGGAAAGAGTAGACTTGAGAGATTGAACTATAGGGAGAGGTTGGTTAGGCTAGGACACTATTTCTTGGATGCTGAGGGGTGATCTCATAGAGTTGTATAAAATCATGAGGAGAATTGATAGGGTGAATGCACAGTCTCTTTTACCCAGAGGAGGGGAATCAAGAACCAGAGGACATAGGTCTATGGTGAGAGAGGAAAGATTTTTGAAAAACCTGAAGGGCAAAATGTTCATATAACAGGAGATGGGTAGACGGAACAAGCTGCCAGAGGAGGTAGTTGAGGCAGATATAATAACAGCATTTATAGGACACCAGGAGAGGTACATGGATAAGAAAGGTTTAGAGGTATATGGGCTATGTAGGCAAATGGGACGAGCATAGATGAAGCATCGCTGGGCTGAAGGGCCTGTTACCATGCTGTGTGAGTCTGTGACTATCAACAAGTTTTAATGCAGAGGAAGGGAGCAAAAGGATAAATGGGAAGCTATGTATTGGGATATACTTCAGAAGCGATTAGGTGAAAAGTAGATAATAGTGAAAGATGTCAGAGGATGGTAATGGCACAAGAAGCAAAAGATTAGCCGGTGGACATATAAATGAGCATCTAATGGTGTGGGGAGGTAATCTCCAGATTACTCTCAGTGCCAGGCACGTGAGAGAAGGTAGAGGATCAAAGGGAAAATGGAAGTGTGATGGAAGACCTGGCAGAGGGATACAGTTTATTGGACCTGTGTAAGTGGGGTGGAGGATGAGGTAGAGGCAGTCTTGAAGCATATAACAGTGGCAAGGGCATAACTAACTATCTGAGGATGTTGTGGAGATTGGTGGAGATTGGTAGATAATTATATATCTATGTTAGTCATAGAGTCATAGAGTCATGCAGCGTTGAAACAGGCACTTCCTCCCAACTTGGTCACAATGACTGACATGTCCTATCTACACTAGTCCCATCTGCCTGCACTTGGTCCATATCCCTCCAAACCTGCCCTATCCATGTACTTGTCTAATTGTTTCTTGAACGTTGAGATAATCCCAGCCTTAACTACCTCCTCTGGCAGCTTCTTCCATACACCAACCACCCCTTAGTGTGAAAAAGTTATCCCTCATATTCCTATTAAATCCTATCGCCTTTACCTTAAAATTATGTCTTCTGGTTCTCGATTCCCCTACTTTGGGCAAGAGAGTCTGCGTCCACGTGGTCCACTTCTCTTGTAATTTTATACACCTCTACAAGATCACCCCTCATCCTTCTGCGCGCCAAGGAATAAAGTCCTAGCCTACTCAACCTATAGCTCAGAACCTCAAATCCTGGCAACATCCTTGTAAATCTTCCATGTACCCTTTAAAACTTGACAATATCTTTCCTATAACATGCTGCCCAGAATTGAACATAATACTCCAAATGTGGCCTCACCAACGTCTTATGCAACACGACCTCCCAACTTCTATACTCAGCACTCTGACTGATGAAGGCCAATGTGTCAAAAGCCTTTATGAACACCCTATCTACCTGTGATCCCACCTAAAAGGAACTATGCACCTGCACTCCTAGATCCCTCTGCTCTCCAACACTACCCAGAGTCCTACCATACACTGTCCCTGTCCATGTTAGACTTTCCAAAATGCAACACCTCACATTTCTTTGTATTAAATTCCATCAACCCACCCTCACCCATCTGGCCGATCAATCAAAATCCTGCTGTAATCTTTGACAACCATCTTCATTATCTGCAAAACCACCCACTTTTGTAGATTTGCAAATTTGCTAATCTTGACGTGTATGTTCTCATCCAAATCATTGATATAGATGACAAACAGTAACGGGCCCAGCACTGAACCCTGAGACAGACCACTAATCACAGGCCTCTAGTCTGAGAAGCCACCTACTACCTTCCTTCCATGAAGTGTATTGTCTATCCATTCAGCTATCTCTTCTTGGATCACATGCAATCTAACCTTCCAGAGCAGCCTACCATGCAGAACCTTATCGAATGGTTTGCTGAAGTCCATGTATACATCAGCTACATCTCTGCCCTCCTCAACCTTTTTGGTCACATCTATCTATAACTAGACTAAGTGGGACCTGTTGGGTCCCAGCATCACACATGAGGGCTGGTCATCCAACACAATATTCCCCCTCTCCACCAATTCTAATATTGGTGGCCATGTTGGGGGGGGGGGGGGGGGGGCTTTCTGGAGCGCTAGTATGCGTGTTGTGGGCTGTAGGGACTGGTTTCCAGAGGGCTAGTATGCAAATTGTGCGCCAAATAGATTCTTGGGCTGGCGTCTCAGTCAACCAAGCCTGATGTGCTGGCAACTCACTCACTCACGGCTGGTGGGCTGGAAGTTGACACGGCTAATCCTTCAAATTCTATTTCAAGCAGGGTATTAGGCCACCAAATTCAAGTGCAGTTTCTTACCACTTCTAGCAGGGTGCAAGGCCCCAAATTCAAGTGCAGTTTCATACCATTTGAAGTAGGTGCAAAGCCACTAAAGACAGCGAGTCGTGACCTCTCCCTCCTCCATCTTGCTGAGACTGAGCCACACCCACATTTTCGGGTTTTATAACCCCCTCACCGGAAAAGGTGTGGCTTTCATGGAGTGATTGACAGGAGAGAGATTCTCAACATTTTTTTTTTAACTAATAACACTTCATAACTTCATAACTTCATAACACTAATAACTTCAAGACAAAGCACCCAAGCCACCATTTGCAGTAAGTAGTGTATTTCAACTTCTAGTAGAACCAATAGAGACATTTTTTTTGCAAGCTTTAGAACCAATAGACATTTTTTTGCAAGCTTTAGAACCAATAGACATTTTTTTGCAAGCGTTAGAACCAATAGACTTTTTTTTGCAAGCGTTAGAACCAATAGACATATTTTTGCAAGCTTTAGAACCAATAGACATTTTTTTGCAAGCTTTAGAACCAATAGACATTTTTTGCAAGCTTTAGAACCAATAGACATATTTTTGCAAGCTTTAGAACCAATAGACACATTTTTTGCAAGCTTTAGAACCAATAGACACTTTTTTGCAAGCATTAGAACCAATAGAGACATTTTTTGCAAGCTTTAGAACCAATAGACATTTGTTTGCAAGCTTTAGAACCAATAGACATTTTTTTGCAAGCTTTAGAAACAATAGAGACACGTTTTGCAAGCTTTAGAACCAATAGACATTTTTTTGCAAGCTTTAGAACCAATAGACATTTTTTTGCAAGCTTTAGAACCAATAGAGACACATTTTTTGCAAGCTTTAGAACCAATAGACATTTTTTTTAAAGCTTTAGAACCAATAGACACTTTTTTTGCAAGCTTTAGAACCAATAGACATTTTTTGCAAGCTTTAGAACCAATAGACACACTTTTTTGCAAGCTTTAGAACCAATAGACATTTTTTTGCAAGCTTTTGAACCAATAGACATTTCTTTTGCAAGCTTTAGAACCAATAGAGAACATAGACATGTTTTTGCAAGCTTTAGAACCAATATAGGTTGCGGCGTTCTCCTCGGAAATCGCAGCACAGATGGCCAAAACCGGTCAAGATATATATCTATAAAACTCTGGGGCTATCCGTCCGGCTGCCGTCCCGATCCCTTTCTGCCTTTTGATTCGTGCCCGATACTCGCAGATGTCCAATCGGAATGGCCGATGCTCGCAGATGTCCAATCGGAATGGATCCATTTGCATGTACGGCTGCCGGCTGCATTTCTTCCTTTGATTCATTGCCACGCCCAATCCAGACGCTCAATCTCCGAGATCTTTTCCATTTCGGTAGAGATTTCGCTTTTCTTTCTAAGTATCCACTCCTCATTACATTTCGTCATGTTGAAGTACACGTTTTTAATCAAATCCTTCTCTCCCCCCCCCCCCAAGTATTTCAAAAATAAACTGGCTTCTCCATTTACGTCAGCTTCCAACACACTTCGAAACAGTTGCAAGACAGGAACACTCTGAACGTTTCACTGCTGCAGCAGGCAGGGGAGGTGCCATTGGGTTTTATTTTTAATCCACTGCTGAGGGAGGCAGGGCAGAGCTGGAATCTTACTTTTGAGAAGGGCTTCAGTTCCATTGGAGAAGACGGGTGCATGGTGGAATATTGGGTTGGGGGATCACACCATTGGGGGAGCAGACCCTACGGGGCTGCACTTGGTCTAGTATAGATATAAAACTCTGTGTGTGCGTGTGCTTCTGCCTGACTTGTGTTTGCCAGCCTTTGATTCGTTGCTACGCCATAATTACACGCAGAAACGCCAAGATTTTTTTCCATTTCGGTAGAGAATTCATTTTTCATTCCAAGTATCCACTCCTGATTAAAGTTTGTTGTGTTTATGTACACATTTTTAATAAAATCCTTCTCCCCCCACCCATAACATGTTGGTGAACATTCAATCGTGTGATGTCACAATGCCCAATGCTCACAGATGTCCAATCGGAATGGATCCATTTACATATGCCTTTGCAGCAACCCCAACCCCTCTCCCCAGCCTGTGTCAAAGTGCGTCATCACGTGTGTGGGAATAGAGAAAGAGGATTGGGGGTGATAGGGAATGGGGAACAGATGGACTGTCCCTACCCCTCCCTCTTCCACTCTCCCTCCCCACTATTTCCCCTCTCTCCCCCACCCCTCGCCACCTCCCTCCACACTCTTCCCCTCCCTCCCCTACCCCATCTCCCTCCTCCACTCCCTCCTCATCCTCTCTCCCCAACCCCACACCTCTCTCCCTCCCTCCCCCCATCCCTCTCTCCCCCCCTCCCCATCCCTCTCCTCCAATCCCTCCCCCCTCCCATCCCTCTCTCCTCCCCATCTCAATCTCCCCTCTCCTCACCCCTCTCCCTTTCCTCTTCTCCTCATCCAACCCCATCCCTCTCTCCCCCACCCCGTCCCCCTCCGTTGCTCTTTTTCCCCTCCATCCACACTCTTTCCCCCTCCACCCTACCCCCCATCTCCCTCCTCACCTCCCTC